>NC_140586.1:541306236-541906236 GCF_964204655.1 Triturus cristatus
CACATTACCAAATCGCAAATTGGGTTAGCGAGATGATATTAGGAAGGAGCGTGCTAAGGGCGTACCTTCCTAATAGCGACTCGCAAGGGTATGTAAGAATGTTTTGCAAATGGAATGGGGTCTGAAAACATTCGCATTTTACCGCCAACTTCAAGCTGGTGGTAACCCAATTGCAATTGGGATGGGGTTCCCAGGAGACCCCTTCCACTTTGTGAATGCATGCAAAAATGTATTTACAGGCAGGCAGTGGTTCTAGGGACCACTGCCTACTCTTAAAAAATGAAATTGAAACATTTCATTTTTCTTTTTGAAATTCATTCCGTTTTCCTTTAAGGAAAATGGGCTGCATTAAAAAAAATGTTGCTATATTTTAAAGCAAACGCAGACATGGTGGTCTGCTGTCCCAAGCTAGCCACCATCCCTGTGTTTTTAGCGATTACCAATGGGTCACACATTGCAACCTACCTTATGAATATTATTTTAGGTAGGTCAATTGCGACCCCATTAGGAATTGCTAAATGTGTCCAAGACACATTAGTACATAGATGTTTGCGATTTAATAATAGCAAATTACAAAACTTCGCTATTAGGAACTCGCAAATTGAAACCTACGTACATGTGGCCCTAAATTTCTATGTTGTCATATCTTTGTTTTGTTATAGAATGGATGTCATGGGCAAAGTTTGCTGACTTAAAAATTGTAAGGTTTGTACATTTGTATGCTGAATCTAAGGGGTCTATTATGATGTCGGTGGATTGCCACCACCCGCATGGTGGTGGCGATCCGCCCGACATCATCCCCCGCCCGCCTCCCATTTCCCCCCTGCCATATTATGATGGCAGGGTAACCGCAGCAGACGGGAAGACCGTCCACCGCTTTTTTGCCCGGTCGATGAGTCGACCGGGCGGAAAAGGGTTGAATATGGTGGCGGTGTCTGCTAGACACTGCTATCCATATTACGATGTCAGCGAGAGCAGCCTTTCCATGGTGGCATTGCTGCCATGGAAATGCATGCGGATTCCTCGGGTGGGGGACCGTTGCGGGCCCCCAGGATGTTGGAGGAGTGGGGGGGCATATGGGAGCTACCTATGGTACCCCCTGCATTTGCATGAATGACGTGGTAGGCACCGAGCGGTGCCTGCCACGTTGTGCATGCAAAAGCAAAAATGCCTGTTTTGTATTGCGGTGGGTGCTGCTGCCAGCACCGCCCGCCGCAATGCAAAAAATGCAGAATGCGCCCGCCAGTGTGGAGGGCGCATCCTAATTGCACATGCTGGACCGCCGCACACATAGCGGGCGGTCCCATTTCCCGGGGCGATGGCGGTCATCGTAATAGACCCCTGAGTGTTTTTTTAATTTACTCTGCAATATTTATATGATGACTAATGCTATATATCATTCTAGGTTGTGTAATAGTCCGATTTTTGCAAGCTAGGACTTGAATTGGTTGATTTCACATTTCTCCTCTCTTCTGTGTTCTTTGAAATGTTTGGTATATTTAATGTATACTTCCTAATTACTTCTTTTTTGTCATTTTAGGACATCTTTCTACCTGCTTTTCTAATTTACTTCTGTGTCTCAGTTAAACTGTACCTGTTATTGATTATAATTTCACTGAAACGTACAATCATTATGGTGAATATCTTTTTCCTTAGAGGTTGCTACTTTTTTGGCTTCAAACACATTTGATGTATAATCCAGACTTTTAATAATTGTTTTTTTTAATCCTTACAGGTTCTACACCAAACACCTGAGAAGACCTCCAATTCATGGTGATCAGACAAAATATCAAATTAGAAGCTATTGTGTAACAAAAATATCGTGACAAGAATATTGTGACACATTAGTTTTGTTGTCTTCAATATCATTGTCAAAAATATTGTTTTAGGTGTTGTATTTAATATCGATGTGTTTAATATCAATGTAGTTAATATCCTTGATTGTAACATCCTTTTTTAATGATAAATAGTGTGAAATATATTTTTTCTGTTTTTATATGTTTTTTGTTTATAGTAATTGTTTCTACATTTTTTAGTACTTTTATTTATCAGAATTGTTTTTTTTAATATGATTTGTATTTTCTTTTTTATTTAGTATATTAAACATTTTAAAAGCAGGATTTTGGTTTTATAGGGGATAAGTTTGGGAAGTATTTTATAATGTTAAGTATTATTGCGTATTTTTATTTTAATTTAAAAAAACCATTGTACAATATTTTTTATATTTTAGGAGCAGGATGTGGGCTTTCTAGAGGATAAGGGTAGGGAGTAATAAAAATGTGTTAGTGTTTTTTTTGTGATGTCTATTTATTAAATGTAATAAATCAAATTAAAAAATGTTTTTGATGTAGGGTGTCGAATTAGTATTGCATAGGGGTGTGGATCTATTTTAACAATTAAAGTAATTTAAATTAAAAACGTTAAAGTTTTTATTTTTGTATAATAATTATAAAAAATAGATAAATTATTGTTATGCATAAAACATATTTAAATTAATTAATTTTCAAATTAATTATTTTATGTGATATTTGATGGGAAATGATTAATATTACTTACTAAAAAAGAAATCTATTATTAACGTTTTTTGAAATATTACAGTAAATTGGAAAAAATTGTATTTAGGTAGAAAATAATTATGCAAATAATTTATTATATCATTTTATACATTGGAAAAATATTAGAAATGATATTAAAGATTTGTTAAACTATATTCTTCATAATTATGTATATAATCTTAAAAACATTTTGTTTATGTTTTCAAATTTTGTACCGTGTTAAATATGTCCATATATAAATATTTTATTCAATTTTTTATGACAAATATTTAAAAAGTTGTATGGATGATAAACATTTATACGGATGAGGTTTAGTTTAATATGGAATCAGTATGTTTTTTTAGATGTTTACATAGATTTTTGTTCAGCCCGTTGATATTGTGGCGGTGATAGTAAATATTAACTTATAGTGTGCTATATTATGGATTTCTTCTTTTGTAGTGGTGGGGGTATTGTCATTTTTGTCTATTTAGGACCTGATTCCGAGTATGGCAGTCGTTTTCCTTGGGGTCAAGATGCTGCTGTGAAGTGGGTACCTGGAGGAAGGGTTCCACATCGGAAGGGAAGAAACAGAAATAGGTGAGTATGCACCCCAAATCCTTCGATTATGCAGACTCAAAGCAAGTGCACTTACTTTCATGGTCGGCTCATCGGAAAGTCAACTCATAATTTGGACAGTGGTGTACTTCTCTGTACCACCCTCTGACATTTGCTTTCCCCCTACTGAAGGCAAGGCAGTCTGTGAATGGCTGGTGTTGTCGGCGGTGCTCCGGCGGTCTTTCATCATGAAAACCAACAACATCGTAATACGGTGGGCGGACTACCTAGTCGGCGGCTGGTGAAACCAAAGCCAACACTATGGCAGTCCAAAGACCGCCAGCCCGTAGTCAGGCCCATAGTCTATGGTTAGTTATAAGTCATGATATTTTTGTTTACGAAATTTTTGTTTTCTATATTTGTTAGAGTAGATATTTTTGACATTGATATTTATTTGTACAATATTAGTAACTTTTAAAATTAAATATAGCATCACAAAAGAGACGTTAATGATATTAAAGTTTCGATAATTCTGTCAGTTGATATTTGTTGTCTCGATATTATGTCAGTGTACCCCAATCCACACCAGGAACAAGCCTTCAGTGAGGACTCCACTCCGGCAGTCTGGATGATGAGGAGCTGGCTGGCCCATCTGGTCTACCTGGGCAGACAGTTGCAGTGAGTCTCACTTGGCCCACACCTACACCTCCCACCGCAGCTGTTACCACATCTCAGGATATGGATACCTCCACTTCCTGTGTCCAATGCAACATCACCCCAATCTTGAGACCCCCTAGAGCTGCCTGCTGATCTGTTGACACTACCACCACCTCATGTTCAGCCAGGAATCAGTGGGATGGGGCACATTGGGTCGAGATAATAGTGTCACGGGGGTAGGAGTAGTGGGAGGGATTTAGTGGGCCAGCAAAGTGGGTTAACTGTCACCCAGGCCACCATCAACCAAGTCTTGGGATCCCTCCATCAGTCCCAAGACATGATGGACCTGGTATTCACAGAGCTCCGAGACATGAAGCAGTTGCAGAGGGAGCACAATGTAGAGATGGAGATTCTCAAATCCAATTTGGACTCCCTGACTGGGGTGCTGCATGACATTCACACACATATGTGCAGGGCTTTACCAGCACTATCTACCCCTTTCTGGTGTCCTACAACATCTGGCACAAGTCCATCTCCCACAGCCACAGAAAGGGAGGCCCTGCCACAAGAAGAAACAACATCACCCACCCAAGTCCCTGCAACTGTGGTCCCCCCCCACAGGAGGGGGACATTCATCCAGACTACCAGCAGGAGAGGTATGGCAAGACCTCTACCCCCATTAGCAAGCAACACCAAACCTAAATTCTTCCAGTGTGGGACTAACATTCACTCTGTGGACTATTTTCTGGACACATTTACCTTTCTGATGCTAGTTGTATTTGGACATTGGACTTCAAATAATTTTGGCTCTTCAAGAATGGTTTCATTCACCATGACTGACTTTATATTTTTTGGTTTACTGTTTCATTCTCATCTTGTTTTAGTTCACAGGATTATTCCAATACACTGTCCCAGCCTCTGGTAGAATGTCACAACCATGTTTAATAGGTCTGCTACAAGAAGTTTGCTCTACTACAGTGGTACTCAAAGTACGTCCGGCAGGCCACATGTGGCTATCCTGACCTTTACACACGGCCCATGGTTGATCAGCAGCACTAGGCTGCTGTTTACTTTACAAGGCACAAATAGTCCTAAATCTATTAAATTAATGAGAAGCATTCATTCACAGTCGAACTGAAGTAAACAAAAAAGCACAGATGCTGTACTGCAACACTTAACTTTAAGAACACTTTGAATTTTAAAGACATTTTGCAGCAAACATGTAAAAATATGATAAACTCCCTTCAAAATTCAAAAAGTGTATTTCATTAGCCTGTAGAAGCATTTCTGCTTAGTACATAAGATTATAAAAGTGACTTGCGATTTCTTTTGGGACCGTTTTCAGGCATGAATTTGAAAACATAAACATTTATGCCTCCCCAACCTGGGCAATAATAGCAATAGGCAAAGTAAAATAAAACTGTTGCCTAGGATCACACAGTTTGGTCAAGTGCAGAAGCTGGGAGTGCTCCAAGTGCAATTAAACCACTAAATTGACATGGGCCGCTTCCGCTATGCTCACCTTACATCTCCCACACCCACAACCGCCACCATGCTGTCATCAATGCGGCCCTCGGTCAAAAAACAGACCACACTTATTTCCCCTGGGAAATGTTTGTGAGTAGTCATGTTCTACAATGATAAGACGCATAAACAGCTTCATACACTTTACACTACATGAGAATTTAGCCAACGTGAAGGCAGATTAATATACTTTGTCCCCACTACCACATGTGATTGGAGCCTTACTGCCAACACAGGACAGAGAATGGGTCCAATTTAATTCTTAGAACGTCCATTCAATCACTTTGCAAGTTGTCTTGGTACAAGATAAGTACACCCAAAATCAGGATCAACCCATGGTCTCTTTGTACATCAAAACAGCACCATTTAACTGCAAATGCCACAACTCAGAAATGTCCAAATGAAGATGACATAGTGAAGATAACTTAAACAGATTAAAACAAAAAGATGAGTAATCAGACATAATAAAATATTGCACAGTCATTTTTTTGAGGACACATTTTCAAAAACACAATCAGAGATAAGCAATGAAAATGAACACAGTAGTCAATGTGTCAAAACTTTGATCAACAAAGACCTGTGGCCTGGATTTCCCTTTAATTGCCCTCAGTAAAAAATGTCCAGTACATACTTTTTTACTCATTACATCAATAGTTGGTCTGGCAGTTAATGGATTAATATGTAAAGAGATTATTACACTTATGTGAGGAAGTTGTTAATGACATTCTGACATAGGTCAACTTCTTCCTCTTCATCACTATCATCTTCATTTGGCATTTCAGGGTCCTCACCCGGTGGCTCTTTATGGTCTCCATCCTCTGCGATGTAAGGGATGTTCTGTCACAGGGCTTTGTTGTGCAGCAGGCCATGGTGATTTGTCACATCTTATTGGGTGAGTAAAGGAGAGCTCCACCAGTTTTGTCCAGACAGAAAAATCTAGCTTTTAGGAGCCCGAAAGCATGCTCCACTGGCCTCTGTGATCTTCCATGGCCCTCATCGAAGAGGGCTTTCCCCGGCATTGTTGGATTCCTCAGCGGTGCCAACAACCATGATCAGTTAGGGTAAGTTGAGTATCTTAAATAGAAAAAAAGAGAAGAGTCAAGATATGTAACAAGATTTCAGATTATTTGCTTTCAAATTACCCAAACAATATTATGTCAGATTGTATTTATCAACAAGCTGGGCCTTCTCAGGTCCAAGTTGTGACATTTTCAGGGGTATGCTGATGTTCCATAGTACAAAGGAATCATGGGTTGATCCAGGGAAATGTGCACAGACACTTGTGATGTAAAAATCAGGTAAGTAGATAACTTGCACATTGATTGAATGGAAGTACATCCGATTCCGGTAGGTTTGTTCCCTGGTGTGTGGTAGCACTAAGATGTGTGCCTTCAATTGCTCCAACCACATGTGGTAGGTGACCCAAACCATAGAAATCGCCCTTCACATTCGCAAAATCCTCATGTCATGGAAGCTGGATGAAGCTGTTGATATGTCTCATCATTGAATAAAGACCTTCTTGTAGCACACCACTGAAAGTTAGTTGTGACATTCCACCAGATACTGCCACAGTGTATTGGAATGATTCTGTGGCCACAAAATGAAGTACTACCATGAGTTTGACAATTGGTGTAAAAGATGTGGGATTTATATTGTGAAGCAGAAGATCTTACTCCAGCTGATGACATAAATGCAGTATAGGTTGCCTATTCAATCTGAATCTTTTGATAATATCCTGTTCTTCAATGGTGGCAAGGTCCGGAAATATTTAGAACACCTGAGACTGTTGTCTCCTCACTCTCCCTGTGCTCATATGTCTGCATAAAAAATTCACAACATTTTAAAACATGTACAAATTGTTTTTAGATAGATGAAACAAATGTCATGTTTAGCCAACAATGTGTCTGGTTTCTTTAGATATGTTAACATAACATGTACAATTTTCTTTTTCTTACAATCATTATTTTTTACATGTCTATTGATTTAAAAAACGAATGTGGAACTAATACATTTCAAATGTATTAGCTAAACATTATTTTTTTAAATACTGTCGACGGAAGTGTGAACAGCACCATGTAACTATCACATTAAACCACAGTATTGCACAACATATTAATGTTTTTTTTTTTAATAATTCAATAACATTAGCATTTTGTATGTGTAAACAAAGTGGCCACCATTTTGACTGGTGGTTAAGCAGTAAACTTTCACATACACACTATTTGACCATGTAAAATGGTGGCTGCCTGATCTAGTCGTCAGGACATTTGTAATCAGACGGCAGCAGTGGAAGTTGACTGGGTAGTGCATGGGAAACTCTGTGACGGACACAGCCATAGGCAAACGTGTGTGAAAGCAATGTGGGAAACCCATTGACTGTGTCCATCGCCATTGACGATCGCGTACATCGTGTACATGTAAGCAGCATTTTGAAAAAAGCCCACTTGCCTCCTAACACTGCAGCTAACAAGACCTCCTCAATTTCTGCTGCTATTTCTGATCTCTTGAAGCCAGGATACCCAGGAAAGCAGGTGACAGGGTCCCAGCCTTCTTGCCAGAGGAGCTTGAGTTACTGGCAATGGAGGCCCTGGTCCTCTACAGCCATCTCTATAGATCACCAGAGAAACAGGTACATGTTTAAAATGTATTTGTAAATCTGTCTAACTGTTTTTGTTCTAACACAGCCTAAAATGTCTCTTTGTGTTCCTGAGTGAAGTGTAGTGATTGCAGTGAAGTGTTTATTTTTTTACATTACATTAAAAAACGATTATGTGAATTTTTATGCACTTTATGAAGAGAGAAAACAACTAAATTAGTATGTGGTGTGTATTTTTAAGCCCTTCATTTTATTTTGGGTGTATTTTTAGATGTATATGTCTGTTTTCATGTGATATGTAGAAAGTTCACATCATGTAACAATACAGAACACATTATATATCATTTACAACTGTCCATATATACCATCTATTACATACCAAATGTAAATGATGTTTGCTATGAGTATTATCCCACATATCACTCAGCCTAGATCAGGTGTCTCTAATCAGATACCGGTAGCTCCCTGAAACCTTTAGAGTAGCTCACAGCCTTGAGTTATTTTTCAAATGAGCACAAGGTCATATTTTAATTTCAAAGTTAAGGGAAGGCTGTGTTCATGTAACACCATGATCATTAGGCTGCGGATAGCAAGGCCTGACAATGAGCAGTGCTCAGTTAGATTTGTGGGCGAGGCTGAGACTGTGTCACAGAGGTGAACAACTGGATCCTGAGGTATTGAAGTCTTTGAGAAAATAACTTGTCAACTCAAAATTGGAGTTCTGAACAAAATGATGCTTCTGTATGCTTTTTATTGGAAGACAAATGAAATGGAGTTATTAATTACATAAACAGTTCAAATTTCACAGGCTCTCCGTCACCTGTACTCATATATCCCCTTCATGTGCACACATGTTCATACATCTCCAAAGAACACACTCTCACTGACACACATGGTAGCCCTTTCTCATAGAGCCCCTAGTCATGGTATGCAGTTCAAACCATTGTATCTAGCTCTATGGACATTAGGATTCAAGTCAATGTAGCTGGGCGTGATGGTTTCTGGTTACAATGAGCACATTGTGCAGTCTTCAGTATGTCACAATAAGAATCACTGATGACAAGTAGCTCTCATTACATAAAATGTTGGAGCCCCCTGGCCTAGTTAATGTCACTGGCCTGGAATATTAAACTTAGGAAATGACAAGGGCTAATGGTAGTCAACAGGTTACAAATACAACAAAAGTCTTAATTATTGGCAGATTGGGGAATAAAATTGAATGTGCAGTAACATGTGAGTAATGCTTGTGATTAATGGAGTACAATTGTGTTACATCAATAAAGACAAACAACAAGTCATAATACATTTTATTTTATTTCCTTTCTTGTATCCATACAGCTCAATGCCCATCAGAAAAAGGAGCTATGGAAGGCGATCACCAAGAAGGTGTGGACTCTTGGAGTCTACAGGTGGCGCAGCATCCATTGCTGCAACAGGTCGGAGGACCTACAATGCTGGACCATGATGTCCTCAGATATCCAGTTTAGCAAGTCCTCCCATCATGGGCAGCGTGTGCGCCACACCCTGAACCCCCTAATGGCCCACATACTTGCGGTGGCCCATCCGGACCTTGATGGGCAGTTTAGAGCCCAACATCAGCATCAAAGGGGTAAGTCTTGGTTGGAGCTCAACATGTTAAATAACTAATCTTTTGTTACAGCAACTAATTTAGCCATCAACTTTAAGGTTGACACTAGTTCAATGCAGAAAAGGAGCGCTTGAAGGTGCATGTTTTGTACAAGGTGTATGATGATGAGCTTTGTATATGTATTTATGGAAAAGGATACCACCTGATTTCTGTTCACTACCAAAGGACTGTTCTTTGCAGACACATGGCTGCCTAAACTACAAATAAGCATCAGGTTGCTTAATGTCATAAGTAACAGTTGTACCAAATATGCCTTAAGTCTTTATTGTGTCAGGTATGATGCTCCTTCACTCTTGTGGATAATGTATTGTTAGCCCTATTACATGTGAAATAGCATACTATACAATTATGATACAGAGGATGTTCCATACGTTACATTGGTAAGTTGGGATTCTACTTAAACACATCAGAACTCACTCCTTTACAAATGGGTATGTAACATGGGGGGAAGCAGATATTATTGTCATTTTAAAAAAAGGAAAAAATCCGACACTCCCAGGGTCATACAGGCCTATTACACTGATGAACGCAGACACTAAGATCTACTCCAAGATACTAGCAACAAGACTCGCAGAGGTAATAGAGGGATTAGTAAGCCATACTCAACATGGGTTCATTCCAGGCAAAAGTACTACACAACATGTTAGGCAGGTGATTACAGCATTTGATGCGGCTGGTGTCCTGGGAGACCCTATCGCGGCACTCTTCTTGGACGCCGAAAAGGCGTTCAATAGGGTCTCATGGGAATACCTATGGCATACACTAAAGTGGAACGGACTGGGGAATAGTTTTATAACCGCAATGCAGACTCTGTATAAGAACCCGACAGGAAGGATTAGAGTTAATAGGGGTAAATCGGCAGCAGTTAACATTGGGAGAGGGACTAGACAGGGCTATCCAGATTATGTTAAATCCTCCCGAAATATTGTTAGGGATAGTCACAGATACCAACATTGTCCAGAAAGAGTTTATTTTTGTCGCAATGGCAGTCTTTAGACTTTGTATAGCCAGGACATGGCTGGATAAAAATCCCCCAGGAATGCAAAGCTGGCTCGCTAACCTGTTATCTACCTATAATTTGGAAAAAAATATATATGCTCGGAAAGGCAAAACAGGGAGAAAACTGGGGGTAAGGATATAGGACCCCATCATAAAATGGAGAGAGGGCCTGGGTCTGAGAGGATAATATTAGGAGAGTTGAGACGAATTTGAGTTACCAGATGTTGAAACAATGTATCAATATATGTAGGATGTTTTGAAACGCTATGATATGTAATGGTTTATGAGAATCTAAATTTATTAATGGAGACTGTATGAAGATATGTGCTAACTGTGCAATGGTGTAATCAATAAAAAAAAAATAAAAAAAACAAAAAAAAAAATGGGTATGTAAGCCAGTCTGTTTTTGGACAAATAATTGCGATAGGCATACGATTTTTGTAGAAACACAGATTGGAATGGGTACTCATTGGTGACAGAGTAACACATAACCACAACCATTGTTCAATGTCCTTTGTTATGTCCAGGTGATGAATAAATGATGTAGAAACATGGGATACTTAAAGGCACTTTTGAAGATGGAATGTTCCATCACATATATGCTTGAGTATCCCATTTGGAAAACTCCAAATAAGGTTGAAATCATGACTCATTAGGCCAGAGCTTTCCAAAGTGTGTGTCGCGACATAGTACTGTGTCGCCTCCCATGTGTGGGTGTGTCGTGCGACGATGATGTGACGTCGCTGGCATATTAGGGCAAATGCTTGCATTCAGTGATGCAGTACAGTACAGCGACGTACGCAGAGGAAAGAGAAGCTGAGCGCGCGGCCTTGTTCCCTTTCCGACGCAGAGACCATGGAGCCGCCTCTGCTCCTCAGGCGCTCGGGAAGCCAAATCTTCCAAATTTTATAACTCTGTTTAGGCCGCACGGGGATTTCATTTACAAGTGGGTCGGATTTCAACAGACCCTGTAATTACCGGTTGGTTTAAAGACCGAACTACCCCTCCCCTAGCCCCAACCCCCTCCAGTGTAGATTTCAGCAGGTTAAAGCTGCTTGGCTGCTGAGTATCAGATTTGAACAGGTGTGATAAATACCATCTATCCATCAAGGTAGGGTTGCTACCCGACAATTATTTTACCATTCTGGCTAGTATATAAAAAAAAACCTTGAGATAACCATCAAAATCAGGTCCCTTGTCTGCCTGAAAAAGTTTGAAAGGAAGTGGTAGGCTGCTGGGAAATGGGGCATGCAATGGGAAATGGGGCATGCAAGCATGGCAAGGTCGGTGAGTGAAAATAAAAACGTGTGATCCTGGGCTTATTTTTACCCCTGCTGCTTGTGCCAAAGATGAGCAGAAGCACCGATTCCTACATCTGTGCCTTGCGATGGGTGGGAGCAAGGGGGCTTTTGTCCTCTATCTTATGTGAGCAGATATGATGCAGATTGCTGGAAGAGGGAAGGTAAGTGTGCGCATATGGCGTGCTTGAGGGGTTGAACGAAAGTGCCTGTGTGCTTTCTGTGTCTAAGAGAGAAAGAGCTGTACGTCATCTCTGAGTGTCTAAACGTGTGTTCTGTGCGAGAATAGAAAAAGGATGTACTTGTGCTTGCGCGCGCTATGTCTGTGCATAAGTGGTTTGTTTGAGCCACGTCTGTGCATAAGTGGTTTCGTGTGTGTGCGTGGTTGTCTGAGCAGTGTGTATGTCTGAGTGCAGGGGTACTGGTTTCGGGGCCAGCAGGTCCCTTGTCTGCCTGAAAAAGTCCGAAAGGAAGTGGTAGGCTGCTGGGAAATGGGGCAAGCAATCATGGCAAGGTTCAGTGAGTGAAAATAAAAACATGAACACTGCACTGCGCAAACTGCCATATCCATGTAGCAAGCACTACACAAAAACACATATATCTAGATTAACATTATTATTACTTCCAACCTATATAGTCTATCTTACCCTCATTTACAGTGTTACAAAACTATTGCAGCAAACAGAATGTAAAATAGATGCTCGCTCGTATTACCATGTCGCAATATGAAGATTGATGAAAAGGTGTGTCACCAACATGGAATGTTTGGAAAGCTGCGCGTTAGGCAAATGTAGAAATGCATCAGGGTGTAATATGTTGCATATTGTGTATTACAATAAACATGAAAGCCAGTATAATTTCACAATGGTAAAACAAAGTTTAAATAACCGGAGATATTTAGGAGTCAAATATGCAAATGTATTTGCTCTGTACTGAAGTGGATTAGAAATGTATCAAGGCCTATGTATTTACTTATGCTGTAGAAGTCATTTGTCAATCTACCAAACAATATTTTCTTAATTACTTCAAAAGCATAGGTATCTATATAATATGGGATACATTGATAAGCTACTTCAGTTCAGATTCATGTCATATTTTTTACATTTGAAATATACTTTAGTTACTTGAAGTAAATGAATAACAACATTGTGAAATGCCCAAACCAAGGAAACTGCCTTTCAGTTTATACAAATATTGGTACAACATTGCAGTATTTGTTGACACACAATGATTCATATTTTACTTTCTTGAAATGAAAATAAAGCAGATTTTTGGGCCTTGTGAACACACTGTACAAAGGTGGAACAACAAAAACAGTGGAACCTTCTATTGACCAGCACCTAACCTGTTATTACTCCCACAGCACAGACCCTATTATTTGAGGTGAATTTGTGTGCACACTCAATGGCACCCACTGTTACAATGCCTATTCCCTAAGGAATCAAAGTATATAACATCAAGAAGAGGTGCACCACACGAGAAACTTGAAATCACAAAGTTCATTTCCAATTATGGAATTTCTTCAAAAATTGTTTCTTTTATACGTTTCGTTTTCATTTTTTTTGAAGAACATGGCATTCAGTTCCTATAAATCTACAGATAGACCAGCCAACGCGTTTCGTCCTGATACAGGACTTCTTCAGGGCTGTTAATTACAAACAAGAAAGAACATACATATAAATAACATACATATAAATGAACACATATATATATATATATATATATATTCACTGAAAAAACCATAGGTTTCAGGGGTGTTATAGTTAGCTGGACTTTTCACTTGTACAAAACCATTGAAATTCCCCCGTTATAGTTAGTTCAGCTAACTATAACTCGCGCGCCCGCAATGCACTGCTGATGACGTCACATATTACATCACTCATGACATGGTCAGTGACATCACTCATGACATCACTGATGACATCTCAAATGACATCACTGATGACATCACTGATGACATCATCCAGTGAATGTGTGTTATTCTGAAAATTAAATATGTTTTATATATGTATATCTCAAGGTCGATGGAAGAATAAATGGGTATATAAGTGTCTAAATGGATGATTTGTTTTTGAAAAATTGATTGTGTAACTGACTGATTAAGTGTATCATAGTGAATACATGGCTTAGTGAGTAATGTTTAAATATGTAAATATCTGTATCAGTCTCTCACTTTGTGTATAAGTGGCTGCATGGGTTGGTGAGTAGCTACATGGGTGTCTATATAGGTTATTAGTTGGTTTTTTGAGTATCAGTCTGAGTGTCTGCATGGTTCGGTGGGGGGTATTACGTAGTGCATAGGTGCATGAATGAGTGACTCACTGTTTGTATGTGTTGAACACAGTATGTGTGCAGGACTGTATGGGTGGATGAGTGTGTGTATGGGTGTGTTAGTGAGTGAATGACTGTCTCAATAGTGTCTTTATGAGTAACTACATATGTTTTAAACTAGTATATGTGACTATTGGTGTATATATGTGAGTATATGTGAGAGTGAGAGATTGAAAGAGTTCCTGTATGAATAAGTATGTGTTTCTATAAGTGAATGTTTAAAAGACTAAGTATGTGTAAGTTTCCGTAGAAGTAAGTGTGGTGGTGTGTGTATAACTGTATAGCAAGTAAATGTATGTTTGATTCTTTATTAGCATGAGTGACTATGTGTGTGAGTAACTCTATGGATGAGTGGCATTGTGTAACAGGATGTATAGGTGTATGAGTACATATGATGAGTGAGTACATGTATGAGTGACTGTATTGGACTGTTGGTGAATGAGTGGATGTGTATGTGGATCTTAGAATTACTGAAGAGGTTGTTGTAACTGGTATTGGTATGTCCATTGTTTTGAAAATTTTAGTCTCTATTTTTGAATGTGTGTATCAAAGGTTATATTAGGGTGAGAGGAGGTCTGCCACTCTATCACAAGGATGATGTCATCAGTGATGTCATCAGTGATGTCATTTGAGATGTCATCAGTGATGTCATGAGTGATGTCACTGACCATGTCATGAGTGATGTAATATGTGACGTCATCAGCAGTGCATTGCGGGCGCGCGAGTTATAGTTAGCTGAACTAACTATAACGGGGGAATTTCAATGGTTTTGTACAAGTGAAAAGTCCAGCTAACTATAACACCCCTGAAACCTATGGTTTTTTCAGTGAATTTCTGAGGTTTTTTAAATGCTAATTCCTAACTATAACGTGCCTGAAACCTATGGTTTTTTCTGTTAATTTCAAAGGTTTTTTAAATGCTAATTTCTAACTATGCCTACAGAGATAGGACATGTGAAGAAAGAAGAAAAAATGCACAGAAAGAAACAAAAGAAGTGCAGAAAGAAGCAACAGAAGTCCTCAAATACGAAGATAAGTGCAGGAAGAAGGATAACGTGCAGAAAGAACAAAAAGAAGAGGAGAAAGAAGCCTTGTTGCAAAATCATCCTGTACCCTCAACTTTTTCAGACGGATACTGGTGGTAACTGAGTCTGACTAACCAGTCCTAGAGCCAGTGCTATGTTAAAAGACACTTAGAATACAGTGAAAACACCTACATACACTAGGGAACATTATGCGTTGGGGTCCCCCTGTGATTAGCCTTACCTCCTCTATAAGCCCCTAGTATATAATAGGGCATGGGGATTAAAACTACCTCTTAAAACAGGCCACAGGGCGTTTTTGCACACGTTAACTCAGGCCCCGTCCCCTCCTTTCACCATTGTGTAAACACGCCCTGTGTCCATTTTTAGTTGGGAGATTAAGTTCATTTGAATCCTGAGGATCCCTAGGGTCCAACTAGCCCACTAGGTACCTCCAGTAAGTGCCACAGAGCTGCGTTGCAGAGAGGTGTAAAAAGTGGCACGGCCTGGACCACCTCTCTGCAATGCAGCTCAGTGGCGCTTACTGGAAGCACTTGGTGGGCTAGTTAGCCCCCAGGGGCCCTCAGTATTGAAGGGAAATTATATCCCCAATTTAAAACGTGCCATGGTGCGTGTTTGCACACGTCACCTCAGGCCCCGTCCCCTCCCTTCACCACTGTGTAAACGCGCCCTGTGGCTGTTCTAAGTTGAGAGATTAAGTCCCCTTGAATCCTAAGGGTCCCTAGGGTCACACTAGACCACTAGGTACCTACAGTAAGCGCCACAGAGCTGCGTTGCAGAGAGGTGTAAAAAGGGGCTTGGCCTCAGAACACCTGTCTGCAGCGCAGCTCCCTGGCGCATACTGGAGAGGCCTGTTGGGGGCGCGTTTGCAGAGTGCTGCACGGAGGGGGCATGGCCTCCGGCACGATGCCAGTCTTTTATTTATTTTATTTTTTTAAGAAGGGGGGCTGTGTGGTTCCCCTTCTTATTCTAATTTATTGGCCCTGATGACCCCATCCCCCAGGGCCTGTCTCCTAATTATATTTTTTTGACCCCAATCCCCAGGGCCGGCCACTGTTTTTTATTATTTTTAAAAAATATATATTTATAGACACACCTAGGACATGCTGGACAAACCGTACGTACCTATCACCATGACGATTTGCGTGATATTCATTAAAAGGCGACTATGCATGCAATTAATCCACGTGGAATGTATTTACACCACTAGTGAAGCTCTGACATGTCTGATGCTCTACCGTGCCTAATCCCGGTAGACACCCTTGTCGTTTATTTATACAAACATGGGCAGCTATTGACGGGCACATTTAATACACATGCACACCAAGCCATTCAAAGGGGATTCGACAAAAATTCGACCAAAACTATGCAAGAAACCCCCCTCACGGTTAATAAAACACACATCCACTGCCGGATGTGTAATACTTTTTATTTTACTCTCTGGAAAGGGGACGAACATCACTTGCGAGTCACAGCGCGCTCCTGACAGAGCCCAATGCTGTGTTACACCCACCATTGCCTGCCGAGTGCCACACACCTCTGTGTTGTATTCCACTAGCTAGTGCATATGCTATGACACTCTCTAGCCCATGTGCACTGTAACACCACCCCGTGAATATGTCATGCCACACTTGTCTTCGCACGGGTTATATTGCCCCATCTAACGTGCCTTCCTCGATGCCTATGTTATAACGCACAGTGCTATGCCATACATATTACAATTTGGGATCCATATCTTTGTCACAGTGCATGTGCAACGTTACACTCCCCAGCACATATTTTATATTACAACTTTAGAGACTAGTTAGGTTACACAACACTGCCCTGTGCATATTACACTCCAAGGCGCATATCGCATAGCACGCGCTAGTGCCTGTGCTATCTCGCGCTCTCCAATGAATCTGTCATTGCGCACAATGTATTGCATATTATATTTCACGCCTGGTTCATCTTATATCACACTTTTTGGTGCATAGTTTATACCATACACTATATCTAGTTTTCATTTTCAATCGTGCTCTCAGGACTATGTTCTATATAACACTGTGTTCACCTACCCTTTTCACGGGCATTACATTTTGCGATAGGGGGTGGAGGGTCAGGGGGTGTTTTTGCCAAGTGAGCCCGGAGTCACAGTCACTAACGTCTTCTTCTTCCTGAATAAAAGTGAGATTATGCTGCATACTTGTTCATATTTTAAGTAGTTTGCACAGACAAAATGTTTTAAAAACAATAACGTTTCTAATACCCGCCTTCTCTGAACAGTTAGCTTGCTGCCCCATCCCCCTCCTCCCTATCCTCTGTTGTGTGAATCCATGGACTAGCCTCCTCCCTCCTGCCATGCATGGTCTGATGTGCTGCCACTGCCCTCAATTTAGTATGATGTACCAGTCCACTCCTCCTGCCCTCCATTGCCCAATTCTATGCCCCATAATTGACCTCCTGCTTAAACTCTGTGCTTAGCTTGCTGTCCCTATTCTCCTTCCCCCTGCCCTCCGATGTCTTTGTGCATGCCCCTGCTCCATCCTTTTTGCCCACCATGTCCCATGGACCTGCCACTCCTATCTACTCTGAGTGTTCTGTTGAGCTGCCACTCCCCTCCCACCTGCCTAGCATTGTCAGATGACTGTAACCTGTCCCTGCCACCTCCACCCTGCCTGTCCACATGCCATGCCTCTATCCTCTTCCTCCTGTCCTACATGGTCCATTGTACTGCCACACCCTTCTGCCCTCCCTGGTCTGTTGTGCTGCAACTGCTCCTCCTGCCTGCCCCGTGTGGTCTGTTGTGAGGCCCCTTCCCCTGAACTTTCTTGTCTGTGCACAGGTCCTAACCCTCCCTTCTATCCTCCATCGTCCTTTGTGCATGCCCCTGCACCCTCCTTCTTGCCCATCATAGCCATTGTGCTGCCACTAACCCTCCCACTTGCCATGCATGGTCTTCTGTGCTGCCATGGCCCCTCCCACCTTCCCTGTGTGGTCAGTTAGCTGCCCCTGACCCCCTCCCACCTTCCCTCCATGGTCTGTGTGTATGCCATCACAGTCTCACTGTTGCTCTTCATGTTGTGTCTTGCTTCTAGTGCCCATCCTGCCTGACCTCCATGGCTATCTTGCTGCTCCTGCCCTGCCCCCTTGCCCCCAGCCCTCTGTTTACATGTGCAGACCCCTACTCCCTCCCTCCTGGCTTGTCTGTTCCATTGTAATGCCCCTGATCCGTCCCTCCTGCCCTTTATGGTCTGTTATGCTGCAGCCTTCTCTCCTGTCTGTCCATTATGGTCAGCTAGCTACCATTGCCTCTTGCCCCTCTGTTCTCTGTTGTCCATGTGCATGGTCCTGTCCCCTCCCTCTTGCTTTCTATGGATTGTTGTGCTGCACTCCCGTCCTGCATGCCCTGTGTGGTGTATTGTGCTGCTGCAAACCCTGATGCCTGCCCTGCAGGGTCAGTTTGGTGCACCTCTCCATGTCTCTCCTGTCCTCTGTTATCCAAGTCCATGTCCCTATCCCATTTCCTTCCATGATCCAATGTACCATACTTGCGAACATTTTGAACTTGGTAAGAGGGAGATTTTGAAAAAAAACTGGGGTATTGATTTTCCCCTTTGAGTTACATTGAAAAAGAGGATATTGTAGACAGGAGACAGATCAAATAAAGCCCATTTGAGCTTAAAAACATTGGACGTTTCCTGGCTGAATCGGGTCTGTTGGCATGTATGGTTGTACTACCATTGCCTCTTCCTTCTGCCCACAATGGTCTATTACATTGCCACAGCCTTGAAGGAGGGTAGATTTTGTATCACAGGGGGCCCCTGGCCCGTTCTGTCCACACCTGAAGTATGAGACCCTTGTCCTTGCCCTGCCAGCCGCATTTGTAGGCCGTATTAAATTGACCAGCGGGTCCTGTGTTGCTATATAATTATCCTGAGACATCCTTACCACTCAGCCAGCATAAAACCCCTGTGTAGGCCCTTCTGTTCAATATGTAGGCCTCTTTGTTAAATTGACCATAGCTCTGCAATTTTAGTGTATAGCAGTCTGAAGGCAGGTCTGCGAGGCCTTCTGCTCCAAACTAGTAGCCCCCACCCTACCCGAGTGCTCCGTGCTCGGTATCAAAGTTCAACATCCCCCTGAAGCTGTCGACATACAGTAGGCTGCATCCTGGACTGGTACTTGCTTCCTGGGCAGGTTTCCCGCTTTTAAGGAAGTGGCAACCGCAGAGCATCAAGTTAGGAGAACTGAGGAGATTTTATACATGAATATATTGAATTCCTGTACAATACCCATTATTTTCTGCTTGCTCTATGGAACTTACGATAATCGATTGGCCTGAGAGACTGACCTTTTCACCCAGTCCATTGTCAGCATTAAGTGGGTAAATGACTAAATGTCTGGTAAAATCTGCAGACGAAGCTTTTGGGTAGCATACGTAGGTAGATGTAGCGTGCAAAGGAACCCACAAAATGATATAAAAAGGGAGCACCCACAGATATCAACGGACAACCTCGCCGTCTGTATGTAGGTTAACAGGCTGTGCAGGTTTTCCCCAAGAACTGGGAGCTCTTTTCTTCCTTTGCTTAAAATGTCTTGCTCTGCTTTGCTTGAAGTATCTTATTCTATTTTACCTATATGAAATGTCATGTTATGTTTAACCATTGTTCTCTTTACTTTTGCATTTAAAAGATGTTGTATTGTAATTGCAGGAATGCTTGCTCTAAGAGTAAATGTGAGTGTTCCTAGGTAACATTTTCCTTGGTGTAACTTGTTTCTCATGATGCATTTATAGATGTGTTTTCTCTCTCTCTCTCTGTCAGTCCATTAATTGAGATACAGAGAATATCATGACAGCTGTATGATTATCTGGATTCTGTATTTTGTACTTTATGTCTCTATTCTGCGGTTTCTTTGAAGTTGCAACTTCTCATTAAACTGCCATTGTATTCTGCCTCCAATTCCATGTCTCATATGTCTGTTTTCTTCATTTTTGGAGCAAGCGTTCCTAGGCACCCCGGCTCAAATTAAGGTGCCCCTTTTGTCCCTGACTCACTCTCCTGCTCAGTTCTGTGGTGGCTCCCGGGGCTCTGGGGACCGCCCCTAGCTTCCTTGACCCGTAATAGATCTTCCCTCCAACAGCCTCTCTTGCAAGTCCTGTATTGTTGGTTTGTTGCCCCTGCCCCCCTTTCCACTGCCCTCCATAGTCTGTTGTGCTTCCACGGCCCTTCCTGCCTGCTCAGTGTGGTTAAATTGTTGCCTTTGCACCCTCCTACCTGCCTTCAATTTTCAGAGTCCGTGCCCCTGGCCTCTGCCTCTCAACAGTATCCTAATGAACAACTAGATTGCTAACATTCTATATTTATTACAAAAGTGTGGAACGCCTGACATCATCTTGATGTAATCAAAACTGTAATACCTAGAGCATTCCTTTAGAAATTACATATATGAGAGGGTCTTATTGGCATCAAAATTATGGTTAGTGCTCTAAAAGACTAAAATAAGGACATATTTTCTGGGTTTTCAAATAGCGACAAAGCACTTTTAAATTATTTGTTATCTTTATGTTTTTTTATCTAGTTGACAACTTGATTAAATGTTGCACTTAGGGGAGAGGATGTGGTGTTACTTCCAGAACTGCAGACTTTGCAACTGGGGAACCAGGTTGAAGTTTCTGCTTCAGCTCGACATTCTGTGATTCTGGTCAAATCACTTAGTCTCCCCATGTCTACAACCAAAATGAATTTGTTCTTGTGTGATGTAACCAATGCTCATGTAAAGCACTCCAATACCTGACAAGTCTGCACTATATAACACTGCAAAAATACAAAATAATAAGTGTTTTGCACACTTCTGTGATTGGGCTATATTTGGGCTATATCTGGGTGATTTTGGGCTACATTTGGGCTCTTTTGTCTCCGGTGGCCATCTTGGGAGATTTATTTGTTATGAAGTTTCCTAATTTCCTCATGTACTGCAGTCTCCTCAGTCGGAAATGCTTTCAGTTTTTTACTTTGATTCCATCATGAAGGTATTCAGATATGTCACACATTTGCCATAAATTCTGAATGTTAGCACTCTAGTTGCTCATTAGATCACTGTAGTAAAACTACTGTTCACCATGGAAGTCTGCTCCTGGTATTAAAAGTGCATGTTTCAGTCTGCATGTCAGAATTTTTTAATGAAATAGAAGAGGATTTGAGAAGTCACTCAAAATGTGCCCTCATTTTCTTTCTTCAGCATTAATCATAATTTCTATGGCAAAATGAACCCCCTCATTGTGTTCCTTTTTAAATTAAATGTTTTAAGTGTTACCAGTTTATTCCAATCAAGATGGTTTCAGGTGTGCCATACTTTTGTCATAATGAAGACAGTAAGTGCTCTAGTTGTTTTTAAGAACATTCTTGGACATTCTGTCATTGGGCTATACTTGGGCTACATCTGGGTGATATTTGGGCTACATTTGGGCTCTTTTGTCTCTTGTGGCCATCTTGGGAGACTTATTTGTTATGAAGTTTCCTAATTTCCTCATTTACTGCAGTCTCCTCAGTAGGAAATACTTTCAGTTTTTTACTTTGATTCCATCAAGAAGGCATTCAAATGTGTCACACATTTGCCATAAAATCAGAATGTTAGCACTCTTTTTGCTCATTAGATCACTGTAGTAAAGCTACTGCTCACCAGGGAAAACTGCTGCTGGTATTGAAAGTGCATGTTTCAGTCTGCATGTCAGAATTGTTTAATGAAATAGAAGAGGATTTGAGAAGTCACTCAAAATGTGCCCTAATTTTTCTTTCTGCAGCACTAATCATACTTTTTATGGAAAAATGAACCCCCTCATTTTGTTCCTTTTTAAATTAAATGTTTTAAGAGTTACCACTTTAATCCAAGCAAGATGGCTTCAGGTGTGCCATACATTTATCATAAGTAGGACGGTTAGCGCTCTAGTAGTTCTTTGGAACACTCTGGAAAGCTGCAGTAGAACACAAAGGAATCAACTGACAGTCTCTGCCCTTGTTGGATGTACATGTTTTACTGAGAATGTCAGACTTCATTCTCACATGACTGAGAAAGATAATGTGAATTTACAGAAAATAAGCTCTCAGTTTAGCTTATAGATCACCTTCCAAACCTCTGTGGTAAAAGCATGAGAAAATATTTTTCTCTCAATCATGATATCCCAGCAGAAGGCTTTTTCACATGGTGAAATCACCTTAGAACATACCACAATTCCTAAAATGAGTATGGTACCATCAACAAATGATTTATAATGTAACTAAAGTCTTAAAACCTTCTATTAACTGCAATGCTTTTTAATGAGGTGCTATCATGTATATTGGTCCCAAGATGGCTGCCAACACTTCTTGGATGAAGTGCTGACAGCCAATCAGATCTCCGGATGAGATGTGTGGTTAGGCTCCGCCCACATATATATATTGATTTAAATGCTATTTTCTCAGGAACTACTGAACAGATTTACACCAGACCTACAAAAGGCACTTCCTTGACCTGAGGACTACCTCTCTGCCAAATTTCAAGTAACTCTGTTCAGCCGTTCGGGCTGTAGCTGTGTCTAAAGGTCCTATGGAAAAATGCATGGGAAAAACGCGTTTTGGGACCCCCCTTTTTTCTCAGCCCCCGCTTGACGAATCCCCCCGAGACTTTCAGGGTAGGAGCGGAGCGTAGCGCCCCACCTATTTTGAAAATTTCGCGAGGATTCATCGACCGGTGCCAAAGTTATTTCAAATAGAATGTTGCGGATTTCCTATGGAAACAGGGTCCTAACTATAACTATCTACTGGCGACCGCCAGTAGATAATATATATATATATATATATATATATATATATATATATATATATTTTCACCACAAAATGACCTTGTTTCCTGGAATCCGTGTCCCATGGGCAGGTGGCGAGTAGAAACCGAGCAGGTCTCGCGGTAATTCAATAAACACACAGCGTCTTCTTCACAGAAGGACTCGCACTCGGGAAGGAGAATAGACTGTTTATTTAGTCACTCGTTACGCGTTTCGTCAGTGAAACTGACTTGATCACACGAAGTGTACAACAAATGGGAGGTGTATACATAGCTGGGAAAATAAACGACAGACAAAAGTTTGTCTAGTGGTGTCTGTAACGTTGGCGGCCATTACTGAATGTCAAAAGGTTGCCAGTTTATACATATATACAACTAAATAAATGGTTACATGCTGTATTAGTGACATCAGCATATGCAAAAGTAAATATACAAAGTGTATCAGCTTGATGTAACCAGAAAATACTGGAAAATAAACAGCAGACAAAGGTTTGTCTCATAGTGCATACAGCTTTGGCAGCCATTACTAAATGTCGAAGAGAAAATGTCAGAATATAAAATACCATGACTATATATATGTATATATATATATATATATATATATATATATATATATATATTCACTGAAAAAACCATAGGTTTCACACATGTTATTGTTAGCTGGACATTTTACTGATAAAAAACCAATGATATTCCCCCGTTATAGTTAGTGCAGGCAACTATAACTCACGCGACCGCAATCCTCTGCTGATGCTAATACTGTATTTAGACACTTATTTGCCCATGTCTTCTTCCATTAAATTTTAGCTATACATATATTACAAATATTTTTTTTTCATAAAGACACATATGTCATCAGCAGAGGATTGCGGTCGCGTGAGTTATAGTTGCCTGCACTAACTATAACTGGGGAATTTCATTGGTTTTTTATCAGTAAAATGTCCAGCTAACTATAACATGTGTGAAACCTATGTTTTTTTCAGTGAATTTGCAAGGTTTTTTAAATGCTAATTCCTAACTATAACGTGTGTGAAACCTATGGTTTTTTCAGTGAATTTGTATGTTTTTTTAAATGCTAAGTTACTTTACGCCATTCGTGGCGTGCGCGCCCAGTTAACGCAGTTCGTTCCGTGCGCGCACGGTGCGCTTCGCGCACCGCGCGCCCACTTTACGCAGTTAGTGCTGTGCACGCACGGTGGTCACGCGGTGCGCTGCGCGCACCGCGTGCCCACGCTATGTGGGATGGGCCATGTACGCACGATGCGCTTCGCGCACCGTGCGCACATGGAGGACATATTATGCGCTTCGTTATGAAAGGTAATCATTTATATTTTCTGTATAAATATATGCCAGGCACAAATGGTGCCCTTCGGGCACCATTTGCACACGGGGTGGGGATAGTGTGGATAGTATTTTTTTATTTATTAATTTTTACAGTACGCGTACGGTAAGCGTAATCGGCGGTTTTTCAAAAAAAAAAAAATTGCATTTTTGGCCTTGGGGGTTCTTTGGGGAAACCTTCATCAATGCTAGGTGGTTAGGAACTGAATACACTGCCCCTTTAGATGTTTTTTGCCTTTGTTTTTGCTGCCCCACTCAGAGTGCGAGAGAGAAAATGGCGGCCGCCGCTTCCTGGTTTCGATCGATTCGAATGTTTACTTAGATCTAACAGCCAATCAGAATCGCGCTCGCGCACGGCACCGTACGCGTACGGTAAGCTTACCGTAAGCGCACGGTAAGCGCACCGTAAGCTGCCACAGATATATATATTGATTTAAATGCTATTTTCTCAGGATCTACTGAACAGATTTACACCAAACCTACAAAAGGCACTTCCTTGACCTGAGGACTACCTCTCTGCCAAATTTCAAGTAACTCTGTTCAGCCGTTCGGGCTGTAGCTGTGTCTAAAGGTCCTATGGAAAAATGCATGGGAAAAACGCGTTTTGGGACCCCCCTAAACGGATTTATACCATTTAAGCAAAAGGCACGACTCTGAACCAAGGTCTACATTTCTGCCAAATTTGGTGTAATTCCGTTCAGCAGTTCGGGCTGTAGCTGCGGCTAAAGGTCCTATGGGAAATTGCATGGGGAAAACATGTTTTGGGACCCCCCTTTTTTCTCAGCCCCCGCTTGACGAATCCCCCCGAGACTTTCAGGGTAGGAGCGGAGCGTAGCGCCCCACCTATTTTGAAAATTTTGCGAGGATTCGTCGACCGGCGCCAAAGTTATTCCAAATAGAATGTTGCGGATTTCCTATGGAAACAGGGTCCTAACTATAACTATCTACTGGCGACCGCCAGTAGATAATATTTATATATCTACACCAAACAGACAGAACAACAATGTGTACTAAGAGGAGTAACAATTTCTAATCCTAAAATATATATTCAAAATATTGACAACAGTCTTTCTATTTTGAAATATAGAGCTGAGCATTCCACAGAACACATTATATTTAATAATAATCAGAGAAAATTTCAGGGGCCAAAAAAGAACATAATAACATATATTAGAGAATAGGAGAGCAAAAGTAACAGCACGAGAAAAAGGCATAGAGGAAAAGAAGACATAAAGGAAAAAAGGGGGAGGAAAGAGAAATAACCCACCACTAAATAATGACGAGAACCAAAATTGTATCTTCCTGAAAGTTCACCAATGTTTTATACTGGAAAACAAAATTCCATCCAATCAGATCTATGGTGAAAACACAATAATAGAAAACATTAAGTCAGAGAGTGAATCTACAACTTAAATCCAAACAGGAACAATCCTAAAGCAAATATATATATATCTATCAAACGTCGTGTAACTTACAATGTCTCAACAGCACTAGACTGATGTTAGTACAAATAGTATCCTGTAGGTTCTTGTCGCAAATGTTCCACAGTCCAAGATGCCATACACAGCAATAAAGGGAGTGTTTCGATTTATAACTGTCCCAATTTTCTATAAAGGAAAATAGATATATCTTTGTATGTGAGAATAAGCATACCCAAAAACCTAAACAATAGGTGAGTATTATTTTACCCAACCAGACACAGAAAAAGATTTTTTATTTTTTATATAAAATGTCGTGTCCTCCCTGACAATAGACAAAACGAATGAGAAGCTAATCTCATACGGGCGATAGGAATGGCCAAAACTACGGCCTAGACCAATATTTAAATGGCATAGGAGATTCTACCTAACTATTGATAAAGAACCTACATGAACACGAGGCGTCTACAACAGCATTCGCACACCTCGACCAAGACCTACTGAAATGTAGATGGAATGATCATGTAAACAAGATGGATGTTTTTTAAAAGGAAACAACGTCAGTGTACAGCACGCCTATAAGTTAACACTAATGCCAACTAAGTAGGAAAGTAGCTGCATACAGATATCAAGGACTGTAAACATCATCTCCGTCCCCCCGCATCCCAAGCCGTCACTCCAATCGACAATGCGCACAACAAGTAATCAATACACATCGATGAGTGAGAGAAGAGCCCAACTATAATGTATGAGCGGGCAGGTCTATATCTCGACACTTACCGCAATCTGATAGTTGCGATCCAATACCCTTTCCAGGAGACGACGTAGCGGTCCAACGCCCAGGCGAGAAACCTGACCTAGTTTCCCGCAAGATTTAAATAGCGCGCGTAAAAGGTCAAGGTTGGACCACGTGTGTGGGAAGTTTCCATAGCAACCTTCATCAACAATCCTTCCTCTCTCATTACCGCAGCCATATTCCAATGTCCTAAGTTACCACTATATGTACATGGAAAGGTTAATAATAATAGATAAAATCTCGATCCAACCGCCCGCGCAAGAAGGCTCCAATGTTATCTAATTACAGACAACAAACGAGCAACATAAAGAAGACGGGGGCCATTCATCGTAATACAAGCCGACATCACCGTTCCTTATTATCGCTACGGTGGCGGCCATCTTTACAGAGTGTACGCTTCCTGGTATATTAAAACCAAGTAAAAAACGATTGTAACTATTGATCAGCATGCCAAATTCGCGGAAAAATATTTTAGCATGTTTACCATCACCATCGCAAGATTCACGATTTTTTGTATATGGAATCAACAAGTACCTTTTGAAAAGAAAATTATATACATCGGTCAGTATTATGTTAATATCAATCTTAGGTGTCCAAAAGCAAGACGAAACATGCACAAATATAAGCGCATATATTAAGCAATGCCATTATGAATAAAAATGTAAAAATTATATAAACAAAGAATACGAACTATATCAAAACGTCTCAATCTCATGTAAAACAATAACAACATTACTAATCCAGTATAACAACATTAATTCTTGAAGGAAACAATAATTTTGATACAACATATGTAGGGTATCTCATTCGTAATCCTGCTAACTTAAAGCAGGATGGGCCAATGGAAGCCACATTAATTTGGTCAAGATCTAAGCCAACACATATATAATAACTTTGATCCTCAAACCGTGAGAAATACTACTAACAACAGTATCCAAATGACAAGTCAAAAACCAGAGAAAGCCATTTCTGATGTGAGACTCAAGGAAAGCAATGAAATTGAATCATATCCACAGACTAAGAGATAATTATCACTAAAGCATCCAATTGTTAGAACTAGACAAGGTCACTTATGAACCATAGATACAACAATGTGAGAAAATATATATATAAGTGAGAGAATCAATAGGAAACCGCATGGTGTAGACAAGGTCTAAATCAACATCCATATAATAACTTCAATCCTCAACGCGTGAGAAGTGCTAATGACAACAGTCCCCAAATAACATATCAAGAACCAGATACAGCCCTTTCTGATGTGGGACTCAAGGGAAACAGTAAGATTAAATCTTTCAAAGTACAGAAAGCGAATGAGTATAAGATTGTAAAGATATAAGCAGAGAGACAGAGAACAACTGAACCAACATGGGTAAGAACCAAACACAGTTATTTGCTTGTTTCCTTCATACAACCAAATTAGTATATCCCACTATAATTGTGGAAAGCAAGCCACTTAATTCAGACATGAACAGTAATGGAAGAGTACCAGGCTGATAATATTACAAAAAATAATGCATTTCGTCATCACTATTGTATCCCTGTTCCACACTGCGTAATCTACAGATCCACCCTGCCTCATTCCTTCTAAGGGCCAATTACTGATCCAGGGTCTTGTTTTAGCCCGGCTCGACTACTGTAATGCCATCTATCTCGGGGCCCCGGAACACACCCTGACCAAACTCCAACGCACCCAAAATGCGGCGGCCAGGCTTATTATGAACCTCCCTCCCAGAGTTTCAGCCAAGCCTGCCCTTAAAACCCTACACTGGCTTCCTGTCCGCCAGAGAGTAGAATTTAAAGCCCTGTGCATCACCCATAAGCTTATTAATGGAGTTGGTCCAGCCGCACTAAAACACATGGTTACACCCTATAAAGCTCCCAGACCCCTCCGCTCTGACACCGGACATCTGGCCACTGTACCAAAATTCAGAAAGGCTAGAACCGGCGGCCGCCGCTTTGCTGTCAAAGCTTCCAGAGGCTGGAATGCACTCCCTCACAGCCTTCGTTTGGAACCCTCGCACACCCTGTTTCGTAAGAAACTCAAGACTCATCTGTTTTCCTAACTAATATCATCCTTCCCCTTCTCCCCCCTTCTGGTCTGACAGATTTACAGCGCGGGGATACCTTCGGGTCACCAGGCGCTCTAGAAATCACAAAATAAATAAATAATAAAATAAAAAAAATCCCGATTGCCCCCCCTTGGGCTAACAGGTATGTGATCTATTCCCATGAGCCACAGTTCCTTTTCAGTAGTATGATTTTCCTGCATGTGGTAGGTGAGTGGATATCTGAGATCACCATTACGATGAGCTCGTACATGTTCCTGCATTCTTATTTTCAAGGCTCTTTTAGTGCTGCCCACATAGATCTTGTCACAGGGGCAACCTAACACATACGTTACGTATTTAGAGTTGCAATTGATTAAATGATTTATAGAGTATCTGCGTTTGGTATTAAAACAAAAAGTTTATGTTTTATTTTTACCAAGTTTGCAAACATTACACTGATTACATGTGTAAAAGCCAATCATCTTGGATGTAAGCCAAGTTTGTGGTTTCGAAGTGGTGACATAGCTTGGACAAAGAATATTACGTAAGTTTTGTCCTCTTCTATATGTAATCTTTGGTTTTATTGGTATGATATCCTTAAGGCCTGGTAACTCCACCAAAAGGTGCCAATGTTTTCTTAAGATATTGTATACCTTATTGCTTCGGTCATCAAATTGTGTACCGAAGGCAATCAGAGTTTTTTGAGACCTGCTATCTGACTTGATTGTTAAGGTATCTTGTACAAAGGTATTTTTGGTTTTATATCCTTTTTGGTGACATACGTTCAGTATTCGAAACAACAAAGCCCAACCATTCAGAGGTGTTAAACAGTTCCTGGAGAGACCTAAAAATAGATGAGACAAGATCAAACATGATATAGGAGCTATCATGGGGAATTACAAGATTTTACCGAATGATTTCTGAAAATCTTGCCTATGCTAATGTAGAACCAACGTTTGAGAGCCTTAAAGCAAGTGAAATATGAAAACTTGGATACTGTTTTGTGATTAAAGTTCATGATCAGTTCTGTTTACACAGATTCAATACACATTTTTGTATATGTCATTTCAGCATCATCAGGAGCAGGTGGAGGAGACCTTGTCCGTTGAGGTGAGGAAGCAGCTGGCCACTGTGGTACGGGTGCTGACACTACTGACACAGAGGAAAGCAGTTGCACGGAGGGTGAAAGGAGTGCAACACAGGCCATCATCTCCACATCATCCTTGGAGGCCTCCACAAGCAAGCACTACCTAGTGGTGGCAGACCCGACAGGAAATCTACCAAATGTATCTTTGTCCGCCTCACTCAGAGAACAATCTCTACCCTCCCACCTGTTCCTCCCAGTTTGCCAAACCTGTCTCCTTTGTTGAAGGCACCTCACCCCCTGCTCCTATCCCCCCAGCTACTCTGAGTGAGGAGGCTATTGACCTCCTATGGAACATCTCTGTAGACCAGACTGCACCACTAAATGCCATCCAGGGGCTTAGCTGGCATATGCAACAAATGGTAGCATATCTGGAAGGCGTTCACAGTGCTATGTCTGGTCTACAGAGGTCTTTTCAGAGTCTATCCTCCTCACTGACCACAGCCTCCCAACCATCCCAACCTTGTGCCCCACTTACCGACAATTCCCCATCCCAATTCCCTATTCCCAGACACTCACAGCTTTGCACACACCCCGTCAAATGGGTACAAGCATCACACCCACACAAAAACACCACAAAAACACAGGCACACACCCAAATACTTCCATATGAAGATGTATTATTTGACTTTGCCTTGACCCCTTCCATCGCCCAACCTACCCCTTCCAAATGTCAAGCCATCTCTTTCAAAACCTAAGCCATCCCTCCCATTCCTTATAACTGCCTCTCCGAAAGCCAAAACCTCCCCTCTCAAAACCCAAACCCTCCTATCAAGAAACATCATAGAGGTGCCTGCTCTGTGCCTACTAGATGCCCCTTTCTGGGTAGGTTCCCCTTGGCAGTAATTTAGCAGGCAAAGTTAGTGCCACAGTACAAGAGTGCATGGACTGCCATTTGTTTAGAATTTAATTTGAGAAACGTATCTCATTGTTTGAATAAATCTCATATTTTTATTTAGCTTAATGGCAGGAAATACATCATTTTTTTAATGTCTACATTGTTAAGTACATATACTGGTCAAAATAGTATTTGATAGTCCTTTGAATTTAGGTGCAGCCATACATTGTTATAATGGACACTTGCACCAACAAATAGATGCTTAAATGTATTCTTTGAAGTGTTAATATAGGTGTGTTTGTTTCACCTTGATTACCGATGAGAATGAAGACATGTGCATTACACCTTATAAAATAATGTGCCAATTAAAATTGGATACAATATAGTACTTGTACTAGACAAGGGGAAATGTTACATGGATGAACAAGTTAAATGATACAAATATGGGACTGACAATATTTTGACCGGCAAATTAAAAAGGTAAAGGTTACACCTTGTCTAGTGCAATTTCTACATCATGTTATATTGTAATTATTGCAGTGTTTTGTAAATTCATAATTGCTTTAATTTGACAATTTTTGAAATTTATTTAAGCACACAATTATCATTATAAAAAGAGGCAGAGGAATTGCTATCGCCTTCAGGTCCAACATTAAACTTCATCTTATTGATTCATATCTTGCAGAATGGGGTGAAATCTGCACCTTTACAGTAATATTGGGGGGTAAAGAGTCCTGTAAAGGTGCTCTCATCTATAGGGCTCCTGGATCTTAAATGAGCTTCGTCAACAAGCTCACTGAAACTATCGTTTCTCTTGCTCTCTCCTCAGACAATTTTTTTCTATTAGGAGATTTCAATTACCATGCCGAATTATTACAGGATCCTCACACAAATGAACTTATCACGAGTATGAATGCACTAGGCCTAAACCAACTGGTGATTGGCCCTACTCATACCGCCAGTCACACTCTTGATCTTCTATTTACCAAATCCAACAAAATAAAGCTGGATCAACTTGTACCGGTCCTCTGGTCTGATCATTATATTATCAAATTCCTCATCCACCCCAACTCAACCCCACCCTATCCAAAGAAAAACTTTATTTTGAGCAGACCATGGAAGAAGATCAGCCCAGAATCCTTTTCCACGCATTTCTCCCCCACACCCATCCAACCACTCACCAACCCCAACCAGGCTGCGATCTACCTTGACCAAGCTATTACTGCAACCTTAGACATCATTGCCCCTAGCAAACTTAGCAGATGTCCAACTAAACTATCCCCTTGGTTCACCCCAGAACTTAAAACTACGAAATCTGTCGTCAGGGCATACGAACGTAAATGGCGACATACAAAAAATCCCAACGACAGATTACAATACAAAAAATCCCATCGCCAATACATGAGGGATATTGCCTCTGCAAAAAAAGTCTACCTGGGTGGCAGGATAGACCAGGCTGCGAACTCTCATAGAGAACTCTACAGAATAGTCAAAGAGTTCTCTAACCCTCCGTCTTGTCTACCTGCCTCAGATGCTTCTTATGAATGGGTCAATACCCTCTCTTCTTTTTTCTATAATAAAATCAATGATATCTATAAAACATTCACTAATTCCACTACCTCTGACCAACCCCTCAAGCAGTCAACAATTATAACTTTTCACACTCCGTCTACCATCCTGAAGGAATTCCACACAGTCACGGAACAAGATGTAACTTCCACAGTGAATAGAATCACTTCTGGCTCCCCTGCCAACCCGGCCTCGTCTTCAATCATTTCCAAAGTTTCCCCCATCCTCATTCCTTACCTGACCAGAACCCTCAATCTTTCACTCTCCCAGTCAACGGTACCCTCTCACTGGAAGGAAGCCGTCATCAGCCCCATTCTGAAAAAGCCTTCTGCTGACCCTACTCAACCTTCAAACTATCGTCCCATCTCCCTCCTTCCGTTGTTTGGGAAGGTTCAGGAATCCCTGGTCAACACCCAACTCATCAAATACCTAGAAACTATAAACTGTTGGATCCTTCTCAGTCAGGGTTCAGAGCGTTTCACAGCACCGAAACTGCTCTACTTGAAATGGTGGACAATATTAGACTCGCCCTTGATGCAAAACAGTCCTCCAATTTGATATTACTTGACCTGTCGGCTGCCTTCGACACCATCTCACATAGTATTCTTCTAAAGCGCTTGGCGGAGGTGGGTGTCGAAGGCTCAGCTTTGCTATGGATCAAAAGCTTCCTGACTGGACGTAGTTCTAAAGTCCAAATCGGCAATTTCTCCTCAACGGATCAGGAAGTAGACAAGGGTGTGCCACAAGGCTCCATATTAAGTCCCACGCTTTTTAATCTCTATGTGTCTCCATTAGCAAAATTAATTAAAGCACACGGTTTCGAAACCGTGTCCTATGCTGATAACACACAAATTCTTATCACTCTGGGTACTAATCCCACCAATGTCAAACCCAGATTTCAACACTGTATGCTCGCTGTAAAAGATTGGATGTCTAATAATTATTTGTCACTTAACGCAGATAAAACGGAGATTCTGCTTTTCGGAAACGCACACAAATATTGGACAGCCGATTGGTGGCCATTAACGTTGGGACTTTGCCCCCCTCCCAAAACGTCAGCCCGAAACCTAGGGATAGTGCTAGACAACAAACTCTCCATGTCTGACCATATTAATAGCATTGTGCGCACCAGTTTTGGGCTTATGCGTAACCTCAAGAAAATTTTCAAGTGGATCCCCCTCCCCTTCCGTCTGCCTTTAGTCCAGGGACTAATTGTCAGCCGCCTGGACTATGGAAATGCGCTTTTTGCCTCTATAAATGAAAATCTTCTGAATAAACTCCAGGTTCTGCAAAATACTGCAGCCAGGATGGCCCTCGATCTCCCCTCCCGTTCCTCTTCCACCCCCAGCTTGAGGTCGCTACATTGGCTTCCCATTAAAAAGCGCATTAAGTTCAAACTCTGCTGCTTGGTTCATAAAACTCTAAACGGCAAAGGCCCATCATACCTCGCCAATAAGCTCACTGGCTATCATACGGCTAGAACACTTAGATCTTCCTGCAAGCACCTCCTCTCCGTCCCCAAAGTACGAACCGTCAGAAACGGAGACAGATATTTTTAAAAAATATCCCTGAGACCTGGAACACTCTTCCTCTAGCCATGCGGCTTGAACCGAATCACCTGAAGTTTCCGCAAACTCCTGAAAACCTGGCTATTCCAATGCTGAGTGACCACACGCACACCATCTGAGTATCTGCTGGCGCTATGAAACCTACGGGTGATTTATGCGCCTTACAAATGCCAATACAAATACAAAATACAAATTATGGTGACATTTTGATTGATATCCTTTTGTGCAAGTGTCCATTTTTTGGAAGGCAGTTTGCACCAAATGTATACATATAATGTGATAACACAGGTGTCTTTCTTTAAATTTCTTAAATGTCAACATTGCACACATATGCATTGCACATTGGCATGCTATTGCATTTAATAGAGATTTAAAAAAATGCACGAGTCCAGTGCAAATGTTAACAGATAAAAGTGGAGCGTGCTGTCAATTCCGTCCAAGAGGGTGTTCATTTTGTTTTTCATCAAGCAGCAGCAGCAGTGGCAGGACTTGGAAGATCAGGTCCATGAGAGAAAAGGAAGTGTGAAAGTGAGAAAATGTGAGTTTCTGCCATATATCTCTTCCAATCCACCATCTCAGGTGCAGAGTTTACTCTGCCACGGTCACGTCAATGGGAAATAACATCATCATTGGCCCAGTCGAGAAACTAACTGTCCTCCCGTCAACAGACACTTTTGCCTATTGTGCCGTCGACACGAGTGAATATACCTGGCGGAGTCATCGGCATTCCAACGGCCTTTCATCCGCCGAACCACAAGCATCTATATATGGTGGCTAGACCACCAAGTTGGTTTGTGGGAAGACCTTTGAAAAAGTGATAGCAGGTCCTGATCCGCCAACATCTAAATCAAGCCCATAGTATATTTGCAAACATTTGGATTAATATCTGGAAAACAAATTTATTAAGCCAAAGTAAATGGCTGCTGCTTTCCCTCTTTTTTTCATGCTGAAGAATAGGGTGAGTTACGTAGCTGCATAGACAATAGGGCCTTCTATTGAATTGCAGGCAAGAATCAATATCCCCTACAATTAACACCAATCGTGCTCAATCAAATAAAGAAAGCAAAGATTTTCATTAAGATTGACCTAAGAGGTGCATGCTATCTTATTCATGTAAGTTAACCCCTTCCCCGCTCATGACGGAGCCGCTCCGTCATGAGCCACGGTTGCCGTGTGCTCATGACGGAATGGTTCCGTCATGTCACGGCCGTTGGCGGCCGCTCCACCTACGCGGCGCTGTTTCCCCGCCTGTGCGGGGGGACAACGCAAATGGGCGGAGTCATGACGGAACAGTTCCGTCATGAGCACAGCTTAACCGTGGCTCATGACGGAGCGACTCCGTCATGAGCACAGCGCCACCGCGCTGCCCCCCCACCCCCCAGCGCCGTGGCGGAATTCCCGCCGCGGCGAAAGGGTTAAGGAGATGAATGGAAGACAGCTTTCCAGATTGTGCTTGGGATCTTTGAATATCAAATAATGCCATTCGGATTCTGTAACGCACCAGCTGCATTTCAGTATTTTATTGATGAGATCATTCATGAGTACATTGATATTTCTGTAATTGTCTACATTAAAGGGATTCTTATCTTTTCTGACAATGAACAAGATCACATCCATCAGTTCAGTTGGTACTACAAACATTAAGCAAAATCCAGTTGTATGCCAAAGCAGAGAAGTGTTCCTTTTACTGTACACAAAGGACTTTTGAATCTTTATCATTTCTGCTAAAGGGCTCCAAATGAGCAAGAAAGTTAAGAATATCCTGGATTGGTCAACTTTTCAAAACGTGGATGAGATCTAGTGCTTCTAAAGAATTTGCTGATTTCCACCTTTAAATATTCTTACATTCTCCAAGGTAATCACTAATATCACCAGACAGGTAAAGAAAGGGATTCCGTTACAGTTGTTAGAAGATGCAAACGAAGCCTTTGAACACCTCATGAAGTATTTTAATACACTTAAGCAGTGGCATCTTGCACAGGTAAGAGCGGTGGGGTGGGTCAGAGGTGGGGCGGGTCAGGTGTGGTGGAAGTCGGCAGATGATGAGACAAGTAATATTAAGTCTTCCCAAATGCAATCCACACAACTTGTAATATTTTGGTCGGACCACCGAGCTTGCAGCATTTAGACTGCTAACAATGTTTTATTATTAATAAAATGCTTTATGTAATTATTTTTAACATAATTTTAACAGTATATATTGAATATTTGTGTATATTTTATACTTTACCATTTTTAAACGTTTTTTTACAAAAAAAATTATTTTGACAAGTTTGACATGTTAGATCATTTTTTATAGATTTGTTCAACATTTTAACAATATTTCTGATTCATTTCTATGGGGAGATGTCTTCTTTTTAGTTTACTTTAGCAGCCATTTTTTTCACCCATGTCTTCTACTGTGCAATCTATTTGTGTTATCATTAATCCATTTTCCCGGAACCAGGTCGCAGTAAGGTGCTGCTGCTCATGGAAACAGATAAATCCTTTTTAAGGATTTTTAAGGGGTTTTGATGGTAAGGGGGGGTGTAGGGAGGAGGTCTAGACGTTAGTTTTAGTTGTGTTTTTGTTTTTGTTTTATATTTAGCTGTATTAGTATTAGTGTTTTTCATTGGTTTGTAGTTTTGGGTTTTCATGCACTATTTCTTTTATGTACCATGATGTTATGTTAAATTATGCTATGTTAATTATATTTTTGATTATTAACTGTGATGTATATGTATTTTTGGGAATGTAATCTGATTTGTGGGTGGGCTTTGTAATTTACTTTACTGGTTTGTGTCTATGAATGTGTCCTACAGGCATTGGGAGTTTATGTTTTCTTTTTAATGGAATTAATTTTTGTTTTATTTTGAACCAATGCTTTTTATTTTGATTGTCTCTTTTCGTTTTTCCTGGATAGTTACGTTTTTTAAATGCTTTTTTTTCATGTGTGGTTCCAAGATTGCTTCGAATGATTTCCATTGTATTATTTTTATTTTTGTAGCTTTGGGGCATTTTGGACAATATTTTTCCAATTTTGGGTGATTACTGAAATACGGAAAGAAATTTGCAGCTACAAAACAGTACATTTAATTTATTTAATTTCTTTGGGGAGGGAAATGTGATATTATATTGTTTGTGTAAATATTATGTCATTGGTATCTGCAATTGTTTGCTTTATGTGTTGAAATTAATGTATGTGATGATTGAGTTTGTTTTATAATTGCTCAGTTGGTAATGGTCACATTAAAAAAAGAATGATATATAATTTATGATATCAGCCTTTATTAACCGCTTGGGAGCCACAAACATAATAGTTATGTTCGCGACTGCGGCCGATCATCTCCCAGGAGGTCAAAACCCACTAGAAGCCATGGAATAATTTATATTGATGATTATAGGGAGTAACCCCCATGGGCAAGAGTCGCTCCCCTTGGGGCATAATTGTTTTGGTAGCTCCACCCCCCAGAGGCTGCCACTAAAGCAAGCATTCCTAATATTCGACTCTACACTGAGATGGGCGCAGTGGGCCTTTTCCTTAATTGCAGCGGATATAACATTTTAGTATGATCCAATGATTCGTGCATATTTTGTCTCCAATATGAACAGTATGTCATATCAAAGTGCGTTCTATATGAACAGATCTGCTCAACTAGTTGTAGTACAAGATATAAGTACTCCACAGTCTTCATGACACTGAAATATGTAGTGAAAGATGTTGAATGCCATCTGCAGTACACCCACTCTAAAATCTTAGGTGATAGCACTGCACAAAATGTCCTGGTGTTTGTATTACAGAAGGCTGTCCCATCAGTTCTCACACTAAAAATGTTTGAGACATCTTTTTGTGTGCAAGGGAACAATGTGCCTGAATAGATTCAAGGAATCATAGAGAGTAATCTATTAACAATAAACAGCTCTGGGAAGAGGTAGCTGTCTTGCAAGATGAGCTTCTATTGGTACACATGATGCACACTTTGAGCCATCCACGTGATGGGTTTCACACCAAAGCGAACTGTACAACAGGCGCAGCTGAGAAGGCTGTAATGAAGACTGTCAAAGTAGCAGTCCTAAGAAGATCTCAGACAAAGATTGAAACATATATATTAGCAGCAATTCAAGCCACCACAAAAGGAAGAACGCCTCTTGTGAGCTTTCCCACTAAAGTACTCCTACACCCTTAATTCAGTTGAGACTCCTGTGGTTACTACACCAGGAGGAGGAGATAGTATAATTCCTAATATGCTATCTAGAAGATTAAGCTCAACCATGGAAGCACATGAGGGACTGGCATCTGCCCATGCTGGCATTAATGCAAAAGTAGCAATGATACAGCAACGCTACTGGTGGCCGGTTATATGAACAGACTAGGGTGTATGTTAGACAATGCTATATTTGTCAACAGATAAAACATTGTACATTAGAAGACCCTTACCAACTCCCCTCATCATCTCCAATATCCAATTTCTGGTGGTTTATTTGGACCATATTGACCAATACATTGTAATACAGCAGAAGCATAAATTGGAAGCAATTGATTAATGGTCTTGCTTCCTATGGGTGTGGCCACAGAGAAATGCAAGTGCTCGAACAATCGTAAAGGATTTTCAGTATCTGGTAGTGATGGGAGCAGTTCATTCATTCCATTCAGATAATGGTACTGTATTCGCCCCCAAGGCTTACAGGGATGCTATGTCTGCTCTGGGAGCTTATCAGCAAGTCAGCAATCCATTTCTAGCTGAGTCCACTGGATCAATTGAGTATACTAATGGGATGCATAAATAAGCCTTTACTGTCAGGGTACTAAGTTCAGGTCTTAGTTGGCACCACAATCTGTATAGAGTACATAGAGCATTAAATAATTTGGCTCTACAAGTATTTGGAGTTTGCACTTCATACGAGGAGCTCTTTGGAGTGTCCATGTATGTACCTTGCCTACATTATCCTGAGAAGGCCAGTGCTTTAAGTGGGATAGAAAAGGTGGGTAGGGTCTCAAAAGGGGCATCACCATTAAATATAACTGAGACTCCTTTAAAGGGGTGTTGCCTCTGTAACGAAGAGCGTGGCCTACTAGAGGGTACTAGAATCCTGTGCTGCACAAATTTATACACAATTCTTACACAAAATTATAAGCACCAATATAGTTACATTGATGCAGAAACATTTGTGTGTGCCATTAGAAATATAACGTTTTAAAAGGATTCTTTTTAGGGAAAACACTGGCATTTTAAATCAACTGACACAGTTTTCTATGAGCTAGTTACTACTGTCTGCCTATTTGCATACTCTGCATACAAATGGATATTGTTTTGGTCACTTTTATTTATCAGTGAATGTAGCTGAAATCTTTCACTTTTGGTTTGATGATATGCAGAGATGTGATGCCTAATAGCTATCCCAAAGATTGTATTTCATTCTGAAAGCCTGGCAGCCACGGGCAAATGAGAAAACAAAAGTACTGAATGAAGGGCTAAAATAACTGCACGAGGTACAGGCAGCAATGAAAATGCATCCCCTGGGTACAGAGCAGCCAGTGAGACAAAGGTGGTTTCATGATAGCAGAGTGTGAGAATCTAGAAATGTTATGCCTTTGTTCGGACAAAGCCCCATTGTTCTGTATTTCAGTAAAGGCAAGACATTAGAGTTAAAGGTTTATCATAGTTACAGAGTGTGATGACCTAGAAAGCAAAAGATCCACTCAACAGCACTGTACATCAGTTATAGTGAACACTATATCCCAATACCTGCGGAGAAATTACTTTGTATTTCTTGTATGCAATTTTCTAGAAGCTGCTAAAAACTGAGCAGCAGCAGCTATATCAGCCAATCACTGCATATGTGTTCTATTTAGAGCCTGCATTCTGCCCACCACCAGGGCCGGACTGGCTACTAGGCTTTACTTAATAAACAATGCAAAACAAATGTTTTAAAAAGTACGCTATAAAGTCGTGCTGGCAGCGCCCCAGCAACTGAATCAGCCCCTCTGCAGTGAACCTGGACCCCACCCTGCCACCCCAGCAAAAAACGCCTGGTAGCCAGTCCGGCCCTGCCCACCACCCCTCCTGCCCCCTGCAGATTCTGCAGAATGTGCTTTCAGATAACTATCAGCTGCTGATCATGGCTGACAAAGCAGTCTCCTTGAAGTTCCATCAAAAGCCAGGGAGGGTTGGCACCGTGCCAAGTTCATATATTTTTCAAGCTGAGGGAGAGGGTAAAAATGTAGGGCCTGATACGGACCCATCTCAGCACCTGGTTTTGAGAACTGCCGGTGCTGATGACCAACAGGCCCTGACCCATTTAAAACCCTGAGGTGGTATATGAAAAAAAGTTTGACCTGGGACAACATTTGAATGTCTTACAGAGTGTTCAAGAGGTCATAGACAAGCTATCTAATGTAAAACATTCTAAAGCCACCACCAGCTAAGAGAGGGTTTTTTCAGCTGCTGAGGGGCGGGTCCCTAAAATAGGGGATTTTGTTTGTGAAAAGATCCATGACAGAGAAGCTTTTTAACCATCCTACAGACCAATTGTTCCAGTCCTTGGGGTAAAAGGCAAATAAGCTGTCATCCTGCCTCCTTTGGTTCAAAAAGAAACTGACAGGTGTCCATTAACCATGTGAAAAAGCACTATGTGGCCAATCCTATACAGCAGACCATCCTGTACACCAGGAAGGATTCAAAGGTTAGTGTCAGCCTCTCCCAACTCTGAATGAACTACCCCTAGAAGAGAGCAGTACCATATATTGTTTGAGTTTGGGAGCCTGCCTTGTGTGTTTTTTAAACTTGCCGTTTGTGCTGGGAGTCCTTCCCAGTGAATACCTTGGTGGGACAGGAGTCCCGGAGACCCAGCGTACCTGCCCTGCACCTGCACCAGTGATTGCTGCTACCACCATGGGAAGGGGCTGCAAGTCCCAAGGTGCAACTCTTTTTGTACAGGTGGCACGAGTGAGGGGCCAAGGGCGGGCCCGTCTGAGCCCGTCAGAGGCCGAAGGAGTCCGGACTGGGCCAGGTTATTTGACATTTGTCAGCTATACTTTCCTGTTAAGAACGTGTTGGCCTTAAGCTGGTACTGGATTGGATTGTAATGTAATCTTGTTTACGTAGGGTGCTTTGCTATAAGTAAACGCAAGTCCCTAACAGGGAAGGGGGTGGTGGGAACGTTGGACGCTTTTCTGACAAGGGCTGAGTCTGCATTAATTCATCAAATTGCGCTAACTGAACGAAGACTCTCGCTTGAGCCATTAACAGCTCCTCCCACTTCCTCTGCTCACACAGGAGCCCATGTGACAAATCCTGAGGCATCCATGTCGTTCCACTCCCCTGAAACAGATCGAGAAAATCTTAAGACTCCTGAAGCTTTGTAGACACTACCCAATGTAAATATACCCAATGTTACTACTAGAGGTCAAAAGACGAGAAACACTCAAGCTAAGAGCACTGCTCCTCATGTAAGGAAGAGAAAGGGGCTGGGCTCCATTAGGCATAAAACATCTGAAGCCACAATGGGGGTGAGAGAGCTGGATCAGCATTCCGTTCCCTCACCAATGCTAGCGTAGGTAGTAGTGGCCACACAGTTTTTGATCAAGGGGCATGTTGGATAAAGCTGGAGGAGATAGTTTCAAATTTATTACAGCCTTTGCATACAATGTTGACTAACATAGAGGGGAGGCTAATTAGCTTGGAAAACCGCTTAAACGCCCCCCTGTAGCGAGTGTTAATGGCCCTTTATGCTGTTTTAATGCTTCTCCCACCATTATGACTGGTGATTGTGGCTTAAAACCCCCTCAGGTTAATCTTCCGCCTAGTGACCCATTGTCCCATCAAGAATCGATCCGTCAAGCTTCATCAGGCAATCCAGTACAAGCTAACTCGCAGAGCATAGAAGGGGCTCATGCGCTAGCAACTTGTCAAAAGGGTTCTCACTTCAGGCAGGATGGATTTTGGGGTAATGATAATATCAGACCCGAACCTAGATGGGCAACAGCAGGCCAAGAGGGCTCTAAAATGGGATTGGGGAAATGTAGTCAATCAAGGTTGGGTACTCAAAAGTCCGTATGGGTTAGTCCACAGGGCCCAAAGGTTTTGCATCTGCCACCGGAAGCTACCCCGTACAACATAGTGTTGGCAAATATATCCCACATTGACATCAGGAGAGATCGAACAGTGGCCCACCCTGGAAAATAAAGCCCTGCATTTTTTAAACAGGAGAACAGGTTTGAATACTCAACTTTTCTCCGAATTCAAGATGGCTCGGCAGATTGGGTGGGTTGGATCGTCTAATAAATCTCTGCCCGGTGATTGTTTAGTACTGTCCTTTAGAGCCCCATCCTTAGTTCGCTTGATGTTAGAGGGTGGGAAACTAGCCGGTCAGAAGTAAAGGGATAAGTGTGGTTCCTTTGGGCTTCTTTTACCAACGCCCCCATACTACCACAGAATCCCCCAGGGGAGGGATTTTGCTTAGGGCAATCCCTGCAAAGCTATACTCTACCAACTTACAATTATTTTGAACCCCTGGAAGATATTGACTGGCTGACTCCCTCTTCCCAGCACTCAGATTCGAGTGGCAGATTGCAAATGGGCCATGAAGAATGGTGTCCAGTTCAGGGCGCAAGCATAGGAAACATTAATGTGGCGAAAAGAACGCCCTATATTCGAATGTAACCTGACTTTGTAGGGAGTGATAACGATTGAGTTTTGCTGGCTCAATGTTCAGATCAAATGGCCTATGGGTGTTAAGTGGTATCGATCAGCATATCCCCTTAGTTGCCCTGCCCAGAAGTCCATTGAAATCCCCCATAGCCACTATCTGGAGGATTACCTCATGGAATATCACTAGGCTGCGCTCTAAAAACAAGACCCGGCCTGGTGTGAGGTTTTAGCAAGTGTTGACATATTGGGCCTACAAGAAACATGGTGTCTAGATCCCATTCATATTAACGGTTTTAAGACGTTTGACACCTGTGCGGGTAGACCCAAGGGCGGACTCTGCACATATATTTCTAATATTTTGGTGACAGAAAGTATAGCCTTCCATGGGGGGGAACGGTACTATCATATACTGGAACTCTTTTTGAGTCCAGTCCATTCTATAGTCCTGGTGAATTTTTATAATAACGCTCCACCGGGGGAGCCAGGCATGGTAACTAGCAAATTAATTGGGGTATTAACTGACATCCGGAATGTGGGTACTAAAGATTGTACGATAAATTTGATGAGGGATTTCAACTGTACGTTGTGTAATCATGTTGATACTAGAAAATGTGGGTTTGAGAATGATGCTGGGGGTGTAACACACACTTTTGTCATACTTTGACAGGCGATTTGTTTAATGAGCTCTTATTTTCTAATGATTTGGGCTTTGTAAATGATTTTTTAATTCCCCCTATACCTATGCCTTGTACTTTTAAAGGCAGGGGGTTAACTTCTACCATTGATTTTATGCTAGTCTCATGTACATTCACACAGAGGGTGCTTTCCTTTACCGTCGGGGACAATGCAATGAGCGATCACTTCCTGCTATGTCTTGAGGTTACGTTGCCTCCTCTTAGAAACGGGAAGGTCAAAAAAATTACCCAGTACTAGGCAACTTAGAATTGAGCAGTGTAAATGGTTATGCCATAGGGTGGTCTAAAGTCGATCCCGACGAGTTGGTTATGAAATTAATTAGGAACTGCAAATTGGCTTTTGATAACTGTGTGAGACATCCTCTTCTGATAGCATTGTTCATTCTTTTGTTGCTATAGGTAATGAGGTTAGGAGTCTGCTAACTGCTAAACATCGCAACAAGTGCAAAGAGAATGGGTGGTTAAACCAAAAGTGCACCCAAGCCCACTCAAATTTGAAGCATGAGTTGCATAGGCAACCTAGATTCCCCAATGGGGTTAGATGGGCCAGGGCGGAGTATAAGCAGGCCATCTTGGTTAGGAAATGTATCCTTCGGCAGGAAGCTTGGGAAACACTCCACAGAGTGGCCTTACAAAAAGTATGGGATTTTGGAGAGCAGTAAGGGCACCCTTCTTACAAGAGGGAGATGGCCCATCTATTGAGATTGCGATATCTGAGGATGTTTGGGTCAATCATTTCTCAAAGGTGTATAACGGGCAAGAAAATGTTTATTCTCAATCACCCGTAACTCCTCCAGCTCAGCTTGATAAGAGAGAGTTGCAGGTTACCCTGGATGAAGTGCTCAGAGCCCTTAGTCGTAGCCTAGGGGGCAAGGCCCCAGGTCCAGATGGAGTGCCTCTCGACCTTTTTAAATCTAACATGTCACTTTGGGGCCCTATAATAACACAAGTTATAAATGCTAGTGTTAGGACGTCGATACCAAAAACCTGTGTGGAATCTATCATCATTCCAATTTTTAAGAAGGGGGACCGCCATGACCTGGGGAGTTATAGGCTGATCTCTTTACTTGATTCAATGATAAAGGTGGCAGGACGTGTGGTTCTGGAACGTCTGAAAGACTGGGCAGAAGACAAACAGGTAATTTCTGACTTACAGTATGGCTTTCGACAAGGCCTAGGCACTATAGAGCAAAGTTTAAACCTATCTATCTTTATAGGTAAATATATACGAGCAAAAAAGGGTTGTTTGTACCTAGTGTTCGTGGACCTTACCGCAGCCTTCGATTCTGTTCAGCATGGAAGATTGTGGGAGATCCTAGTAGATTTAGGGGTTGATTCAAATATTATAGCCCTTCTGCAATGTCTAAACAGGGGAGCCTCTGCTAGTGATCGCTATGGCCAGGGTGGGGAACGTACTGGTTCATTCCCCATCAAGAGAGGGGTCAGGCAGGGCTGGGTCCTGGCCCCCTTCCTTTTTAATCTATATATAAACGGCCTTGGCAAAGTATTGCTTAATGAGGGTATAGATTTCCCTCAAATTGGAGGGCGATCTATTCCAGCCCTCCTTTATGCGGACGTCGCGGTCCTTATGGTGCGTACACAAAATGGTTTGCAAAGGGCCTTGGATACTTTTAATGACTTTATGAAGGACCTAGGTTGAAGCATTAATGTCTCTAAGACATTTATTATGAGATGCGGTAAAGGGTTTCAGAGGGTGAGGGAAATTTTCCTGGATGGAAACAAGTTAGCCTCTACCAGGAATTTTACCTACCTCGGCATCTTAGTAAATCAGAATGACCCCTGGTCTCAGATGATAAATGCGAAAAAACTTGCGTTTATCAGAACGACAGCCCTTGCCACCTTTGCCAAGAAAATAGGGAGGAAGCCGCCAGTGGAACTTTTGAAAATATATAAAGCAAAGTGCATTACAGCCAGAATGTAAGGGACAGGAGTGTGGGGTTTTGTGAACACTCAGCCATTACAGCTGGTGGAGAATTCCTTTTTGCAATATATCTTGTCACCTCCACCATGCACGTCCTCATATATATGTCACAAGGAGTTGGGCCTCCAATTTATTTCAGATGTTATCAAAATGGAACCAGTGCTTTTATGGCATAGGATTTGGACCAAGAAGCAGACTACGTTGAATAGAGAGGGTTTAAAGGATAGCATGAGCTTGGACGGGGCCGCTAAGATTCCTTGGGTTAAATACATATGTAACTTTATGAAGGATATAGGTAATCCGGAATACTTTGCTGACCCCTCTACTCTCATGTCAGTATCGAGAAAGACCCTAAAGCTAAAAGGCCTTAAATTATTGAGTTCAATAAGACTGGCAGATGAAGTGTTGAAACCTAGTGTAAGGCTGCATCAACTAACTCTCACCTGTTTGGGGAAGCCTTGCTTGTTATTCGCTCCTGGAACTTTTGATAGGATGTCAATACCAATTATGAACGACTGGACCTGAAATTTGATATCCTGCCTGTGTGATAACCACTCTCAGCAGTCTACGATTCATCTAGTTTTATTCTGTAAATTTTATACAGAGTTGAGGAGAGTATGGTTAGTTCCACTTTTAAAATCTTTGGGCGTAAGGCAATGCCGCCCAGCTGTTATTAGGTTGCAATTTTTGGAAGATGAACATACTGCGTGGAGGGTGGCTAAGTTCTTTAAAAAGGCGCTTCAGCAGAGGAAAAGTATGGTATTTGATGTGTAAAGCATAGGCATTGCCCCTCCTGATGGCGCCGATATTAATGTTGTTCTGTAAATACATTTTAACCTGTTAAATTTATAAGGAAATTTGTTATGTGTTATTGTATGTGCTTTTATGATTCGTATAACAACAATCGAATAAAGCTTACAAAAAAAAGAAAAAGAAAAGAAAGAGTACCCAGCCAAGAATATTTGAGCATACTGCATCTCCAAATTTACACAGAACAATGTATTCCAGAGATGAATCTGATGTTGCCATCTCTACAGTTGTAAATGCTCAACACAATACCATGGTTTACAATGAACCACCACAAGAGTCAACATCTATCGAGATTATATTTTTTTTTGAAGAACAAAGATCTATGAGAACAAATGAATCTACACAAAGGTCCTGTGTGTGGGTCATTATAGGAGTGTTTCTTTTTTTCATGTGGCTGACAACAACAATCTTAGTTCTACTGTTCCTGAATGGACATTTTGGCCCTAAAAGAACTGTTCCACAGTCTGTGGTTCAGTAACCACAATTACATCTCTTTTCCTTTAGAGCTAGAAGAGATCTCTACACTGCAAACATTGTATCTTATGCTGCGCCACAGGGCATAGCTTGGAAAAAGGTTCCATATCAAATCATGGGACCGACTGAGACATTACAATTACCATTTGTCTTGAAGTATTCAATGGATGATGTGACTATTCCTGGGTCTAATTCTGAAGACAAGGACACAGAGATTGTAAAGCTAATGATGTCTTATTTGCAGGCATATACCACCCTGACCAATTCAGATCCTTATTTGAATGCATTGAATTATAAAGAAATGTAATTAGTTTATCACTAAGCACAGTGTTACATACATAGAACTACTTATTCTAGGGAAACATACAACTACACAAAGTGGGAGCATTGTAACGCTCCACCTCCTAATAGTAACCCACATTTCTTGAAGACATTTTCTTAGTTTCAGAGTGAGTACAGGTAACAGCCCTCAGCTTATTAGTTTTCACTACTTCCACAAGAACTTCAGAAAAATATAATCACTTCTACTCATTTATTCAAATCAATTTAATCATAATTTACCTGTATGACAAGCCCTATTTTGAACATGTCTTATAGCTAAACAAATGATTTTTCTGAATAAAGCTATCCAGCAGATTTAGAACCATGAAAGGCCTTAAGAAACCCTCTATACCAAGGGTTAATTTAAACTTCTTTATTAATTGGCAATCACAAATACATATTTCAGATTCTGAAATAAAGGAGTTGGTCCAGAATGGAACTTCTAATTCTTCCCAGTTCCATCCTGAAGGTTTAGTCTTATGGCCATATGATTTCAATACTTGCATGTGTTGTTTTCTTTCCAACACCCCTGGTCCTAAAACTACTAGCCCTGACACTCGGCACCCCTGCGTACTCTGCAGTGATTACTGCAGAGTGTGTAAGAGCGCCATCACCAAGTGGTATGCAGTGGTTTCTAATTTTTAGAAAACAATGCATATCACTCAGCAATCACTGGAGAGTATGTTAGGGCTCCGAGGGGTATGCACTGTTGACTGTGCAGTGATATTTATACAGGACCGAAAGATGGAGCAGTCCCTCTATGTTTAAAAACCACTGCAGATTAAAGTTTAATCTGCAGTGGTTTTTAGACATAGAGAGACTGCTCCCTCTTCCTGCACCGTTTAAAAATCACTGCAGTGCATGCCCCTCACAGCCCTTACATACTCCACAAAGTATGTAAGCACACCGATGGATCTGTATGCACTGCTGTGAATACCCTTTGGCACCATGAAAGGGCACAGTGGGGTATGCTCTGCTGTGATTTCTAACCCTTAAACTTTAATCTGCAGTGATTTTTAAACATAGAGGGACTGCTCCCTCTTCTATTCCAATTTCCTGCAGATTAATTCTGCCATCGGAGAGGTGGAATTTCATCAGCAATTCCATGTTACAAGAGTTACGCTGTTAGAAAGTCATCCTTTTGCCCTGTTTATCCCCATTTTTGCTGAATGATACTGGTGGTAACTGACTCTGACCCTGAGCTCTGGTAACTAGCCCCAGGGCCAGTGCTATGTTTAAAAAGGTACAATTAATAGGGTCGACTTATAATTGGCAATGACAGATCCTATAAGTCCAAATAGATCATAGGGCCAGGTGGTGCAATCTACCTATAAGACTCTAGTATATAATGGGGCATGGAGGTTTAAAGGCCCAGCAGATTTCCTGCTCTTGCATGTGTGTGCTGCTGTGCGCCTTCTGTCCTTTTAAAGGCAGTCCTGACTTGAGGTCTGTCTTTAAAAGTAACTTCTCACAATTGGTATTGACAGACCCTGTAAGTCCCTAATAGGGCTGGGGGTTCAAACTACCTATAAGTCCCTGGCATATAACAGGGCATGGCAGTGTAGAGGCCCAGCAGATTTCCTGCACTTGCATGTGTGCACTTCTGAGTGCCTGCAGTCATTTTAAAGGCATCCTGGTGAAGTGAAGGAGACGGACATATAATTGTAGATTCCTTTATTAACTGTGGAGCATCAATCAGATACAACGTCCCTCTCCAATTCCAGCAACGATTCTGGTCAACCACGCAGTGGAACCAGAATCCCATACAAACCCAAATATTCTGTGCCACACGAGGATGCAAGGTAACTAGTTACCAAGCAACACAAAACTTCCCCCTCCTTATATAAAACACAATTAAATTATATATACAAGGGAATAACAAAAATAAATCGTAAGGACCTAAGAATAACAAAGAATATGGAACACACAATTATTACCATAACTCAACCTCACTCATTGTTAACCACATAATCCCTAAGCCACACAGGAGCCTTCTTTGAACGTGGAGCCCTCTGGTTAACAACAGGAAGACCAGCAGACGGAATGTTCTCACCAGAAGTTGGAATACTCTCACCAGAGTTAGGTCCAGCCAACTTTGGAACCTCCGAGACCACCCCATCCCCCTCCTGAACCACAACAGGCTGCTGCATATTACAGCCCTCAGCCATATCAGAGGAAGGAACTGTTACATTATTAAAATCATCTTCCAACCAATCTGAATTGTAAGGGCCCTCACTGAGTCTCTTACTAGACTGACCGAGGTGATCCATAGCAACCCTTTTCAAATTCCAAACCTCACCATTTTTAAGTCTCATGGCATTGTGAAGCACTTCTACCACTTCCTCAGCATCAAAGAAAGCGCTTTCACCTTTGCACACAAATACAGGCTTTTTAACTCTAACCCAGTCACACACTTCAATCACCACTGGTTTGGTGGAGTGTTTAACATTGTAGTATTCACTGTCTTTTTTCTGAACACGCTGCCTCCTATTCCATACCTCATCTTTCGACCAGATAACTGGACCCGAAGAAAATAACCAACTAGGGTTAAACTTAGAGCGGGGTTTACGTCCATGCATAATAATAAACGGAGGTAACCCGGTAGCTTCGGTAGCATTCACTCTGTAAGCCCAGACAGTCTTACCCACCTGTGGAATCCAATCTTGTGCCTTACTAGAATCAATTTGAATTATCCCTTTTAACACAAGGTTAAATCTCTCCACCATGCCGTTCCCACTACGATTATACAAAGAAGTAGTCCTGTGATTCACGCCCAGTTTTGCAAAGTACTCCTTAGCCATATTTGACACAAATTGTACTCCATTGTCACTAATTAAAGACGCCGGAATACCCTCCGAGGAAAAAACCTCATCCAAAAACTCAAGAACTGCCGTAGTATCAGCCTTTTCCACAATCTTTACAACTGGCCAGTGCGAAAAAAGATCCATAAGCACAAAAATATACTTCTGAGACTCACCACACTGATCTTTAATGGGTCCCAAAATATCAATAGAGACCATATCCCACGGTTCCTTTGCAACGATAATATCAGACAGAGGAGGTCTAAGGGTCTTTAAAGACTTGTCAGAATTACCCCATGTAGTACAAATCCTAACCACTCTTTTCGTCTCAATATCCAAGCCAGGCCACCAGAACAATTTTTTAATCACAGCCTTGGTTCTGGTAATACCCGAATGACCTTCATGACACAGTTCCACAATAGAAGAACGAAGGCTTACAGGTGGAATATCCCTTTCACCTCTTAACAAAAAACAGTCACAAAAGGAGAGTTCTGATCTGACTTCCCAAAAAGGCTTCACCATGTCATGTATATTATCCTTACGAGGCCAACCATTTAAAGTAAATGACACAACCTTAGATAATGTCTCATCCCCACGGAATTCAGATTCCCAGTCATCTCTGTTGATAGCAGTGCGGCCCTGACTGAATCAACGCAACTTGAAAATCATTCCATTCCTCATCTTCACATTTTTCCAGTATGACTGGCATTCTAGACAAAAAATCAGCTACCAGATTATCTCTGCCAGGGGTATAAACCATTCTATACGTAAAATTTTGCATCCACATTGAAATTCTAGACAGTCTAGACAAGACATTAGATGACCCTTCCGAGGACAAAAAACTTTTTACCAAAGGTTTGTGGCCAGATCTTAGAGTGCATACCTTTCCCCAAATGAATGATTTAAAATGGTCAAGACCCCACGCACATACCAATGCCTCCTTCTCAATTATCGGGTACTTCTCCTCACATGGGGAAAGAGACCTAGACGCAAACGCGATGATGTTTTCTATGCCGTTACCCGTGTACTGAGATAAAACTGCCCCCAATCCATTATTACTTGCGTCGGTAGTTACAAAACTTTCTGCAGCAGGGTCAAAGCTACTGAGGCAGGCTGCATTTGCAATTGCGGTCTTGATAGTCTTAAAATCCCTATCACATTCAGTAGACCAAACGAAATTCACATTTTTCTTCAGAAGTTGCCGAATATTGAAACACTTGTCAGAGAAATTAGGAACATATTTAGCACAAAACTCAGCCATGCCTAAAAAGGATCTAACATCATCCTTACTGCAAGGAGTTGGTGCCTCTTCAATAGCTGACACTAAAGACGCTTTTGGTTTAACACCATTACAATCAATGACGTGTCCCAAATAAGTTACGCTTTCACAAGCAAATTTACACTTAGCGAACTCAATAGTAAGGCCTTTACCCTCCAGGATTCTCAAAACCTTACTAAGACTAGCATCATGTTCTTCCTTGGTTCCCCCATAAATTAGGATGTCATCCTGGAAAAAGGTTACACCCGCCTCCTTTTTAAATAGGTGCAACATCAGCCGTTGGAATACCGCACCCGCTGACGCAAGGCCAAAGGGCATGCGGGTAAACTGAAAACACCCAAAGGGGGTTATGAATGACATGAGGTGTTTGGAATCATGAGACAAAGAAATTTGGTTATAAGCTGAAGATAGGTCAATTGTGGAAAACCACTTCGCACCCTTAAGGCAACTTACCATCTCATTAATCTTTGGTAATGGAAACCTATCAATAACAATATTGTTGTTGAGATGGCAAAGGTCGACACAGAGTCGAATTTTTCCATTGGAATGTTTAGCAATCACAACTGGAGAAATCCACTCTGATGCCTCTATTGGTTCTATCACCTTCGCTGCCACTAATTTCTCTAACTCCTTGGCTACCTCCTCCTTAACCAGTATAGGAACGTTGCGACAGCGGTGCACCTTGGGGAGAGCATTTTTTTTAAGGCAAATAAGATGTTCAAAACCACGTACATTTCCCAGTTTCCCACTAAAAACAGATGGAAATTGTTTTATCATTCTCTCACCCAACGAAGAACCCTCATCAAGAATTAACACTTGTTCCTTGCTGTTAGGGTCGAGAATAATATGCAAAAGTGTCTGATCCAACCATCCCAAAACAGGAGGTCCATTCTTAGCAATGTACAATTTAGCACGACAACATCTGTTTGTAAACTCAAAAACAAACCACCTGAAACCCACAAGGTCAATTTTCTCACCACCATACCCCTCAAGGTGGATATCAGGTTCGAACAATTGTTCACCCACCTTACTAATAAGTTTACTTTTCCACAACTTTTCCTCAATTATGGTGTAAGGTGACCCTGAGTCAGCTATAATATCAATATTCACACCCCCAATCAACATTTTGCAAATCGGTTTGTTGGTACATACAATGTCGTTAATGTTTAGCATCAAATTACTTCTAAAATTGTTAGACAAATCCTCTTTCAAAATCATATCCCTAGGATCAGGATTTGATTCATCCACACTCTCACAGTTCGTATCCGTGACGCATTTAACTTTTTAATTTCTTCTTTTACATACCTTCGCAAAATGGCCAACCAAACCACAATTAGTACATTTCTGCTTCATAGCAGGACAATTCTTACTATGAGCAAGGTGGTCTAAGCTTCCGCACCTATAGCATTTAGCACGCCCCTTAAATGGAGGTCTATCTTTAAACTTGTGAGGAATTCTATTGAACTCATTAGGAAAACTCGGTATACTAACAAGTGCAACATTTTGAGTATCATTCTTTAAGGCGACAGCACATCGGCCAGAAATCTCCACCTTCCTCACAATAGCCAATATATCATCGAGTGGGGCATCGCCGTTCACCCATAACCTATTTTGAATTGCAGGGTTGGAGGTGTGCATAACAACCTGATCTCTAATTAGATCCTCGTGCAAAATCCCAAATTTACAATCAAGAGCCAGCCTTTTTAAATCAGACACATAGTTATCAATAGTTTCAGATTTTGACTGTTTCCTCTGAAAAAATTGATACCTAGTAACACCAATACATACTTTTGGTTTAAAATAATTATCTAGCTGTAATAATGCAATTTCGAAAACATTAAAATCTCCAGAAGTAATGCTACCAGTCAATTGGTGGAATGTCTTAAGTCCCATAGCACCCAGAGCATGTAATAATAATCTTTTCTTCTGTTCCGCTGCCATTTTTTTTTGCTTCATCGACAGCTTCGATGTAATTTACGAAATACGCTTTCCACTCAGACCACTTGAGGGAAAGTTCATTTCCAGTTGCCCAGAACGCCTGAGGTGAAGAAATACTAAAGTTAGCATTGTTTGTCTGAGCTGAAACAGTGCCCTCTGTGGTCATGACGACTATTTACCAGCTAGAAGGCTTAGGAAAATCCCATTTACAATCCAAAGGCAGATACACAGAACCAATTTCCAGAAAGTTGTAAACCCACAATTCCAGTATCTAACAGTTATTTAGAATACTTCACCAGGATGCTGTTCCTGCTTGTAAGTATGTGAGGAAAGACACTAATTATGATGGCTCAGCGCGAAGAATGATCCGGTCGCTCCTCGGTAACCAGGTACCTAGGCAACGAGCCTACAACAAGATGGCTGCCAAGGAGGTCACGCAGCGTGATGACGAAACTCCGCCGTACGTGACATGCACAAAGACGCTGCTTCACTTGTTTTGACGCACGTCACAGGGATTCACCGAACAGCAGGGTAAAATCTGTGGGGAACGCCACTCCGAACACTACGCTGCCGAAGATCCAAGATCGTGATGGTTCCAGGAAACTTCAAAAAATGCAATCTCTCCACGGCAGGTATTCTTTAATCCTTTTCCAATGCAATAACCGCAACGAAAACTTGAAGTGGTATGATAGCAAGACGAAGTATCACTTGACTCGATTCATCTCCCACGGAGCATTACATCGTCATCCACAGTTCTATCAACACAAAAGTTCAGCTTCCATAAAATGAATAAATCCCATGGCCAGGGAAGGTCCAACGTGAGTTCGATGCTCCTCAGCTCCTCAGTCGCCAATTGAAGTGAAGGAGACGAACATATAATTGTAGATTCCTTTATTAACTGAGGAGCATCAATCAGATAAAACATCCCTCTCCAATTCCAGCAACGATTCTGGTCAACCACGCAGTGGAACCAGAATCCCATACAAACCCAAACATTCTGTGCCACACGAGGATGCAAGGTAACTAGTTACCAAGCAACACAACACCTGGCTTTGCAGATTGTCTTTAAAAGTAAATTGTGTGCAAATTCGACTTGGGTGGTATAGGCACGCTAAAAGTGATAATCTACCTTATTTCTACATATTAGGCACCCCCAAGGTCTCCCCTAGGTGTACCAGTGGTGGGGGACCATGCACCTATAAGCAGGGATGTTATAAACTATGTTTTATGTGCCCTGGTGAGGGAAAAACTCCCCATTCAATTTTTACCTATTGTAGCTACTTATCTCCATAGGCTAAAATGGCAAGATTTTATTTAGGCATAACTATTGCTAGGAAAGGAGAGAACATACAACTCAAAGACTTAAAAGACTGGTATTGATAAATTCAACAACTTGTAGCCGTCGAATTTATCATAAATAGTACAGAAGAGAATGTATAGAACTTTCTCTTCTGTAAGCCGGAGCTTAGTTCTTTACAATCATTTTGGTTAAGGTATAACCTTCCACTTCTGACATGAGAGACCTTATTATTAATTTGTCATTTTGCACACCATGGGAGCGTATGGTTTCCCACACTCCTCTTCTTGCCCCCTGCTGTTTTTCTTTTACATTTTTTGACAATTGCTTGAGCGAGACCCCAAAACAGCTAGCAGGATGATAGAGTCTGAAACTTCCCCACTTATCTATTACTCCCTGTCCCTCATCTTCCAACCTTCCATTATGTTTCAGATTTTCTAAAATTATTTCTGTGATGACCAACAGCTGCGCACTGCTACCGATTTACTTTTTTAAAATTTACCATATGAAAATGGCTCTGTAAATGGCTAACTACGTTTTTAAACAGTTGCAAAATGGCCAAAAGCATGTCACCGTGCATGCACATGCAAACATTACAGTTTGGTCTGCTATATGTGCATGCATGCGTGGTGAAGTGCCGCCAATCATTTAGGATTTTTATGTTGTTCATAATGGGAGGAGTATTATGGACTAGGAATTACGGAGCCACCATAAAGATTAATGTACCTTTTTTTTTTGCAATCAACTTAATTGATTTAAAACACCAACACGATATTTTAGCACACTTGGCATTTCGTACATATTCAATCGCCCGATGATAACTTCCCTTTCTTTCTATCATTAACCCAACCATAACTTGGGTCCCAAGAATCATATTTGCCCAGTAGGGGCCCCTTTAGTTTGCAAGGCCCAGCCATTTGCCCCAGACACGCTTGTATTTGGTAGGACAACCTCTCGCATCATATACTGACTTCTCTTGCATGGCACACCAGTCCCCTGTACCAGCAAGTAATCGTAGGGGGAGGGGTCTTTTCAGGCAGCAGCTATATCTCTTTTGGCCATCATGGTGGCAGTCCCTAGGAATGCTCTGTCCACACTAGATCCACCCAAACCCTCCATGACTCCCAGAATAAGGAGCAGGGGGCTCAGGGGGACTTCCCATCCCAGTGTACCACTTACATCACTTGCCATTGCGGACCAGTAGAGAGTGAGTGCAGTACTGGACCAAACCATATGATAAAAGTCTGCGGGTTCTGTCGCACATCTTGGGCACTTGGGGGCTGAAAAAAGGCCTGCATGGTTTATTTGGACGGGGGTGAGGTAACACAGTGCAGGTTATACATTTGGATTAATCGGAGATTGGCTGAGATATTAATCACTCGTGGGGCCATCAGGGCATCTCTCCAGTCTTCCTCCTCCAGCGGACCTAGTCACTGTTCCCACCGGTCCCTGAGGCAACCCAAGGTGGTGGGGGAGTTGTCCCCCAGGGAGTGATACATTTGAGATAGCTCCCCCTTCCCTAGGATTCCCAAGAGGACTTTGGCTTCCATTGGACTAAACCCTGGAGGCTTTGTACCTGCGGTGACATGGAGCTGGATGGTGTGTCGGTGTTGCAGGTATTTGTAAAATTGAGTGGAGTGAAGAGAGTAAATGTTCTGCAAGTTCTGAAAAGAGCATAGGTGTGCCCCCGACCAGACATCCCCTAGGCATGTGATCCCAATCAGTTCCCATCTTCTAAATCTTTCCAGTGCCGCCACCTCCCCCAGCCAGGTGCCTGCCATGGGGTGTCTGCAGTGCAAGTTTTGCATTCCATTGTGTAAAGTATAATGCCGAGCGCCACGCAAGCAGAGCTGCTTGAGCCACTGCCCGAAGAGCCTGAGGGACCGGGGAGCCATAAAGCATCGCCTGGATCCAGGAGAACCCCAACTCTGCAAGCTCCAATCGAAATGCCAGGTCAGTCCATCCGCCGGAGAACGAGTCGTGTATGACTAGGAGGTGGGTGGGAGTGGATAAGGTCCATGTGTGGTCTGGAGTTTCCCCAAAGAAAATCTGTGCTCATTTTATCCAGTTTCTGGAACCACCATCTTGGGAGGTGGAGCAGGAGGTTTTGGAGTATATAAAGGAAGGGAGGAAGAACCATCATTTTGAACAGGGCTATATTTCCCAAGGGATTCAGGGGAAGGGATTGCCACCTGCGAAGAGCCTCCTTCATTCTCCTAACCAAGGGGGTGATGTTAAGTGACCAGGTGAGTTCTGGGAGGAGCGCCACCCAAATTCCTAGGTACTTTTAACTTAAGGCATCGTACAGGGATGTCTGTTTGCCAATCCATACAGTCCTGTGATGCGTGGAGGGGAACTAGAGTTGATTTGGCTGGATTTAGGCACAGGCCTGATGCAGCTCCAAATAACTGCAGGATACAGAGTCATAGTGGGCCGGATCTTGCCAGGTTCGCAAGGAAAATTAGGATGTCATCAGCGTATAGGGCGATGCTGTCCTCGTATCATCCCTGCTATTGCCATCACTGCATTTGTGCGTCGCATCGGATAAGCCGGGCGAGCAGTTGTATTGGCAGGGCAGAGAGGAGGGGAGATAATAGACAGCCCTGTTTTGTTCCCCGATGAATTGGGAAGATGCCTGAGAGCACACCATTTATCAGGACCCAAGCCAAGGGGTTAGAGTAAAGTACTTGCACCAGTTTTTGGAAGTCTGGGTCAAATCCCACAGTTTTTAGTACGCTATCCAGGTACCGCCAGTCAACCGTATCGAAGGCTTTTTTGAAGTCGAGCAATAGCAAAGCCAGATACAGGGAGAGGAGATGGCAATGGGCCAGAGCCACATGTAGGCATTGCAAGCAATGCCTCGTGCTGTGACGGGGCATGAAGTCACATTGGTCAGGGTGTACTAGGCTGGCAAGTACTGGTTTATGGCATGTGGCTAGGATAGTAGCATATATTTTGACTTCGGTGTTGATAAGAGATATCGAGCAGTAGTCCAAACATGATGCGGATGTGTTTTAGGGATGAACATTACAGTGGCCATGTCGGTTTTGGGTGGGAAGGTGCCTGTCTCTACCACTTCCTCGTAGAGGGCATGGAGGCGTGGCACTAAGGTTTGCCTAAATGCGGTGTAGTATTCTGCTGGGAAGCCGCCTGGACCTGGTGTCTTTTCAGACGCTATTGACAAGACTGCCATTTCGACCTCTTCTAGTGTAATCAGCTGGTCTAATCGCTGTGTCTCTGGATCAGTCGTGGAAGAGGAACGTCCTTTAAGAACTGGTGGGTGGACTCTGGGTCCGGGCTTTGTTCTAATGAATAGAGGAATGTGTAGTAGCATGAGAAGGCCTGTGTGATAGCTTCAGGGTGGCGGTGTGTTTGCCCTTCCGTATTCAGAATCTCTGGAACTATCCTATTAGCAAGAGGGCAGGAGGCCAATCAGTGAAACAGTTTACCATTTTTTTTGCCCCATCCATAGACCCGTGCCACTGAGGACCTCCAGATTTGTTTGGCTGACTCAAGGGATAGGTGTCATGTTTCTTCCCGCGGTCATTCGAGACGACAGTGGTCAGCTTCGCCGTTCGCCAGAGCAGCATTTTGCTCCAAGGCAAAGAGCTTTAACTTCCAATTGGAAGTGGTGCTGTTTTTGTTTCAGTCGTTTGTGCTTAAGGTAAGCCTTGGCGTAGCCCCTGAGCGTAGCTTTACCACCTGCCCACTGTGTAGTCTGGGAATCTACCATCCCCTCATTGCGCTGGAAATAATGCTTGAGTTCTTCCCTCAAGGCCTGCTTATAGTCCCTGTCCTGGAGAAACACGCGTTAAGTCTCCAAATGGGGTGCAAAGTGCCCGCAGGGCCTCCTATACAAAGGAGGAGGGAAGAGTGGTCAGATATTCCCCGGGCAAGGATTTTAATATCAGTGACTATGTGACAGTCGGGAGCGGGCATAAATATTAAGTCAATGCGGGAGTGAGTGTGGTGTGCAGCAGAGGTGTGGGTGTATTGGAGTGGTCTGGGATTCCATATTCAGCACACATTGTATAGTTCCAGTCTGGATGTCCAGTCTGAAAGGCGTTTAGCGCCCAGTCTCCTGTGGGGAGAGGGTGTCCCAGGTGCATCGCAGTTGGGTTCGAGGACTGCATTGAAATTGCCCCGATCATAGTCAGGCCCTAGGAGAGGGAAGATAGGAGGTCTCCAGTGTCACGAAGGGTGGATACAAGGGTTGCCGGAGGCACATAAAGTAAGACTAGGCTGCGGATAGCATTTCACAGACTTCCAGTGAGAGCTACAAACCGGCCCTGAGGATCCCTAATCTCACGGGCAATTGTGAAGTGGAGGGAACGACGCAGGAGAATCGCCACCCTGCGGGAGCCTAAGGAGAAGCTCGAATGACAGACCCTGTCATAACCCTGGCACGCAAGAAAGGGACATGGATCCCCGAGAAGATGAATAAGAGAACATCTGGGGTGGATCTCAGCGAGTATTTTAAGACCGCTGTATGCTTGATGTTATCTAGGATCCCATTGGCGTTCCAGGAGAAGACTTGAAGGGGTTCTCCATTATAGTATGGTGTAGTCATGTCGGCTGAGTGTGGGTGTGGGTGAGAAGGGGTGTCCACGTGTGTTCTTCAGTGGACTGGAGCTCCCAGGGTCAGGGTATGTCCGGGAGCATCTTGCTATATCATAGAGCCGATGTGTGTGTGGACCAAGAGTGTCATGCCAAGTGCTACACTAAATAAAAGAACTAAAACAACTATAGGAACGTCAGTTCCCAACCCCACCCACCTACCAACCCCCCACCCTATACTTCTTTTTAGGAAGCACCTGTTGCCCGATGACAAGAACTCAAAACAAGGCTAAACTAGTAAGGCTATGAAAAGTAAATTAACTAAGTTAGGAGCGGAGTGGTGGACCACTCCATATTACAGGATTTAACATATATCTGGATGGTGAAACAATGATGTCAAATGAGGCTTTGTTAAACCTTCGGGCTTCGAGAGAGGTCAGTATCAGAGGAGACTACAGCTTGGGCTTGAAGGATCGTCTGCAGGATGTTTCAGTCTCAGTGCTCAAATTTTGCAGGCGGCTCAAGGATTCCCTGGACCCAGGTAGGTTGTTCGGTCTTTGCATGGTTTCAGTGGGCGAGGCGATACCACTCTGCAGGCATTGCATCCGCTGATGGGGAAGAAAGTGCACTGTCGGTGGGGTCTACTGCTTTTAGGTATTGTGGACTGTGGCATGAGAGCATTAGGAAAGGCATTCATGCGAGGATGGAGCGGACGTTCCTCAGTCACCCAGGTCCATGCTAATTCGGGGGTGTCAAAGAAGTGGGTTTTGTTGTGGAAGACCACTCTGATACAGGGCAGGAAAAATAGTCTATATTGGAGGTTGAGGGGTCACAGCTTCTGTTTGACTGCAGTGTATGATCACTGCTGCACCTGAACTTCTCTGCTATGGTCCGGGAAGCTCATGACTTTGTTGCCCTGATAGGACAAGGTCGATTGGGAGCGGGCTTCTTGCAAGATGGCGTCTCTATCCTTGAAATTGAGAATTTTGGTGATAATTGGTCTGTGTGGGGCTCCAGGTGGTGGTTTGGGTGCAAGAGCACAATGGGCCCACTCCACAGCAAACAATGCCGAGAGGCCATTGACTGGCATCCAGGTCTCTACGAAGGTTGCTACTTGCATGGGTTCTGCCCCCTCAGGGATGGCAACTAATCGCAGGTTATTTCGATGTGAACAATTCTTTGCATTTTCTGTGCGCTTGTGTAGTTCATTAGTGTGGGACAGCAGTCGCGTGACCTATTCTTTCAGGTGGATTATGTCATCTTCCACCGTGAACAGGCGGGATTCGGCTTCTGTTATACGGGCTGTAGCATCGTGGAGGTTTTGTCTTCTAAGGGCCACATCTACCCGCACCTTCCCAACTGAATTCAAGTTGTGCGTCATCAGCATATGATCTGATATCTAGTTGCCATCTTCTAATGATGTGCTATAGGAGCCATGTACACATTAAAAAGTGTCAGGCACCCCATACGTCGTCAAATGACGGTGCAGAGGTGCATGACTATGCGCGGCTATGTCAACCGCCATAAGGACACACTAAAGAGTATCAACGATCTCAACAGTAGCACTGGGGTTCAGTAAAAATAATCTTTTTAATGATCAAGCTTGAAAGAACCTATTAGTCGAAACACAGGTAGGTTAAACCCGTCACTCCCGTGAACCGGAAACCAGAGTGAGGGTGTTGTGGACTAATATAAGCACTACTAAGACGTTTCAAATCCATCAACCAAACGTTAGGTGCGCCATGTTGCAGGGATTCTGCTTATGCACAGAACTATGCACAGGAAACCAGGACCTCAGTGAATTGTGGTGTACCAAAAACTCACCTCAGAACCCAGAACCCCTTATCCGACCAGCATCAGTGTCCCATTCGTTATCCGAGTTCTATCTCTGCGGTCCCAATGTATAGACAACCCAACAAGCGACTTAGGGTATTCTCAGGAATGGTGGGAATCCGAAATACCTGTTCGTAATTATTCTCATATCAGTCCACAACAGAATAAACAGAGACACGGTAAAGAGTTTATTTGATAAACCTTGTGTCCTAAGATGCAGTGCTTTGGCTAACATAAGCAGACAAATGATTAAGGTCAAAACCATCAGCATAGTTACAATACCATAGAAAATGAAAGGAGTAATAATAAAATGACAGTGGATGACAGCCACCTTCCTTTCGCTAGTAAAATAATATTATTATTATTAGACTAATAAAAGGTCTCTAGGCTTGTATGGGGAACCCCATACCGTAAAGATCAGCTTAGTGGAATCACATCACAGAATCAGCTAGACTCTGCTCCTGGGAAAGCTCTTCTTCCGAATGTTGAATGTTGGATGGCTGGTATTTTTGTGGTGAGCGCCGATGCGTCCTACCCTTATGAGTTGTTTTACTCTTGGGTGACTTTTCCGGCGGTGGATGCAGACGATGATACGTTTCATTCCTATACTCCCACGCAGCTACCTGTGATCTATACGCCGTATAGGGCACAAGAAATTCCTATTTCTGCCTGGCAGCATACCATTTGGTTTAATGGCACCCTTCCCCATGCGGTTGCACCGGCTAGAATGGGCCCGTTGTCTATTGCAGGGGCCACATGGCCGGTGCTGGCCGGATTTACGCCTCATCCCCGCTATCTCACGGTGGCGGTGGCTGAGTTGCGGGTGCTACACACAGCCCTGATTACAGTTCATAGGGCTTTAGTGCAGTACGTGTCACGCAACGTGCAGGTGGGGGCACCTGCTGTTGCTGGTCAACCAACGGACCACCACACGGTGGTTATTAGTCCTGTTATGGTTAATTCAGTTATGGGCAAGCGCCCCCAAAATAAGGATGATCTACCTTATTGGCTTGCTGAGAAATTTGACCAACTGGAGGCGGTATTTCTGCATACCTCTCCTGTGGAGAAACACAGGATTCTCACCATTAGTTTGCCGAAAGACTTGGTCCCAGATATGGCCGATTGCGCAAACTGGGGCAAGGTCTTTGCCGCGACCTACTCGAAGTGCTTCGGCACTCCGTCTATGTTTGTACTACCCTCCGTCATTAAACGTGTTCGAGAGAATCACGGGGCAGAGGCTGCTGTTGAATTGGGAATGAGGCTTGTCGTAGTGTTCGATGTGGTTGCTTCCATGGTAATGGGCAACCTCAAAGGCGATGCCATGCAGTTCCAAGTAGCTAATAAGCTGGACCGCGTGGACGAACTCGACAGGCCTAAGGAGTTCGCTAAAATAATTGCGGAAGCCTATAGGACCATAGGCCGCAGTGCCTTAGGTGTTAAACCTACTGTGATAATTCCTGATATAATACAGCAAACTAAGGTGAGTTCGTCTACTAAAGACGAACGCCCTCATTTTCCTAAACAAAATTGGCGAGCAAAGAAACAGGGGAAGCAGCAACAGAAACAGGGGTCTCGTCCTGCCTCACCCGTACAGTCGTCTAGTGAACGCACATATGATCTGCGCGATCGATCTAGTATTAAGTCACCTGATAGGTTTCAGGTTTCTGAACAACGCTCTCCTCGTTCTTCACAGGAAACATCGGCTTCACAATCCGGTGGCGGAGACCGTGGGAAAGGACAGGGTGCCCAAAGTCGTGAGCAACCCCGTCAGACTGACAGCAAAGGCAAGCAGGACGAGTCTGCACATCAATGACCCCTGTTTCAGAAGAGGAAAGTTGCTGCGTTAACAGCGAGGTATGCCAAAGATAGTGCAGACGCAGCTTCAGAACCTGACATGGGCATTAACGCTGCTCGACAGTGCGGCGGAAGTTACAGTAGTGCGACAAGCACTGCGTCCATATCTGGTGGCAACAGCAACTGATACGTTCATAACTGTACAAACTGCTGACACTAGAGTGGCTCCCCCTGACAGACTGTATAATATAGTCCTCTTAATTGAAGGTGACATACAATGCACGATTCAAGGGATTTTTTGGGATAATCTAACCTCTTCGTATGATATTCTATTGGCAGAGGCAGATTGGCCCCCGGCTTTCATTTTAGATGCTCCTAGAGGGGAGGAGATGATCCTCCCGTCCTTTGCGCACACAGTGTCAAAGGACCAAGCTAAGAAGTTCGCCGAGGACTGGGTTCTGGTGCTAGCACCGGCTTTGTATCGTAATCAGGTAGGCTGGGATAAATTGTCCCCCAGCCATGAGATTCCGTTGCGGTCCATGCCCCAGCCACAACCCCAATATCCCATGCGTCGTGAAGCAAGACCTCATGTCGCAGCTATCCTTGAACAATTGGAATATCAAGGTGTAATTGAAACATGTGTGTCACCAATGAATAAGGCTTTATTCACTGTGACGAAGCCTAACGGGTCGTACCGCCTGGTTTTGGATTACCGGCATTTAAACTCTCATTGCCGGACATGCGCAGTACAGAATACCCACAGTTCGGCTCTCGTCGATAGTCTTGTGAGAAAACGGGATAAAACCACACTTGACATTTCCAACGGCTTTTACAGCCATAACCTGTCCACTCTTAGTAGTGAGTGGACGGCATTTACCTTGGGTGGCAAACAAAAACATTTCAAAAGATTACCGATGGGCTATAAAAACAGCCCTGGTGTCTTCGCTGCTCGTGTAGTCTCTCTGTTAGAGAGCATAGACCCTGATGCGTACTCGTATGTGGATGATATTTATCTCAAAGATGACGAGTTGTGGCCGCATCTGTGTCGCGTTGATCACATTATTGTTTTGTTTGCAGACTTCGGTTACAAATTCAACTTTGCGAAGTCTCACATTGCGGAATATACAGTGTTGTTCGGATTGGCACCGCACTTCCTGGAGAAATGCGCATGCCTACGTGCTCCTACGACACTGAAGAAATTACAATCTCTGCTGGGCTTTCTGAATTTTGGTCGAACGTACATTCCTGATTATGCCCAGCGTATCAAGCAGCTTTATGCCTTGGTACAACCTACTTTTTCCAAATCATGTTGGCTGCCGGAGCATTCAGCGATATTGCAATCGTTGCAAGCTGACCTACTTGCTTCAAAATACTTACTGACGCGTGATAACCACACTAACCTGGTCATAAGAATTGTGCCGGGCGCAGTGGGTTTCACATACTTAACGTTCAATAAGGGCGACACCGTCCCCATTGCCTACAAATCACACCTGTACACTTCGGCTGAACTGCGATTTTCCGCTGTCGAGAAAGTTCTGACGGCAGTGCAGATGGCGATTCTGAAAGAACGAGCGCTATCGCAAGGTAAACGCATGTTGGTGGTAACACCATATCCTGCCCTTGAGGCAGTGACAAAAGCAAGTGTACCTAATTCTAAGGCTTTGCATCCATGGTGGATACAATGGGCCACTTCCTTGACATCGCCCGACGTCACATATATCTTTGACGCGGCTCTACAGACTCAGGACTTCTTACAGTATGAATTCGTTCATCCAGCGCCTCTGTCTTTGCGTCCGCTCGAGGATTACCACTGTGTCATTTACACTGACGGTTCTGCGCAACCGGCTACTGGATCTAAGCATGCCTCTTCAGCGGCCTGCGCAATTGTGGTCAGTACTTTCGTGAATGGTGAATTCCAATCCGATGTCGTGCATACGCAGTCATTGGGTGATTGTACCGCACAGTTGGTGGAGCTTTGTGCTCTGGTGCTTGCACTGGAGTTTGCTGATCCTCGAGTCACTACTCTTATAGTGAGTGACTCGTTTTATTGTGTACAATCTTACAACGACAATCTACATTTTTGGTCTCAAAATGACTATCGTGATTCCAAAGGTAGCACAATTAAGCATAAAAAGCTTTGGGTTAGAGTGGCAGAACTTAAAGAACATCTGCCTCTCGTGAATGTTATTCACACTCTTTGTCACCAACGAGTTGGTGTCCATGCTGTCGTGTTAAATGGTAGCGGCAGTTTCAGTCGATAACCTTTCAAGTATTTGCCCGGCGGTAATCGCCTCTCATACCACTCGATATTTTACCAATGAAAGAGGCAGGCGCCGGAGACTGGAAGGCAGGAAACAAAGTTTTATTCCGTCGGAGCAGAACACATCAGATCAGACAGCAAGGTATCGTCACGAGGTGCTCTAACCGGATCTCTGAGACCTGGTCTCTTATACACCGGTTTATTGCTTTATTGCATATAGTACATTCTTGAGATTCTCTCGATGCATGAAAGAACATCCCCTGAAGCCCCGGCTCAGATCCGATCCCACACATAGTTACAGCAGAGGTTCCCACCCTACCCGCAGTGGGAGATGGCTATCGCGCAGCAGGGAATTCCGCTAATTCCCGGGGGTGTGTGCAACCGGCCGGGTCTCAGGGGGTAGGGGCTTTGATCTACTGTAATCCCTTTGATGCGGGGTGTTTCCCTTACAGTAGGGGCAATAAACTTCATCCGCAGGGCTAGGTGATGGCCTGGGACCAGTTCAGACAATGGGGCGCAGAGGAAGGGGTTTTTAAAAGGAGAGGCATGACCATGTATGGGATGTCGGTCGGATGTGGTTCCGTAGCAGGGTCGCGCAGAAGGAGAGGGTTTATGGCCTGTATGAGAGAGCGGGGGTGGCCGGCGCGCGGGGGATGCTCGCAGCGCCAGGTGAAAGCGCTGGCGATCGAGAGTGAGCGGGGAGAGAGTGGGGTGCCTAAAATGGCGGCCGTGCATTCGCGGTGCGTGGTGCTGGGGAGAGGCAAGATGGCGCAGATAATGTTCAGTTTGCACGCTAAATTTCCACAGTCGGCAACAGCCTAGCTGATGAGGCAGCAAAAACAGCAGTGGCAACATACTTAGTAGCAGCAGTTACAAGATCACAAAGCAAGATCGATGATAACATCTTGGCAGCTATTGCTGCTACAGAGATGGGAACAAAATATCCAAGAGGTTTCCCTTCTCGTTACCATTATCGCTTAAGTCCTGATAACGTCCCATTAGTGAGGATTAACGACGTTGGTGACAGATTGATTCCCAACACAGACTGCAGACCATCTTTGATATTAGCGGCTCACGAGGGCATGGTGTCTGCACATGCCGGCGTTGCAGCTACTCTATCTCTGTTACAACAACGTTACTGGTGGTGCGGTTTATATAAACAAGCTCGCGCTTATGTTCTTCATTGTGACATTTGCCAGCAGATAAAACCTTCAACTGCGGCACGCCCACCACAAACTCAGTTGTTCATATCTAATAAACCACAGGGTTGTGTTTATTTAGATCATTGCGGTCCATTCACCTCTGATACTGCGTACAAATACATCTTGGTTGCAGTGGATTCGTGCACACGTTTTCTGTGGGTGTGGCCACAAAGGAATGCTGATGCCCGTTCTGTCATCAAGGATTTGCGTGTCTTTGTTGGAAGTTTTGCATGTGGTACCTTTCATTCTGATCAGGGCCCTGCGTTCGCCTCTAAGGTGTACAAAGAAGCCATGAGAAATTTGGGGGTCCAAGTCAAATTTTCATCTCCATACCGACCTGAGGGTAATAGTGTGGTGGAGTGAATGAACCGTGACTTAAAGCAATCTTTGACAGCCAGGGTTTTAGGTACTGGCTGGAACGGGCTAGCCCACTTGTATGACGTGCAACGTGCACTTAATAATCTCCCTAGAAGGTCTCTGGGTGGGCGGACCCCATACATGATTCTCTTTGGCATACGAATGTTTGTCCCAGACCTTGATGGTCTAGACATGGCGGCGGTGGCCGCACCCTTTGACGTAGATGATCACTGTGCTGTATTGCAGAATCTACTAGAAGCCAGAGACAGTGTAGTGAAGGAACACGTACCCTCCACATCTGATGCTGCACTTCAGATTCCGGTAGTCGGCTGGCTACCTCGAGTTGGTGATCTGGTCCGTGAGAAGGTGGAGAACAAGAAGGAGTTCAGCCCCTCTTATCGTGCACCAGTTCCGGTGCTTGGAGTACAGGGTACACGTACAGTCATTTTACCTCCACCTCCTGGTCGCAAGGATAACAGGTACATCTCTATTGACAATGTCAAGCTACAGCGAGTGGCCGATTCTTCTTAGTATGACACCAGCGGTTTCTTGACCTTCGATGCTGAGAAATTCTGTTGTGGCCCCAGCTTCTAACACCTTGCCTGATGTTGCCGTAGAGATGCATACAGTTACTGGTCCTTTATTGCCACCGACACCTGGTGGTCTACCTGAAGATATTGAGTATGCTTATCCTGCGGATGTCCCATTGCCAGTTTTACAATCCACCACAGTTACCCAGTCGCGTTACTCCTTTGACACTAATTCAATGACTTCCATTACCCCATCGAAAGTTTCGATATTTGTGGCCTGGTTCAAAAGACATTTTTTAATTCCCCCTTGGACCTACATTTGGCTGGTGCTCATATGAATTGTTTTGTTTATGTCCATTGGTTTTGTGGTAGTGTTTTTTAGACTTATAAATGGACACTACCTGAAAGAAAGATCTACAATTAGACTAATTGATGGAACTTTGGCCCCCCACTCCGAAAAGGGACCAGACTTTTGTGAACATTTCTGCCTGGCCTGTATTGGATGGGATCGCTTGGGATGCTGTAAAATTTCAAATTCATGGTCCCACTGAAGTAATCAATGTGCCAAATGTATTTCGTGTTTCTATGGGTGATGTAGTTAAGCAGAACATCCACTCTGATGATTGGGATGTACAAGCAATAGAAGCACTGTTTTCTGATTTGAAATATTATGCTGCATTTGATGCTGAAGATTTGTATTTAGATACTGCTAATTATGATGAGCAATTCTGCTATCAACATTATGGCACGCATTTCCTACACAAAGCAAATACGTTTAGAAATTTTGTAAATTATACACAATGGGAACACTGTCCAGCCCCTAGGCTGGGCAGCTCCACCACGTTAGTGGACAAATTCACATATTTTTCTGATTTCAGTGTGTCGAATCCGGCCTCCTTTTATTTTAAGGTTGCGGCTGAGTCTGCTTCAAAAGTTAGACTGACACACACCAAATTGTTGTATTCCAAGTCCTTTATGGACGAGTTGGCAATCGGAGGCCATGATCTGTGGAAAGCTACTATCGATCTTAAATCGGTTTGGGGTTCTAAACCGTGGCAGGTACAGGGAACAGAAGCTTTGCATCGTGCCTGCCTCATCCTGAACCACATGTTATTTTTGAATTCGTCAATTTTTCAGACCACCTGTTTTGGATTGGCCACTAATAAAAAATGAAATTCTCCCTCCACTCCGGGTCTGGGTGCTTATCCTAATTGGGATAATCATACGGATCTGTCCCTTGCTATGTTGCAGTCATACATTTCCAACACATCCTTCAATATTTCTGAATTGAATCCAGAAGGGTGGTTAGTATGGCAAACGAGCTCAGATTCCTGTCAACATCGGTTTCTGGATTTGGCACCGGGGTATACACAAGTTCGTGTAGACCCCCGTTTTGAATCTTCTCACACAGTAACTACCTACTCGGTAGGGAAGTTATGCCAATCTTGGCTGCAACATTCCACCTTAGCATCTGTTAAACTTCATTTATCACAATTGAACGACAAAATAGATTTGAATGATTTTGTTAAGGGTCCTGCGGTTGGCAGGTCCAAAAGATGGATATGTGCTGTTTAGAACGAAGTTTGGAAGCTATCACAGATTGAAGCTGGATCCAGATTACGAGCTATTGATCAGGCCAATATGGAGAAGGCGTTGGCTGTAATAGATAATAGCATTAACACCCTGTCTTCCAGAATTTATACCTTAGATAATATTGTTTCATCTGTGGTAGACATTGTGCAGGATGATTTGTCTGCTTTGTATCATGGTCAAAATCAATTGCGTTCCATTATGCAGTTTGCATGGACGTTGCAAACGTTAAAGGCTGGGAAAGTCCCTTGGGATTACATGAATACTTCATCTTTGTTCCTTCCTTTTAATTTAACTGCGAAACAACAGTTCATGTCCATGAAAGATGCGACATACTCATTGCTGCACATTGAAAAGTTAGAACCTTTACCTTTCTCTGTTGCCGAATTAAACTCCGCTGTGTGGCTTATCCACGGGTTGATCACATTACCATTCCCCCTGTTTAAGTTCAGTTCATGCATGAAACATTATGCCCTTGGCAGATATGAAAAACTAGGTACTGCCTTCTTGCACGAAGTTTGGTCACTCCCATTCACTTAGAGATGCGTGAGGGACGGAAAAGAGGTTTACTTAAAAGGTGAAGAGTGCACTTCCACTCCAGATCACTCTGTGGTGTGTCGGCACATTCAATTGCATGGTGCATGTAATGTGCACGCTCCTAATTTAGCTTGCGTCCTGAAAGGGATCCCGGTGCCAGTTATAACACCGTCTTTTACACTGCTTGCTAACGCTAGTTATTTGCTATTAAATAATGAAGCTTGCTGTGGGATGTATGTGGGAATTCCCTACATAGTGACTGTATCACAGAGAGTAGTCTGCTGTAATAACGTCCTTTTTCCACCCCCGCATGGACGGCTCGTTGTATCCATCTGGCCTTCCATTCCAACCTTGAAAGCAGAGTTCAACAAGATGAGCAGAATAAGGGCTCTATTGCCTCAAAAAGAAGTCGCGTTGACTTCGTCCCGGGAAACATTTGTCCTTCACGTAGCAAATACGTGCACAGAGGTGCAAGCGCTTTTGAATACTGATCTCCCACTTCATTTTGGGGCTCTGATTCAGACTATCTTTAATGTCTCGTCAACAAGTGGACTGGCACATTTTTTTTTAATTGTGGGCTCCGGCCTCGTGACCTCCTTTCAAACTATTTTTGTTGTGATCCCGGCATTTTTTCATTCTATTTTTTCCAGCGTCTTCGGAGGTCTCCCTTTGATTCTCGCCCTCGTAGCTGGGGTGCTTTGTTTGATCTGCGTACTACGCTATGGATGCACAACTTGTGTCACATGACAGCATGTCCCGGCTGCTCCATCTTCATAACCGGATGCTTGAATACTATGGGCCTTTACCACTGGCAACTTTAAGCATAGCCTATGGGTTGTCCTTCCGGTTTCCTACTTTACTTGTGTGCAGCCTGTCTTTCATTTCCTAAATTGTCCGTTCCAATGGGCTCTGGATTTGTGCCTGTCGAACTCAGTGTCTCCTGCCCCGGATTATGATCGGCTAATGAGCCCCTTAGTGGCTCATGAGTTGGACTGTTCTGGCGTCAGGATTATGGCCTGTGGAGCAGCACATGGAGTCCTAGGGAATTGGGACATCGGAACGGCTGCAGCTGAATTCTTAGCGAGAAGTTATCTTGAAGAACACACCAGTTGTCCTCTGATGGTGCTAGAGGCTCCGGTTGTCGAGAAACATGTGTGTTCCTTCCCCTTGCTGAACTGGATGGCGGATAATTTTGCTGAACGTTCCAATGATTCCCTCTTGGAAGCTGTTGCAACTTATTGTGCTTACACCTTGCTGGATTAACTTGGAGGTGATCCAGAATTCCTGTGGAATGACTTTGTATTTTTTTTTCTCTTCCTCTTTGTTTCTTCTCCCCCTTCATTTCGTTGAAAATCCATCGATGATATTTTTTTCCACTTTAAATGGTTTTTTTTCTCTCCTTTTTTTCTTCGAACTTTTCACTTACCTTATATGGACTCACAATTTATGCCCTTGGTTCCGTTATATCAAACTTGAACTCTGCGTTCTTGGAAGTGCGTCCCTACTGGTTAGTGGTCCGATCAAGGGGGGGTGTAGTGAAGACTGCTATTTATATACGTCCAATGCTAAGTTAGCACAACCGCGTTAGATGTTAGAAAGCCATCTTGCCGCTTTTGCTGCTTTTGCACACGACACTGTAGTTACATGTTATTAATTGAGAAATGCTTGCTCGACTTTGCTTCACATGAGAACTGTCTGTTGTTCACATCGCGAACAGTGAGCAGCGACCTTGGTCTGAACATTGTGTAAAGAAACAGTCTGGGTCGCTAGACGGTGCATGCTGTTGGGTTCAGGTTGATCGGCCCACTATTTAGCCATAACACGCACGCAGCTGCAAATACCTGAAAGTCGAGTGCTTTCAATATTGCAGTGCTGCATGTTTTGCACACATTCGGAAGAAGAGCTTTCCCAGGAGCAGAGTCTAGCTGATCCTGTGATGTGATTCCACTAAGCTGATCTTTACGGTATGGGGTTCCCCATTCAAGCCTAGAGACCTTTTATTAGTCTAATAATAATAATATTATTTTACTAGCGAAAGGAAGGTGGCTGTCATCCACTGTCATTTTATTATGAAAACTCCTTTCATTTTCTATGGTATTGTAACTATGCTGATGGTTTTGATTTAATCATTTGTCTGCTTATGTTAGCCAAAGTACTGCATCTTAGGACACAAGGTTTATAAAATAAACTCTTTAAACTTTACCGTGTCTCTGTTTATTCTGTTGTGGACTGATATGAGAATAATTACGAACAGGTATTTCTAATTCCCACCATTCCTGAGAATACCCTAAGTCGCTTGTTCTGGGTTGTCTATACATTGGGACCGCCGAGTTAAAACTCGGATAATGAATGGGACACTGATACTGGTCGGATAAGAGGTTCTGGGTTCTGAGGTGAGTTTTTGGTACACCACAATTCACTGAGGTCCTGGTTTCCTGTGCATAGTTCTGTGCATAAGCAGAATCCCTGCAACAGCACTGGTCAAAACTTCTTCCTGGGCCCCCATTCTCACTAACACCAGACCTGTGCTTGAGGATGACTCTGAAACTGCCAACGACAAGCTTGATAACTGGCTGGATTTCTCTTTAGATGTGTTGGTCCCCAAAAAATGGATGGATAACAAGAAAGGCCTAAAAAGAATAGCCTGGTACACTCCCAAGCTTAGAGAGCTGAAGCAAAAATGTAAACGCTTGGAGAGAAGCTGGAGAAAAGATTTTATCATTAATAATAAAAACCAAATATAGAGAAGCCACCAAAACATACAAGGCAGAAATTAGAACGGCGCAATCTCTATATTACGAAAATAGGATTACCTCAGCTGCGAACTCCCCTCGCGAAATCTTTCAGATTGCCAAGTCCCTTTTCAACCCCCCCTCCATCTTTGCCCTCTACCGACACTTTAGGGCATTGTAACAATCTGGCAAAATTCTTTAAAAAAAATCGAAGATATTTATTTGGCTTTCCCTACCCCACCACCTCTGAACCCCCCCCCCCCCCCCCCTTTGGAGGACTGTCCAAGAACACCTGACTGCCCCCTTGAAGCAATCCCTCCCATGGATAGGAAATCCTTAAAAAAAAATTCTTAACCAATTGAAATCCGGCTCATCCTGTGACGTGGCCCCCCCCCCCACTCTTCGGAATCAGGTACTGGGTATGGTCTCTTCCACTACGCTGGACCTTATTAATCTCTCCCTCTCCTCTGGACTAGTTCCATCTCTCTGGAAACGGGCTATGGTCAAAGCCCTGCTTAAAAAACCAAATCTAGATCCAGAGGAATTTGGAAATTATCGGCCGATCTCCCTCCTGCCGGGAATTTCAAAAATTGCAGAAAAATATGTCAACTCCATTATCTCCGCTTTTATGGAGAAGAATGAATGTTTCCATCCCTCACAAACCGGCTTTAGACCCCAACAGGGCACAGAGACGGCCCTGTTGGTAGTAGTTGAAGAGGCTAGTCAAATTCTGGATTCTGGAGGCTCTGCAGCAATCGTGCTACTCAACCTCAGCACGGCCTTAGACACAGATAATCATCAACTTCTTATCTCAAGACTGAGAGAGGTAGGAGTGACTGGAACAGCACTTAAGTGGCTAGAGTCCTTTTTAACCGACAGATCGTTCCAAGTATTTGAGGATAACTTTACTTCTGAAAGCATGCCTCCTTGATGCGGGGTGCCTCAGAGTTCCTCCCTAAGCCCCAAGCTCTATAATATTTATATGAGTTTACTGGCGGGTGTCGTCAAACCTTTTGGAATCTGGATTGTCACCTCTGCTGACGACACACAGTTGATCATTTCCCTTAAACACTCCAATAATTCAGACACCAACTTGGCTGAATGTCTGGAAAGGGTCTCCGCATGGATGGAAGGCTCCTTTCTAAAACTCAATGGGGCAAAAACGGAGCTGATGTTCCTGGGCAAAACCCCCATTTTAAACACCTGCTTATTCTGGCCTGGGTGCCTAGGCATCATAACGTCCCCCAAAGATCAGATTAAAAGCCTTGGTGTTCGGCTGGACCATAATTTAAACTTTAAGGAGCAAGCTCGGAAAGTGGCAGGTACCTGTTATGGGTTTTTGAAGATGGTAAGGAAAATCCTCCCCCTGCTGCCCTTCATTGCTAGGAGACTGTTGGTGCAGGCCCTCATTCTTTCTCGGCTTGACTATGCCAACGTGCTTTACTTAGGATCCTCGCAGTCAACGATAAAAAACTACAGACTATTCAAAACTGTGCAGCACGCCTTCTTATGCAGATCCCAAATCGGGAATCTGCAAGGTCGTCCATCGCCTCTCTCCATTGGCTCCCGGGCACCGAGCGAGTGCAATTTAAAGCTCTGTGCATTGCCCATAAGACTTTATGGTGAAAGGGTCCACCGATTCTCCAATCTACCATCTACTCCTACTGTCCCAATAAGTCCTTGCGCTCTGGGAATAAATATCTGGCTGCTGTTCCCAGGATAAATAGAGCTCGGTGTGTGGGGCTCATGTTTTCATACAATGCAGCGAAATGCTGGAATCAGCTACCCAATCATATCCGTTTGGAGGACAACTATTTATCCTTTTGGAAACTCTTGAAGACCCTCCTGTTCCCTTAACACCTAACTGCTGTAATGTGATGAGTTCGCTCCTAGCGCTGGGAGATCCTCGGGCAGCCATGCGTTCTATAAATGTAATTTCAATTCAATTCAATTCAATTCAATACAATTCATTGGAAATTGAACGTTTTTTTTACTTGCTAGAGTCCTGGGATCTGAACAACATTTCTTTCGAAATGTCTGAGATTCAGGGAGGCTTGTGCGAGTGAATTTGCTTCTCTTTTCTACCCTCTGATCTTCTGAATGCAATACAATCAAACTCCTAAAAACCGAAAAACATTTTTCCTTCATAAATCTTTAAAAACATGCCTCCTCTCAACACAAACATCTGGCTAATGTACTCATTCAGCAGGTTTTAATTATTTTGAAATATATTTGCCTTGCACCAAGGCAAGGGCACATGTTGCTGACTGCAGTCCTAAATAAGGCTACCGCCTTTAACAAAACATGAGAATTACCAGACCTTCAAACACTCTGATTCTCTTAGTATGATGGTATTTAACTTGTTCCACACTTAAAGAGTTTGAGAGAATGCAGACATTTCAGTGGGCAAAACACAGTGTTGTTCAGTGGTGGCTGAAGGCGGCTGAAGGGCAATATCGCACCAGCACCATACGTCTATTAAGAATAGGGGACCCTTGTAATTTTATAGGAACAGGATTTTAATATATGTAGGTGGTGCCAGCAGAGCGATCGATTCGGTGCTTGCATCTGGAAAGGGCAGAACCTACTGGCACATGCATCAACAATGCCATTTGCGATTTCTTATTACCGAAAAATAAGGATTCGCTAATAAGGAATTGCAAAAGCCTATGCAAGTAGGAATCGCTAAATAAAATAGCGATTCGTAGAAATTCCTTAATTGCGAGTCGCAAATTGTGAGTTGCAATTAAGGAATGGCTTCACATTAATTCCTAAGGGCCTACAGGCCCATAGAATGAATGGGAATTGCATCCGCAATTTGCGAGTACACATTAGGTACTCGCAAATTGCACATGCAATTTCAAGGTTGCAAGGGTGTCAAAAGGACACCCTGTTGCACCCCTAAAATTGATATGTGCACCCATGTTGCGCACACGCATTTGGCCCCAGGTACTCAAGCCAAGCAATGGAGGATAGAGTAAGGCAGATTTCTACCTTTCTCTGTGTATTAAAAACTTTGTGCCTGATCGAGGAAAATAATCTTGGCTTAGGAGGTGAAAGGTGTCTGAGAACCACACTTACTCCTTGACTTTCTTAATGAATCTTTGAATCAGAGTAATCAAAGGAAAGATGTGCTGGAACCTCCGGCAATCCACCACAAATCCAATATCAGGCTATGCTTGTTGATCAGGGACCCAAACTCATCAATGTGTGCTATTTGAATCTGATGTTCTAGTGAATTTCAGATATGTTTCGCTGGGTTCCTTGAGGATGACCTGGTTTATCATGGGGCAAGATGGCAGATGAGGATAGCTTCCCCAGGCAGTTGTGCATGGCCTACATTCCTGTTGCAGGTGTGTGGACCCATACACACAAGTGAAGATGATTCAGAAAAGGCTAACTTTAGAAATTCCATGAGGATGTATTGTTTAGCAAAGACTTGCTTGTTCTTCCTCAGCATTGCCATATGATAGATGATAGAGCTCAGAGTGAGACTGTAGTTTCTATTGTTCAAAATGAGGAATTGTCTATGTGGGGCCTCCTGTTTTGCCTGTCTCTGGTTCTTGTTTCAGGAACTCTGATCTCAGCCAGGTGCAAAGAAACCACACTTCTGAGAGAGGTAGGAGTGACTGGAACAGCACTTAAGTGGCTAGAGTCCTTTTTAACCGACAGATCGTTCCAAGTATTTGAGGATAACTTTACTTCTGAAAGCATGCCTCCAAGATGCGGGGTGCCTCAGGGTTCCTCCCTAAGCCCCACGCTCTTCAATATTTATATGAGTTTACTGGCGGGTGTCGTCAAACCTTTTGGAATCTGGATTGTCACCTCTGCTGACGACACACAGTTGATCATTTCCCTTAAACACTCCAATAATTCAGACACCAACTTGGCTGAATGTCTGGAAAGGGTCTCCGCATGGATGGAAGGCTCCTTTCTAAAACTCAATGGGGCAAAAACGGAGCTGATGTTCCTGGGCAAAACCCCCATTTTTAACACCTGCTCCTTCTGGCCTGGGTGCCTGGGCATCATGCCGTCCCCCAAAGATCAGATTAAAAGCCTTGGTGTTTGGCTGGACCATAATTTAAACTTTAAGGAGCAAGCTCAGAAAGTGGCAGGTACCTGTTTTGGGTTTTTGAAGATGGTAAGGAAAATCCTCCCCCTGCTGCCCTTCATTGCTAGGAGACTGTTGGTGCAGGCCCTCATTCTTTCTCGGCTTGACTATGCCAACGTGCTTTACTTAGGATCCTCGCAGTCAACGATAAAAAACTCCAGACTATTCAAAACTGTGCAGCATGCCTTCTTATGCAGATCCCAAATCGCGAATCTGCAAGGTCGTCCATCGCCTCTCTCCATTGGCTCCCGGTCACCGAGCGAGTGCAATTTAAAGCTCTGTGCATTGCCCATAAGACTTTATGGTGAAAGGGTCCACCGATTCTCCAAACTACCATCTCCTCCTACTGTCCCAATAAGTCCTTGCGCTCTGGGAATAAACATCTGGCTGCTGTTCCCAGGATAAATAGAGCTCGGTGTGGGGGGCTCATGTTTTCATACAATGCAGCGAAATGCTGGAATCAGCTACCCAATCATATCCGTTTGGAGGACAACTATGTATCCTTTTGGAAACTCTTGAAGACCTTCCTGTTCCCTTAACACCTAACTGCTGTAATGTGATGAGTTCGCTCCTAGCGCTGGGAGATCCTCGGGTAGCCATGCGTTCTATAAATGTAATTTCAATTCAATTCAATTCATTGGAAATTGAAAGTTTTTTTTACTTGCTAGAGTCCTGGGATCTGAACAACATTTCTTTCTAAATGTCTGAGATTCAGGGAGGCTTGTGCGAGTGAATTTGCTTCTCTTTTCTACCCTCTGATCTTCAGAATGCAATACAATCAAACTCCTAAAAACTGAAAAACATTTTTCCTTCATAAATCTTTAAAAACATGCCTCCTCTCAACACAAACATCTGGCTAATGTACTCATTCAGCAGGTTTTAATTATTTTGAAATATATTTGCCTTGCACCAAGGCAAGGGCACATGTTGCTGACTGCAGTCCTAAATAAGGCTACCGCCTTTAACAAAACATGAGAATTACCAGACCTTCAAACACTCTGATTCTCTTAGTATGATGGTATTTAACTTGTTCCACACTTAAAGAGTTTGAGAGAATGCAGACATTTCAGTGGGCAAAACACAGTGTTGTTCAGTGGTGGCTGAAGGCGGCTGAAGGGCAATATCGCACCAGCACCATACGTCTATTAAGAATAGGGGACCCTTGTAATTTTATAGGAACAGGATTTTAATATATGTAGGTGGTGCCAGGAGAGCGATCGATTCGGTGCTTGCATCTGGAAAGGGCAGAACCTACTGGCACATGCATCAACAATGCCATTTGCGATTCCTTATTACCGAAAGATAAGGATTCGCTAATAAGGAATTGCAAAAGCCTATGCAAGTAGGAATCGCTAAAAAAATAGCGATTCGTAGAAATTCCTTAATTGCGAGTCGCACATTGTGAGTTGCAATTAAGGAATGGCTTCACATTAGTTCCTAAGGGCCTACAGGCCCATAGGAATGAATGGGAATTGCATCCGCAATTTGCGAGTACACAAAAGGTACTCGCAAATTGCACATGCAATTTCAAGGTTGCAAGGGTGTCAAAAGGACACCCTGTTGCACCCCTAAAATTGATATAATTGATATGTGCACCCATGTTGCGCACACGCATTTGGCCCCAGGTACTCAAGCCAAGCAATGGAGGATAGAGTAAGGCAGATTTCTACCTTTCCCTGTGTATTAAAAACTTTGTGCCTGATCGAGGAAAATAATCTTGGCTTAGGAGGTGAAAGGTGTCTGAGAACCACACTTACTCCTTGACTTTCTTAATGAATCTTTGAATCAGAGTAATCAAAGGAAAGATGTGCTGGAACCTCCGGCAATCCACCACAAATCCAATATCAGGCTATGCTTGTTGATCAGGGACCCAACCTCATCAATGTGTGCTATTTGAATCTGATGTTCTAGTGAATTTCAGATATGTTTCGCTGGGTTCCTTGAGGTCTTGAGGATTTCATAATGGAATTTCCATTCTTTGCATGGGTGAAGATGCACGCCAGGGCTGTTTGCTTCCTGTTGGGACAGGAATGTCTCCTGCATGGTAAAAGGAAATGACACCTGCCCTGATTGCCCATCTGAAAGTGAAACTGATACCCTTACTTTCATGTTGGCCCTGGTGTCATGCTAATCTAGCATGTGCACAGAAGTCTGGGGCTGTTGCTGAATTTCAAGGTCCGGGGTCTGTTTTGTGACCTAGATAAGTACACAATGTGTGCCATCATAGTAGCTCGTGGACTACTGTCTATGCCCTTGGTGTATTACATTAAGAGTGGTAGTAGCACACCTTGTTATTATAATCTATAGTGTTACCAGACCATTTTACCATGTCAGTGTGAGTGCAGTCCACTGAGTCCACTTGTGTAAATGTCGGGTGTGTATGTGTATGTATATGTATATCTATATGTATATGTGTATGTGTATGTGCATGTGTATGTGTGTGTTTGTGCGTGTGTGTGTGTGGGTGTGCGTGCGTGTATCTGTGTGGTTGTGCAGTGTATATGCAGCTCATTTATGGTGGTGGGAAACTGTGTGTTGAGAGTCTAGTGCTGGAGTGAATGGAATCGATTTTTGGATGACCTGGTTTATCATGGGGCAAGATGGCAGATGAGGATAGCTTCCCCAGGCAGTTGTGCATGGCCTACATTCCTGTTGCAGGTGTGGGGACCCATACACACAAGTGAAGATGATTCAGACAAGGCTAACTTTAGAAATTCCATGAGGATCTATTTTTTAGCAAAGAACTGCTTGTTCTTCCTCAGCATTGCCATATGATAGATGATAGAGCTCAGAGTGAGACTGTAGTTTCTATTGTTCAAGGTGAGGAATTTTCTATGTGGGGCCTACTGTTTTGCCTGTCTCTGGTTTCTGTTTCAGGAACTCTGATCTCAGCCAGGTGCAAAGAAACCACACTTCTGAGAGAGGTAGGAGTGACTGGAACAGCACTTAAGTGGCTAGAGTCCTTTTTAACTGACAGATCGTTCCAAGTATTTGAGGATCACTTTACTTCTGAAAGCATGCCTCCAAGATGCGGGGTGCCTCAGGGTTCCTCCCTAAGCCCCACGCTCTTTAATATTTATATGAGTTTACTGGCGGGTGTCGTTAAACCTTTTGGAATCTGGATTGTCACCTCTGCTGACGACACACAGTTGATCATTTCCCTTAAACACTCCAATAATTCAGACACCAACTTGGCTGAATGTCTGGAAAGGGTCTCCGCATGGATGGAAGGCTCCTTTCTAAAACTCAATGGGGCAAAAACGGAGCTGATGTTCCTGGGCAAAACCCCCATTTTTAACACCTGCTCATTCTGGCCTGGGTGCCTGGGCATCATGCCGTCCCCCAAAGATCAGATTAAAAGCCTTGGTGTTTGGCTGGACCATAATTTAAACTTTAAGGAGCAAGCTCGGAAAGTGGCAGGTACCTGTTATGGGTTTTTGAAGATGGTAAGGAAAATCCTTCCCCTGCTGCCCTTCATTGCTAGGAGACTGTTGGTGCAGGCCCTCATTCTTTCTCGGCTTGACTATGCCAACGTGCTTTACTTAGGATCCTCGCAGTCAACGATAAAAAACTACAGACTATTCAAAACTGTGCAGCACGCCTTCTTATGCAGATCCCAAATCGGGAACCTGCAAGGTCGTCCATCGCCTCTCTCCATTGGCTCCCGGTCACCGAGCGAGTGCAATTTAAAGCTCTGTGCATTGCCCATAAGACTCTATGGTGAAAGGGTCCACCGATTGTCCAATCTACCATCTCCTCCTACTGTCCCAATAAGTCCTTGCGCTCTGGGAATAAACATCTGGCTGCTGTTCCCAGGATAAATAGAGCTCGGTGTGGGGGGCTCATGTTTTCATAAAATGCAGCGAAATGGTGGAATCAGCTACCCAATCATATCCATTTGGAGGACAACTATGTTTCCTTTTGGAAACTCTTGAAGACCTTCCTGTTCCCTTAACACCTAACTGCTGTAATGTGATGAGTTCGCTCCTAGCGCTGGGAGATCCTCGGGTAGCCATGCGTTCTATAAATGTAATTTCAATTCAATTCAATTCAATTCAATTCATTGGAAATTGAAATTTTTTTTACTTGCTAGAGTCCTGGGATCTGAACAACATTTCTTTCTAAATGTCTGAGATTCAGGGAGGCTTGTGCGAGTGAATTTGCTTCTCTTTTCTACCCTCTGATCTTCTGAATGCAATACAATCAAACTCCTAAAAACTGAAAAACATTTTTCCTTCATAAATCTTTAAAAACATGCCTCCTCTCAACACAAACATCTGGCTAATGTACTCATTCAGCAGGTTTTAATTATTTTGAAATATATTTGCCTTGCACCAAGGCAAGGGCACATGTTGCTGACTGCAGTCCTAAATAAGGCTACCGCCTTTAACAAAACATGAGAATTACCAGACCTTCAAACACTCTGATTCTCTTAGTATGATGGTATTTAACTTGTTCCACACTTAAAGAGTTTGAGAGAATGCAGACATTTCAGTGGGCAAAACACAGTGTTGTTCAGTGGTGGCTGAAGGCGGCTGAAGGGCAATATCGCACCAGCACCATACGTCTATTAAGAATAGGGGACCCTTGTAATTTTATAGGAACAGGATTTTAATATATGTAGGTGGTGCCAGAAGAGCGATCGATTCGGTGCTTGCATCTGGAAAGGGCAGAACATACTGGCACATGCATCAACAATGCCATTTGCGATTCCTTATTACCGAAAGATAAGGATTCGCTAATAAGGAATTGCAAAAGCCTATGCAAGTAGGAATCGCTAAAAAAATAGCGATTCGTAGAAATTCCTTAATTGCGAGTCGCAAATTGTGAGTTGCAATTAAGGAATGGCTTCACATTAGTTCCTAAGGGCCTACAGGCCCATAGGAATGAATGGGAATTGCATCCGCAATTTGCGAGTACACAAAAGGTACTCGCAAATTGCACATGCAATTTCAAGGTTGCAAGGGTGTCAAAAGGACACCCTGTTGCACCCCTAAAATTGATATAATTGATATGTGCACCCATGTTGCGCACACGCATTTGGCCCCAGGTACTCAAGCCAAGCAATGGAGGATAGAGTAAGGCAGATTTCTACCTTTCCCTGTGTATTAAAAACTTTGTGCCTGATCGAGGAAAATAATCTTGGCTTAGGAGGTGAAAGGTGTCTGAGAACCACACTTACTCCTTGACTTTCTTAATGAATCTTTGAATCAGAGTAATCAAAGGAAAGATGTGCTGGAACCTCCGGCAATCCACCACAAATCCAATATCAGGCTATGCTTGTTGATCAGGGACCCAACCTCATCAATGTGTGCTATTTGAATCTGATGTTCTAGTGAATTTCAGATATGTTTCGCTGGGTTCCTTGAGGTCTTGAGGATTTCATAATGGAATTTCCATTCTTGGCATGGGTGAAGATGCACGCCAGGGCTGTTTGCTTCCTGTTGGGACAGGAATGTCTCCTGCATGGTAAAAGGACATGACACCTGCCCTGATTGCCCATCTGAAAGTGAAACTGATACCCTTACTTTCATGTTGGCCCTGGTGTCATGCTAATCTAGCATGTGCACAGAAGTCTGGGGCTGTTGCTGAATTTCAAGGTCCGGGGTCTGTTTTGTGACCTAGATAAGTACACAATGTGTGCCATCATAGTAGCTCGTGGACTACTGTCTATGCCCTTGGTGTATTACATTAAGAGTGGTAGTAGCACACCTTGTTATTATAATCTATACTGTTACCAGACCATTTTACCATGTCAGTGTGAGTGCAGTCCACTGACTCCACTTGTGTAAATGTCAGGTGTGTATGTGTACGTATATGTATATGTATATCTATATGTATATGTGTATGTGTATGTGCATGTGTATGTGTGTGTTTGTCCGTGTGTGTGTGTGGGTGTGCGTGCGTGTGTCTGTGTGTTTGTGCAGTGTATATGCAGCTCATTTATGGTGGTGGGAAACTGTGTGTTGAGAGTCTAGTGCTGGAGTGAATGGAATCGATTTTTGGATGACCTGGTTTATCATGGGGCAAGATGGCAGATGAGGATAGCTTCCCCAGGCAGTTGTGCATGGCCTACATTCCTGTTGCAGGTGTGCGGACCCATACACACAAGTGAAGATGATTCAGACAAGGCTAACTTTAGAAATTCCATGAGGATCTATTTTTTAGCAAAGAACTGCTTGTTCTTCCTCAGCATTGCCATATGATAGATGATAGAGCTCAGAGTGAGACTGTAGTTTCTATTGTTCAAGGTGAGGAATTTTCTATGTGGGGCCTACTGTTTTGCCTGTCTCTGGTTTCTGTTTCAGGAACTCTGATCTCAGCCAGGTGCAAAGAAACCACACTTCTGAGAGAGGTAGGAGTGACTGGAACAGCACTTAAGTGGCTAGAGTCCTTTTTAACTGACAGATCGTTCCAAGTATTTGAGGATCACTTTACTTCTGAAAGCATGCCTCCAAGATGCGGGGTGCCTCAGGGTTCCTCCCTAAGCCCCACACTCTTTAATATTTATATGAGTTTACTGGCGGGTGTCGTTAAACCTTTTGGAATCTGGATTGTCACCTCTGCTGACGACACACAGTTGATCATTTCCCTTAAACACTCCAATAATTCAGACACCAACTTGGCTGAATGTCTGGAAAGGGTCTCCGCATGGATGGAAGGCTCCTTTCTAAAACTCAATGGGGCAAAAACGGAGCTGATGTTCCTGGGCAAAACCCCCATTTTTAACACCTGCTCATTCTGGCCTGGGTGCCTGGGCATCATGCCGTCCCCCAAAGATCAGATTAAAAGCCTTGGTGTTTGGCTGGACCATAATTTAAACTTTAAGGAGCAAGCTCGGAAAGTGGCAGGTACCTGTTATGGGTTTTTGAAGATGGTAAGGAAAATCCTTCCCCTGCTGCCCTTCATTGCTAGGAGACTGTTGGTGCAGGCCCTCATTCTTTCTCGGCTTGACTATGCCAACGTGCTTTACTTAGGATCCTCGCAGTCAACGATAAAAAACTACAGACTATTCAAAACTGTGCAGCACGCCTTCTTATGCAGATCCCAAATCGGGAATCTGCAAGGTCGTCCATCGCCTCTCTCCATTGGCTCCCGGTCACCGAGCGAGTGCAATTTAAAGCTCTGTGCATTGCCCATAAGACTCTATGGTGAAAGGGTCCACCGATTGTCCAATCTACCATCTCCTCCTACTGTCCCAATAAGTCCTTGCGCTCTGGGAATAAACATCTGGCTGCTGTTCCCAGGATAAATAGAGCTCGGTGTGGGGGGCTCATGTTTTCATAAAATGCAGCGAAATGGTGGAATCAGCTACCCAATCATATCCGTTTGGAGGACAACTATGTTTCCTTTTGGAAACTCTTGAAGACCTTCCTGTTCCCTTAACACCTAACTGCTGTAATGTGATGAGTTCGCTCCTAGCGCTGGGAGATCCTCGGGTAGCCATGCGTTCTATAAATGTAATTTCAATTCAATTCAATTCAATTCAATTCATTGGAAATTGAAATTTTTTTTACTTGCTAGAGTCCTGGGATCTGAACAACATTTCTTTCTAAATGTCTGAGATTCAGGGAGGCTTGTGCGAGTGAATTTGCTTCTCTTTTCTACCCTCTGATCTTCTGAATGCAATACAATCAAACTCCTAAAAACTGAAAAACATTTTTCCTTCATAAATCTTTAAAAACATGCCTCCTCTCAACACAAACATCTGGCTAATGTACTCATTCAGCAGGTTTTAATTATTTTGAAATATATTTGCCTTGCACCAAGGCAATGGCACATGTTGCTGACTGCAGTCCTAAATAAGGCTACCGCCTTTAACAAAACATGAGAATTACCAGACCTTCAAACACTCTGATTCTCTTAGTATGATGGTATTTAACTTGTTCCACACTTAAAGAGTTTGAGAGAATGCAGACATTTCAGTGGGCAAAACACAGTGTTGTTCAGTGGTGGCTGAAGGCGGCTGAAGGGCAATATCGCACCAGCACCATACGTCTATTAAGAATAGGGGACCCTTGTAATTTTATAGGAACAGGATTTTAATATATGTAGGTGGTGCCAGGAGAGCGATCGATTCGGTGCTTGCATCTGGAAAGGGCAGAACCTACTGGCACATGTATCAACAATGCCATTTGCGATTCCTTATTACCGAAAGATAAGGATTCGCTAATAAGGAATTGCAAAAGCCTATGCAAGTAGGAATCGCTAAAAAAATAGCGATTCGTAGAAATTCCTTAATTGCGAGTCGCAAATTGTGAGTTGCAATTAAGGAATGGCTTCACATTAGTTCCTAAGGGCCTACAGGCCAATAGGAATGAATGGGAATTGCATCCGCAATTTGCGAGTACACAAAAGGTACTCGCAAATTGCACATGCAATTTCAAGGTTGCAAGGGTGTCAAAAGGACACCCTGTTGCACCCCTAAAATTGATATAATTGATATGTGCACCCATGTTGCGCACACGCATTTGGCCCCAGGTACTCAAGCCAAGCAATGGAGGATAGAGTAAGGCAGATTTCTACCTTTCCCTGTGTATTAAAAACTTTGTGCCTGATCGAGGAAAATAATCTTGGCTTAGGAGGTGAAAGGTGTCTGAGAACCACACTTACTCCTTGACTTTCTTAATGAATCTTTGAATCAGAGTAATCAAAGGAAAGATGTGCTGGAACCTCCGGCAATCCACCACAAATCCAATATCAGGCTATGCTTGTTGATCAGGGACCCAACCTCATCAATGTGTGCTATTTGAATCTGATGTTCTAGTGAATTTCAGATATGTTTCGCTGGGTTCCTTGAGGTCTTGAGGATTTCATAATGGAATTTCCATTCTTGGCATGGGTGAAGATGCACGCCAGGGCTGTTTGCTTCCTGTTGGGACAGGAATGTCTCCTGCATGGTAAAAGGACATGACACCTGCCCTGATTGCCCATCTGAAAGTGAAACTGATACCCTTACTTTCATGTTGGCCCTGGTGTCATGCTAATCTAGCATGTGCACAGAAGTCTGGGGCTGTTGCTGAATTTCAAGGTCCGGGGTCTGTTTTGTGACCTAGATAAGTACACAATGTGTGCCATCATAGTAGCTTGTGGACTACTGTCTATGCCCTTGGTGTATTACATTAAGAGTGGTAGTAGCACACCTTGTTATTATAATCTATAGTGTTACCAGACCATTTTACCATGTCAGTGTGAGTGCAGTCCACTGAGTCCACTTGTGTAAATGTCGGGTGTGTATGTGTATGTATATGTATATGTATATCTATATGTATATGTGTATGTGTATGTGCATGTGTATGTGTGTGTTTGTGCGTATGTGTGTGTGGGTGTGCGTGCGTGTGTCTGTGTGGTTGTGCAGTGTATATGCAGCTCATTTATGGTGGTGGGAAACTGTGTGTTGAGAGTCTAGTGCTGGAGTGAATGGAATCGATTTTTGGATGACCTGGTTTATCATGGGGCAAGATGGCAGATGAGGATAGCTTCCCCAGGCAGTTGTGCATGGCCTACATTCCTGTTGCAGGTGTGGGGACCCATACACACAAGTGAAGATGATTCAGACAAGGCTAACTTTAGAAATTCCATGAGGATCTATTTTTTAGCAAAGAACTGCTTGTTCTTCCTCAGCATTGCCATATGATAGATGATAGAGCTCAGAGTGAGACTGTAGTTTCTATTGTTCAAGGTGAGGAATTTTCTATGTGGGGCCTACTGTTTTGCCTGTCTCTGGTTTCTGTTTCAGGAACTCTGATCTCAGCCAGGTGCAAAGAAACCACACTTCTGAGAGAGGTAGGAGTGACTGGAACAGCACTTAAGTGGCTAGAGTCCTTTTTAACTGACAGATCGTTCCAAGTATTTGAGGATCACTTTACTTCTGAAAGCATGCCTCCAAGATGCGGGGTGCCTCAGGGTTCCTCCCTAAGCCCCACGCTCTTTAATATTTATATGAGTTTACTGGCGGGTGTCGTTAAACCTTTTGGAATCTGGATTGTCACCTCTGCTGACGACACACAGTTGATCATTTCCCTTAAACACTCCAATAATTCAGACACCAACTTGGCTGAATGTCTGGAAAGGGTCTCCGCATGGATGGAAGGCTCCTTTCTAAAACTCAATGGGGCAAAAACGGAGCTGATGTTCCTGGGCAAAACCCCCATTTTTAACACCTGCTCATTCTGGCCTGGGTGCCTGGGCATCATGCCGTCCCCCAAAGATCAGATTAAAAGCCTTGGTGTTTGGCTGGACCATAATTTAAACTTTAAGGAGCAAGCTCGGAAAGTGGCAGGTACCTGTTATGGGTTTTTGAAGATGGTAAGGAAAATCCTTCCCCTGCTGCCCTTCATTGCTAGGAGACTGTTGGTGCAGGCCCTCATTCTTTCTCGGCTTGACTATGCCAACGTGCTTTACTTAGGATCCTCGCAGTCAACGATAAAAAACTACAGACTATTCAAAACTGTGCAGCACGCCTTCTTATGCAGATCCCAAATCGGGAACCTGCAAGGTCGTCCATCGCCTCTCTCCATTGGCTCCCGGTCACCGAGCGAGTGCAATTTAAAGCTCTGTGCATTGCCCATAAGACTCTATGGTGAAAGGGTCCACCGATTGTCCAATCTACCATCTCCTCCTACTGTCCCAATAAGTCCTTGCGCTCTGGGAATAAACATCTGGCTGCTGTTCCCAGGATAAATAGAGCTCGGTGTGGGGGGCTCATGTTTTCATAAAATGCAGCGAAATGGTGGAATCAGCTACCCAATCATATCCATTTGGAGGACAACTATGTTTCCTTTTGGAAACTCTTGAAGACCTTCCTGTTCCCTTAACACCTAACTGCTGTAATGTGATGAGTTCGCTCCTAGCGCTGGGAGATCCTCGGGTAGCCATGCGTTCTATAAATGTAATTTCAATTCAATTCAATTCAATTCAATTCATTGGAAATTGAAATTTTTTTTACTTGCTAGAGTCCTGGGATCTGAACAACATTTCTTTCTAAATGTCTGAGATTCAGGGAGGCTTGTGCGAGTGAATTTGCTTCTCTTTTCTACCCTCTGATCTTCTGAATGCAATACAATCAAACTCCTAAAAACTGAAAAACATTTTTCCTTCATAAATCTTTAAAAACATGCCTCCTCTCAACACAAACATCTGGCTAATGTACTCATTCAGCAGGTTTTAATTATTTTGAAATATATTTGCCTTGCACCAAGGCAAGGGCACATGTTGCTGACTGCAGTCCTAAATAAGGCTACCGCCTTTAACAAAACATGAGAATTACCAGACCTTCAAACACTCTGATTCTCTTAGCATGATGGTATTTAACTTGTTCCACACTTAAAGAGTTTGAGAGAATGCAGACATTTCAGTGGGCAAAACACAGTGTTGTTCAGTGGTGGCTGAAGGCGGCTGAAGGGCAATATCGCACCAGCACCATACGTCTATTAAGAATAGGGGACCCTTGTAATTTTATAGGAACAGGATTTTAATATATGTAGGTGGTGCCAGGAGAGCGATCGATTCGGTGCTTGCATCTGGAAAGGGCAGAACGTACTGGCACATGCATCAACAATGCCATTTGCGATTCCTTATTACCGAAAGATAAGGATTCACTAATAAGGAATTGCAAAAGCCTATGCAAGTAGGAATCGCTAAAAAAATAGCGATTCGTAGAAATTCCTTAATTGCGAGTCGCAAATTGTGAGTTGCAATTAAGGAATGGCTTCACATTAATTCCTAAGGGCCTACAGGCCCATAGGAATGAATGGGAATTGCATCCGCAATTTGCGAGTACACAAAAGGTACTCGCAAATTGCACATGCAATTTCAAGGTTGCAAGGGTGTCAAAAGGACACCCTGTTGCACCCCTAAAATTGATATAATTGATATGTGCACCCATGTTGCGCACACGCATTTGGCCCCAGGAACTCAAGCCAAGCAATGGAGGATAGAGTAAGGCAGATTTCTACCTTTCCCTGTGTATTAAAAACTTTGTGCCTGATCGAGGAAAATAATCTTGGCTTAGGAGGTGAAAGGTGTCTGAGAACCACACTTACTCCTTGACTTTCTTAATGAATGTTTGAATCAGAGTAATCAAAGGAAAGATGTGCTGGAACCTCCGGCAATCCACCACAAATCCAATATCAGGCTATGCTTGTTGATCAGGGACCCTACCTCATCAATGTGTGCTATTTGAATCTGATGTTCTAGTGAATTTCAGATATGTTTCACTGGGTTCCTTGAGGTCTTGAGGATTTCATAATGGAATTTCCATTCTTGGCATGGGTGAAGATGCATGCCAGGGCTGTTTGCTTCCTGTTGGGACAGGAATGTCTCCTGCATAGTAAATGGACATGACACCTGCCCTGATTGCCCATCTGAAAGTGAAACTGATACCCTTACTTTCATGTTGGCCCTGGTGTCATGCTAATCTAGCAGGTGCACAGAAGTCTGGGGCTGTTGCTGAATTTCAAGGTCCGGGGTCTGTTTTGTGACCTAGATAAGTACACAATGTGTGCCATCATAGTAGCTCGTGGACTACTGTCTATGCCCTTGGTGTATTACATTAAGAGTGGTGGTAGCACACCTTGGTATTATAATCTATAGTGTTACCAGACCATTTTACCATGTCAGTGTGAGTGCAGTCCACTGACTCCACTTGTGTAAATGTCGGGTGTGTATGTGTATGTATATGTATATGTATGTCTATATGTATATGTGTATGTGTATGTGCATGTGTATGTGTGTGTTTGTGCGTGTGTGTGTGTTGGTGTGCGTGTGTGTGTGTGTGTGTGTTTGTGCATTGTATATGCAGCTCATTTATGGTGGTGGGAAACTGTGTGTTGAGAGTCTAGTGCTGGAGTGAATGGAATCGATTTTTGGATGACCTGGTTTATCATGGGGCAAGATGGCAGATGAGGATAGCTTCCCCAGGCAGTTGTGCATGGCCTACATTCCTGTTGCAGGTGTGGGGACCCATACACACAAGTGAAGATGATTCAGACAAGGCTAACTTTAGAAATTCCATGAGGATCTTTTTTTTAGCAAAGAACTGCTTGTTCTTCCTCGGCATTGCCATATGATAGATGATAGAGCTCAGAGTGAGACTGTAGTTTCTATTGTTCAAGGTGAGGAATTTTCTATGTGGGGCCTCCTGTTTTGCCTGTCTCTGGTTTCTGTTTCAGGAACTCTGATCTCAGCCAGGTGCAAAGAAACCACACTTCTGAGAGAGGTAGGAGTGACTGGAACAGCACTTAAGTGGCTAGAGTCCTTTTTAACCGACAGATCGTTCCAAGTATTTGAGGATAACTTTACTTCTGAAAGCATGCCTCCAAGATGCGGGGTGCCTCAGGGTTCCTCCCTAAGCCCCACGCTCTTTAATATTTATATGAGTTTACTGGCGGGTGTCGTTAAACCTTTTGGAATCTGGATTGTCACCTCTGCTGACGACACACAGTTGATCATTTCCCTTAAACACTCCAATAATTCAGACACCAACTTGGCTGAATGTCTGGAAAGGGTCTCCGCATGGATGGAAGGCTCCTTTCTAAAACTCAATGGGGCAAAAACGGAGCTGATGTTCCTGGGCAAAACCCCCATTTTTAACACCTGCTCATTCTGGCCTGGGTGCCTGGGCATCATGCTGTCCCCCAAAGATCAGATTAAAAGCCTTGGTGTTTGGCTGGACCATAATTTAAACTTTAAGGAGCAGGCTCGGAAAGTGGCAGGTACCTGTTATGGGTTTTTGAAGATGGTAAGGAAAATCCTCCCCCTGCTGCCCTTCATTGCTAGGAGACTGTTGGTGCAGGCCCTCATTCTTTCTCGGCTTGACTATGCCAACGTGCTTTACTTAGGATCCTCGCAGTCAACGATAAAAAACGACAGACTATTCAAAACTGTGCAGCACGCCTTCTTATGCAGATCCCAAATCGGGAATCTGCAAGGTCGTCCATCGCCTCTCTCCATTGGCTCCCGGTCACCGAGCGAGTGCAATTTAAAGCTCTGTGCATTGCCCATAAGACTTTATGGTGAAAGGGTCCACCGATTCTTCAATCTACCATCTCCTCCTACTGTCCCAATAAGTCCTTGCGCTCTGGGAATAAACCTCTGGCTGCTGTTCCCAGGATAAATAGAGCTCGGTGTGGGGGGCTCATGTTTTCATACAATGCAGCGAAATGCTGGAATCAGCTACCCAATCATATCCGTTTGGAGGACAACTATTTATCCTTTTGGAAACTCTTGAAGACCTTCCTGTTCCCTTAACACCTAACTGCTGTAATGTGATGAGTTCGCTCCTAGCGCTGGGAGATCCTCGGGTAGCCATGCGTTCTATAAATGTAATTTCAATTCAATTCAATTCAATTCAATTCAATTCATTGGAAATTGAAAGTTTTTTTTACTTGCTAGAGTCCTGGAATCTGAACAACATTTCTTTCTAAATGTCTGAGATTCAGGGAGGCTTGTGCGAGTTAATTTGCTTCTCTTTTCTACCCTCTGATCTTCTGAATGCAATACAATCAAACTCCTAAAAACCGAAAAACATTTTTCCTTCATAAATCTTTAAAAACATGCCTCCTCTCAACACAAACATCTGGCTAATGTACTCATTCAGCAGGTTTTAATTATTTTGAAATATATTTGCCTTGCACCAAGGCAAGGGCACATGTTGCTGACTGCAGTCCTAAATAAGGCTACCGCCTTTAACAAAATATGAGAATTACCAGACTTACAAACACTCTGATTCTCTTAGTATGATGGTATTTAACTTGTTCCACACTTAAAGAGTTTGAGAAAATGCAGACATTTCAGTGGGCAAAACACAGTGTTGTTCAGTGGTGGCTGAAGGCGGCTGAAGGGCAATATCGCACCAGCACCATACGTCTATTAAGAATAGGGGACCCTTGTAATTTTATAGGAACAGGATTTTAATATATGTAGGTGGTGCCAGGAGAGCGATCGATTCGGTGCTTGCATCTGGAAAGGGCAGAACATACTGGCACATGCATCAACAATGCCAGTTGCGATTCCTTAATACCGAAAGATAAGGATTCGCTAATAAGGAATTGCAAAAGCCTATGCAAGTAGGAATCGCTAAAAAAATAGCGATTCGTAGAAATTCCTTAATTGCGAGTCGCAAATTGTGAGTTGCAATTAAGGAATGGCTTCACATTAATTCCTAAGGGCCTACAGGCCTATAGGAATGAATGGGAATTGCATCCGCAATTTGCGAGTACACATTAGGTACTCGCAAATTGCACATGCAATTTCAAGGTTGCAAGGGTGTCAAAAGGACACCCTGTTGCACCCCTAAAATTGATATGTGCACCCATGTTGCGCACACGCATTTGGCCCCAGGTACTCAAGCCAAGCAATGGAGGATAGAGTAAGGCAGATTTCTACCTTTCCCTGTGTATTAAAAACTTTGTGCCTGATCGAGGAAAATAATCTTGGCTTAGGAGGTGAAAGGTGTCTGAGAACCACACTTACTCCTTGACTTTCTTAATGAATCTTTGAATCAGAGTAATCAAAGGAAAGATGTGCTGGAACCTCCGGCAATCCACCACAAATCCAATATCAGGCTATGCTTGTTGATCAGGGACCCAACCTCATCAATGTGTGCTATTTGAATCGGATGTTCTAGTGAATTTCAGATATGTTTCGCTGGGTTCCTTGAGGTCTTGAGGATTTCATAATGGAATTTCCATTCTTGGCATGGGTGAAGATGCACGCCAGGGCTGTTTGCTTCCTGTTGGGACAGGAATGTCTCCTGCATGGTAAAAGGACATGACACCTGCCCTGATTGCCCATCTGAAAGTGAAACTGATACCCTTACTTTCATGTTGGCCCTGGTGTCATGCTAATCTAGCATGTGCACAGAAGTCTGGGGCTGTTGCTGAATTTCAAGGTCCGGGGTCTGTTTTGTGACCTAGATAAGTACACAATGTGTGCCATCATAGTAGCTCGTGGACTACTGTCTATGCCATTGGTGTATTACATTAAGAGTGTTGGTAGCACACCTTGTTATTATAATCTATAGTGTTACCAGACCATTTTACCATGTCAGTGTGAGTGCAGCCCACTGACTCCACTTGTGTAAATGTCGGGTGTGTATGTGTATGTATATGTATATGTATATCTATATGTATATGTGTATGTGTATGTGCATGTGTATGTGTGTGTGTGTGTGCGTGTGTGTGTGTGGGTGTGCGTGTGTGTGTGTGTGTGTGTTTGTGCAGTGTATATGCAGCTCATTTATGGTGGTAGGAAACTGTGTGTTGAGAGTCTAGTGCTGGAGTGAATGGAATCGATTTTTGGATGACCTGGTTTATCATGGGGCAAGATGGCAGATGAAGATAGCTTCCCCAGGCAGTTGTGCATGGCCTACATTCCTGTTGCAGGTGTGGGGACCCATACACACAAGTGAAGATGATTCAGACAAGGCTAACTTTAGAAATTCCATGAGGATCTATTTTTTAGCAAAGAACTGCTTGTTCTTCCTCAGCATTGCCATATGATAGATGATAGAGCTCAGAGTGAGACTGTAGTTTCTATTGTTCAAGGTGAGGAATTTTCTATGTGGGGCCTCCTGTTTTGCCTGTCTCTGGTTTCTGTTTCAGGAACTCTGATCTCAGCCAGGTGCAAAGAAACCACACTTCATCATGCCCATGTTTCCGATATTTCTGTTGGAGTCTACCCCATTGTTTCCTACTGTGAGGGTCATCAAAGAGCCAAGGTAGTATCTGGGGAGCAACCTGACAATGTGATGTGAAAGGAAAATAACATAAACCATTTCTCAACCAGTGGATCCACATCACCTTTCTTGAAGCTGTATATACAAGTGGGATCCAAATCACCCAGTTGGCTCTTGGTCCAGGTTCCAATGACCAAAGAAGTGACTGCTCCACAGACTACTCAAAGGACCACTGTGTGATCAGGCCCGGTGTCAGCCTGACGGCTTGTCTCCCAGAGACGAGGTGACATCACCTGAAGTCTACTTCCATTTCGATGTGCTGAGAGTATGCCAAAATGCTTGCCTTCCTTTTGAGAATGGAAAGAACTGTCCCTCAGGACCTCAGAGAATCAGCGGCACACAGCAGGTGACCTGCGTAGATCACCATCAGGGTGCCACCATCTTGTCCCTGCGCCGCCTAAGTCCGCCATAGCAACCGCTACAGTGATTTTGGGGGTATCTTGCTCCCACCACTGGGGTCAAGACAGGTCCCCCTTCCCCTCTCGGTCCGACTGCGGTATTTGGGGCTTCCCGAGAGTAGGAGGATCACGAGCGCATGACGGTGGGGTCCGGGGCCCTCTTAGAGTGCTACTGCCAACTTGACGCTCATAGCCATGCCCCAAAGATGAATGTATCCTAACACAATATTGTGTCTCTTTCACATTTTCAGCATGTCGATATATACACAGCAAGTTTGGCCTAGTAAAATTAGGCCTAGGAAAATGAATTCCATAATAATCATTTTTCAAATTGTGCATTTGAGAACAAGCCTAAATCACTTAGTAAATGCAGAATACATTGTGAGTATCCCTACACAACTGCTCTATTTGTTCTTGGCTCTCTCTGCAGGGTTATCCCCAAACATTTTTCCTTCACTTCCCTTTTTTTCTGAATTTGTTTTTGGTGGCATTAGGACTCTGTGCGCTTTACCACGGCTAACATATTTGTCCCTGTTGGACTTGGCTCTCTCTGCGGGGTTATCCCCAAACATTTTGCCATTTTGTTCTTGTTTTCTGAATGTGCTTTTGGTGGCATTAGGACTCTGTGCACTTCACCACTGTTAACTAGTGCTTAGGTGCTTGTGCACTCTCCTTAAAAACATGGTACAATTGGCCTGCACATGATTGTCACATTTAATTTACTTGTATGTCTCTAGCATATGGTACTGCATGTACCCAAGACTGTAAATTAAATGTTTCTACTGGGCCTGCAGCACTCATTGTGCCACCCACTAAAGTACTACTTTACAACATGTCTCAGGAGGGCCACTGCAGCCTGTGAGACAGTTTTAATATGCCAATTCAACTTTGCAAACTAAACCTTTTGCCAGGCCTAAACCTTCCTTTTTAATACATATAAATCACCTCTAAGGTAGGCCCTAAACAGCCCACAGGGTAAGGTGCATTGTATTTAAAATGTTGGATATGCGTTTTTAAATTTTACAGGTCCTGGTAGTGGAAATTCCCTAAGTTCATTTTTCACTACTGTACGGCCTACCTCTTCCATAAGATAACTTTGGGTTACCCCATTACATTTAATAAGCACTAATGTCTGATTTGGAACAGGTAGAAATATTATGTTAGGACTCAGATGAATTGTAATTTAAAATCCTCTTCAATTGTAAAGTCAATTTTTTAGATTACAATTTTGAAAACATCACTGTTAGAACGTTTTATAAAGTTGCCATTTTCCTTCCCAAAAGCTCCTAATAATTTCTAGTAGTTTCTGGCTGCATGTGCCTGTAAATTGCTACCCCACTAATAATGCATATTGGGCCCAGACAGTGAGAATGAGAGACTAGGTGTGGGCAGGCTGGGCCATCCAGCCAGGATGGTTGGGGACGGATCTGTTGCCTGCCCCAAACACATTTCAAAGGGCTTGCCTCCCCTATGTAGAGATGTAGAAGTAGCCTAGAAATTTCCCCCATTTCAAAGGATAGCACCAGGTATAAATATTAGTCCGCGAACCACCTTCCAATATACTCCTGGACTTGGACAGACATTGCAGAGGAAGGACTGCCTCATTCCCCAGAGGACTGCCCTGCTTCTTGAGGCTTGCCTTGCTCCCCAGAGAACTGCCTTGCTGCTTGAGGCCTGTCTTATTTTTCAAAGTACTGCCCTGCTGCTTGAGGTTGCCTTGTTCCCCAGCAGTCTGCCCTGCGTTTGAGGCCTGTCTTGTTTTTCAGATGACTGCTGTGCTGCCTGAGGCCTGCCCTCCTCTCTGCAAAGGAAGACTGAACATGCTCTCTTCATCCTAGGCTAACCTGAGTGACTCCAGTGGTCAGTTGGCTGACTGCCTGTTGTGAGCAACTGAACCAGCCTGAGACCTGCTGGCCCCTGCTGGAGTGAGTTCCTGTTCGCCAAGAGGTACCTTCAAAAGTCCTGAACCCATGACTGGCATCTGTTGAAGTTTTAAACTCTTTGCACCGGGCTTTAAGAATGTAACTTTCTCAGTGGTACTAAGCTGGTCCCTGTATTTGGCCCGTGTTCCATCATGGTCAACTGAACTTGTAACTTTTCCCCAGTATAGTATGACCTGATGACTGCAAGTGGCGTTTTCTGCTTTTACACACTATGGTTACCTCAAATTTGAAATTGCATATCCCTGGTTCTACTAATTGGATTGTTGTTATTCTAGTCTCATTTTATTAATTAACATTTACTGGAACTCCGGAGTTTGCAGAGAATTGTTAACTATGCATTCCCTTAAAAATACGGTCCGGTTCCACGTAGCTAGCAGAGTCAGCTACTAAACTGCACCCACAAATGCTTTGATAAAGCAACTTTACATGCTATAAAGCATATAACCAATTCAAAAAAGTGAACTTTGAGAATGAAGAATACCAGGCAATGAGAGAAGTGATGATTTTGGGGTCCCCCCTAACCTAGGGGGAGGACCAAGCAGATGCCTTGAACACAAAGAGCATATCATACTGAACGATTCAGTGGTGGTCCTATCCTCTTATGACCACCCCAAGCACAGTTATGGGCAAAAATACAATCCCAACTAAAGGCCCTGCAAAGCATTATGGGACGAGATTAGCAATGGGCAGTGAATAATATAGTATCCAATATCAAAATATTCTACAAAGAGCTGCAGTTTAACTAGTCGTTACTAGGTGTACCTGACGAGTCAAATCCAAAAGCATTGAAATTATTAAATAAAGCTGCAGTTCAACTAGTCATTGCTAGGTGTCCCTCGAGTCAAATGCTTTTGCATTTGACTCATGAGGGACACCTATTAACGACTAGTAGAACTGCAGCTTCATAAAAAGGTTTCAATGCTTTTGCATTTGACTCGTGAGGGACACCTAGTAACGACTAGTGGAACTGCAGCTTGATGTAATAATTTCAATGCTTTTGCTTTTGACTCGTGAGGGACACCTGGGTAACGACTAGTTGAACTGCAGCTCTTTGTAGAATTATTTTGATATTGGATACTATAATATTTACTGCCCACTGCTAATCTCGTCCCATAATGCTTTGCAGGGCCTTTGGTTGGGATTGTATTTTTGCCCATAACTGTGCTAGGGATGCTCCTATGAGGATGGGACCACCACCGAATCGTTCAGCAAGATGTGGTCTTTGTTTTCAAGGCATCTGCTTGGTTCTCTCCCTAGGTTAGGGAGGATCCCACAAATCATCACCTCTCTCACTGCTTGCTAAATTTTCATTTCACTTCTGTGAAATGACTCTATGCATTTAAGCATGTAAAGACAGAGATACTTGTTATTTTACCAAAAGTATAGGAGATTTCTGTTTTATTAATTAGGAGTCCCACGGATTCGTGGAATTCCATGTAGTTGTACTCCGCCAATTACGCCCCCCCTTAGTTTTCACTTTATCACTGTTGATGTACTGCATAAATACTTTAAACATTGCCTGTAAGGTAAGCCTGACTACTTTTGTGCAAAGCTACCAGAGGGTTAAGCATAGATTGATTTAGTGATATTTGTCGCTCACGCTGACAAGGACTGTGGTTGTTGCCTCAGTGAGGCTTCCTCCCCCTCAACCATATAATTTCAGTAGCCCTGCTCACATTGAAAGCAATGATAACCTGTACTGATTTGATGTTCCATGGAGTGTTGTGAAGATTGTATGGCTTGTAGAATCACGGAGAGTTCTCCATCTGGGAGGGGGCCCTGGTGAGTGCAGTTTCTCCGGCATTGGTTCCACTCATAGTACATTGTTCTATGGGGTTTGAGATGGGGGTGCCTTTGCCCCTTTATCTTTCCTCATGGTGGAGAGGAAGCGGGGGGTGTTGGGCCGGGGGTGTGGTACTTCGGTTGCCCCCAAGAACCCTGTTCAGAGTCTTTCTTAAGACCAGGAGTTCCCATCTCGTTCCCTCAGGGTCTTAGATTGTGCAGGAAGGTGCTGAAAAGTATTCAGGTTCGACCGTGCTCTCAGCTCACCTGATTCGTATATCGGTGGGTCAGCTCTTTCTTGCTTGTACAGCTCCTGGGGGATCACCCAGTCTAGGTCTACTGCACCCGGAAGTGGACAGGTGCCGGGAATGGAGTTGCAGTGGGTCTTTTTTCAAGTGTCACCGCTGGGTGGTAGCGGTCCCTTCTGGTTCGGCAGGGGCATAACTACATAACTACAATTGAATGGAATTTTGTTCTGGCTAGACTAAAGAACAAACTAAATTTCACCTGAATGAAGACATTTTCTTCCATTCTGTTTTTTCTGCACAGTCAGGCCATTTTAGCTAAGGAGAAATTGCACAAGCTTCTGGTCCACCACACAGGACATTCCTGTCTCCACAGGACTAGGGTGCTCCGTTCTAGAGGTCAAATATGTGTGACTTACCATGGTAATATTGTAGGGGAGAGCTACAGTAACATAATATGTTACATCCTGTATCTCCTATTGCTACACTCTACATGGAATGACCACTTCTCCAGTATTGCAATGCACTATACCGGAGAGAAGGGCTCAGTAGCATTTTCTAGGATTCTGACCATTGGAGGGACTGTAAGAGATGGGGTTATTGGTTGAAGGGGGGGGGTGGAGCTCCACTCAGACAATAACCACAATGCTTGTCAGGGTGAACCACAAAAGTCACTCAATTAACCTGTGCCTATCCCTCTGGTAGCTTGGAACAAAAGCAGTCAGGCTTAACTTGGAGCAAAGTGTAATGTAATTATGCAGCACACCAACAGTAATAAAGTAAAGGAACAACAGTAGAAAAATCCCAAACTAATTTTGAAAAATAGAGTAAATTTTAACAGAATGAGACCAGAACAATTAATATCCAACCATTATAACCAGAGATAAGGAATTTCAAGGTCTTAGGTAAAAAAAGCAACAGAAAGAGGCCATTAACAGCTGTCAGTGTCAAGAGCCAGGCTCCAGGCCATCCCCTCCCAGGTGAAGGTCCCAAGCGGCGACCTTGGGCAGGCCTCAGTGCCAGCTTTGGGACTTGCAAGGAGTCCCTTAATTGCTCTTGAGGGTTCTCTGACCTGAGGTTTCTCAGAGTGAGGAACAACAGCCACCCATTCACAAATGTTGGCAGTTAGGCACCCTACTTCCACTCTCCTATTGACCAGTTCAGGGGTGGTAACCTGACACCGGCCTTTCAGCCCAGTATTTGTGCCCCGAGGCTGAATAGGTGCCTGGCGAGTCCGGACATCCAGAGGGGAACTTTCCTGTTCCTCTATCTGGGCCCCTGTACCCTCCGTTTGGAAGTGGTACACCCAGAATCTTGCGCCTTCAGAGTGCTGTGGCGGCTGCCCCTCCCAGCTCCTCCAATACTGGTGGTAGCATATTCCCAATATTTCAGTCAATGGGCATATGGGGACTAACTATGATCCTTCTCATCCCGGGTCAGCAGAGCCATAGGATGGAAGAAGTCCTGCCCATGGGTCAGTGTTACCCTACACACATGCATGGTGTATTGATCTAGGGACACCAGCATTTCTACCACCATGGTCTGACTGGTACTGGTATCCATCAGAGCAGTGACATGATCCTATTTACTGTGATCTAATGGAAGTAACAAGTCCCACCCTCAGGTATCACAAGCTCACCCTGACTCTATCTCCCAACTAAGGGAGACTAGGGCATGTTCTACCACCTGCCCCTGGAGACTTCTTCCCACTACGGCCAAATTAGTCACCCTGTAGACTTCCAACCAGAGCGTGGTCTCTTAGGACAGACCAGGTTCACCTGCTTATGTCCAAACTGAGGACACTCAAAGCAACGGGATGGAAATGTGACACCCTGGGCCACTGTCCACCAGAAACTCCCCTCTGTTTTTCAGAAGAGGCAAGAGAACGCTCCCCCCACCTTAGTCTGGGACCTGTCTGTGTTTCCCTGGACCTCCCCCTCACTCATCTTTCACCTCTCCTATCTTTCAGCTCCTTTGGAGACAGATTGCAGGAAGTGATGTTGTTGCCTGCTCTGGATCTGGCAAGTGATCTCACTCCTGTGGAACCTTCTTCTCAGGGGCCTTGGATCTTAGGATTTCTCCACATCTCCTCCTCAATTATTTTCTCCTCTTCCTCATACATAGTCTCTTCCTCCTTCTGTTCCTGTGGTGTTGTCTGTAAATGCACCTCCTGCAGAATCCCCTGAGCTCAGCCACCATGCAGCTCTCCAGGTTGTTCAGCTCCAACTCTATGCTTGCAGGTACAGTTACAATTGCAAAACTTCAGGTAGAATGGAAGTGATTTTGGAAAAAGCAAAATAAGTAATTCAAGAAAAATGAGAAAATGGTTCAATCTGGAATCAGGTTATTTACAGGGGATTTTAGGGTTACACGAAATCACTGAAAGGCAGTGCACAAATACAAGTACTAGATTCTACCACTGAACACCAGTGTCGCTGCACAGTAAAGATGTGCTTTGCTAGTATCATTAGTAAATATGCAAATTTAGTTCTAGTCTTACGCTGCTTAGGACGGTAGGCAGGCCTATGAGGCAGGCCTCTGGAGTGGCACCCATAAACGTGTTCATTGTAACAGAAAAGAGGCACGGATTGATATATACTCATTGTCACTTGCCGGTCTAATTTCCAGTTTCTTGGGTGTAAACCCTGGAGATAGTTGGACTGGAATGCCTCTTGAGCACCGCTTAATAACTATCTGTAAAACCCAACAGTTTTTAGCCATGCGTTTAAACTTGTGTGTCACCAAGAGCCTTCAATTATAGCAAACTTAGAATATGTTTTGGCCCAGTAAGCATGTTTGGTGCGTGACTTTGTAAAATGAACAAGTTAGGAGAGTGATGCGCTGCGGCCCTGAAGTGAAAGTGCAGACTTGCAGCACTATGATGTAGGATCAGCACTTGATGGAATGGCATGCACTGAAAAAGACTGCATTGCCATTACGCACTGGTTCAGAAACTCTTTTTAGACTAATAATGCACCTCCTTAGAACTGTTGGAATTCGTGCACTTCACAAAACGGGTTAATAATCAGCTGTTTTCATTGACAAACAAAATCAAAGTTTTATAAATGGCTGTCTACAAAAACACATCATTTAATCTTGCCTTGACCTCATATTTCATCCTGGTAAATACTTGGAAATTGACACACTCTTAGGTTTTAGCTATAGACAGATTTAGAAGTTTGGTTAACGGTGTCATCGGTTCTTCAAAAAGTACAAGAAGAAGAACTACAGAGAGATGGGCTTTGCGTTAGCCCCCTTCTGCGGGTGGCTTTCAATAGCTTTTCACGCCATTGTCTGCTTGTTTGTTTTACTTTGCTGTCATGGTAACATGTTTTTGTATTATTAGATGCTTTTGCGTTTGCGAGCACCTAAGCTTTCTTACAGATGCAACGATAACGCTGGCCCGTTGAGAAAAATCTCTACTATGGAATATTTTGCTGTCTGTGAATTTGAAATTCACCACTTGCAAACCAAACTCCATTTCCTGACTTCTTTTCATAACACTTTCTTTGAGACTAAAGTTTAACTTTGCTTATTCATTCTTTTTAGTAGAGGCGCACTATTCCCAGCTTCTATATTGCTGTAGCTCAAGATGTTGCTTCCTTATGGGACTTTCATTCTTAGACAGTTTGTGGCAAAGCAGTTGAAAATCACACACATATTATCCAGCAGTTTATCTAATGATATCCAGACCTTTTGGCTTTGTCACTGCTTGTTAGTTGAGGGATCTTGATAAGTTATGCAGCCTTGCTGGTTGAATATTTTGCAATAAAAAAAACTTTATGACCTAAAATGAACACTAAAAACGTCTATCTAGAAATGTTGCAGTGCAGTACAGTGAAGGATTCCCCTGGGAGCGAGGCTGCAGGGCGAGCTGCTGTAATCCCAGGATGAGAAGGCCCGCCCTCCCTCCCTCCCTCCTCGGTGCTAACATTCACAGATCAATACCCTCCAACCCTCTCATTCACTGTCCCGCCATCGACCCTCTCTCCGAGTTAATAACATGATACTCTAACTGGTAACATTCAATTTGTTCTAGTTACTCAGCCGACCTAATAAAACGATTGATCACAACTCAAAGCGCCGTTTTAATTAGGTGCAAGTTAATTAACATTTTAAATGAGTTCCCCTCTTGACTGGCACGTTCGGTCATCGCTTTGATTTTTCCAATAATCCGTTAGACAATAGATAGGATAAGAGAAGCAAATACAAATTGAATTGGTGTTAGAATAATTGATTTTCCGAGGAGGGGGATGAGAAAAACATTCGGAATTTATTTCTGTTAAGTGGCGTTCTGCCTCCTTCTACCTGACGCCTCATTAACTGCTTTGTTTCACAGTGTGCTCCCATTAAGGGTTTAATTATGCACAGATAGATGTGTCAAATGCCATATTCCTATTGTATTAATAATATAGTCAATCAAGGTGTAATTAGAGATACTTATGCAAACAAAATTCTGCACAGCACTCCTCTTCAGTGTACACACATGATGCGCACATAGGACCAGATATACGAAAAGACCGAGTTCAACATGTGTTTGTGAATTGCACACCGACTTTTGCAACCAATCCTTAATTTTGCATTGTGGCCTATGTAGCATTAGGTCGTGTTGCAACATCTCCAGTCAAAGGTGGGGCCCAAAATGAGCTGCCTAATTATTTAATTGTTTCCAACTATGGGCGAGCTGAATTTGATTCAGAGAAATTGCATTTAAAGTCTGCAAGATTCCATTTAAATTCTGCAAGATTCCACAGAATTCCACGATGGGGCAGAGTAGGAATTTGGCAATATTTTCTTAGCACAACATGCACCCTTACTTCCAAAATGGATGCAAAGATACATTTTTGTGCTACAAAAATAGCGCAACCAAATACCACTGACCTGTGATATAACATTCACATACCTGTAGTCATTACCAGATATAGTGTGGGCAAGCTGTGCCAATGATAGCTGGCACATTCCAATCTTTTGGCTGTGAAAGTGTATTTGTCCTTAACTAAAGAAAACATGGATTTTTCTAATTTCCTCTTGAGACCACAACCCACTACAAATAAAAACAACACCAAGTCAGCCTCAGATCTTCTGAAAGGAGATCTGGGTCTATTATAACATGGCCATGCTCAGTTAAGACCCATAATACATTTAGATTGAGTCTTACGAACAACCCTTAGTTCTGGTTATATGCTAGGCAATAAAAAGGAACCCACATATACTTTGTTGAGTATCAAACAGTTGGAAGAAACACAGTTTTCAATTATTGAACATACACCTGTTGCATGGCTAATACAAGTCATTATTTCTCTGCCTATTAAAACTTTTCATTTTCATGACAGTCAGAAATGTAAGTATTTAGGCTGTTATGAATCAATGCATAATTCATATATATTTGTTAACAGCCTTTAAATCTTCAAAGAAGATCTCGATGTGTGCAAGTTATAAGGTTCTGCTGCAAAGTCAAAGGGACTTTGCTAATTTTGTCAAAATGCGTGCCTCTCATATACTTACTAGGCCAAAGGAGACTCTTGATTGCATGTTGATGGGGTGGGTACAAGGTTCTTTCACAACACTGTATTGCTTTAGAAACCATAATAACATAAAGATGGCCTCATTTCAACATGCAACAACAGATTTGGTTGACATTAAATAAGAACCATTATTCAGTAGATCATGGCGTGTTGGGATGGACCAAATTGGAGTAACCTATAGGGCACAACTTAACGCAGGCAACAAAACATTACAAATTCTATGAAAGAAAATGGTATTACATAAAAGAAAATGACAGAAGTTTTCTGCAGACAGAGGCACTGATAAACACAGGGTTATCTTCATTTAAGCACATTATTTAAAAAGGACATGTTACACAATACCTGACTTACTTTGCTGTTATGATTTTTAATTCACTAACAACAACTGGTATTGTACACTTTTTTAAGAACATTGAATCTGGTCTGGTGACTGGATTAAAAGCCATGTTCGGACTAATACAGTATACTTAACTATAAAAAGCAAAAATATCATTGGTAGAAATATCATTTTTTTACATACATTGAAAACAGATATATTGGAAACAAAAATATTGTTACCTTTGAATAAACATATAATATGTCAAAAATATTGATTCACACAATATCAAGTACAATATTGACACTGAAATAATAAAAAAAAAACATTTTAAAAACATTTTTCACGTAAAAATTACTTTAAATAAACTCAAAACATGTTATACACAAATTTAATTTAAATAAAAATACATTACATCAGCAAAATATTTACCTTTCACACCCAAACAAGTATATATCTAAAACAGGGGTCTCCAATCTTTTGTGTAATAAGAGCTACTTGTGTTAAATGAAAACCATCGCAAGCTACTAATATTATTAGTGTTGTAACAGTGACCACATCAGCCAAGATTACAATAGCGACTACCATGTCCACGTTTACCACCAGTGATAACATCAGTGCATCAGGAGGGCTGCCAGCATTAATTTAAAAAAACCTTTGTCAATGGAATGCCTATACGTAGGTAAAATATGACAGACACAAACGGCATCATATTAGTAAAAAGTCTCTGCACATGATTTATCAATCAAAATCACCTTTGAATGTATTTTGAAAACTCAACCATTTTTCTCCAAATATTAACTTAAATTACACACATTTTCATCTTGGAATATACAGTTTTGTCATGCATATGTTAATAAAACGTTTCAATTTAGAAGAATGGAATATACACAATAAAAATACCACAAAAATTAGTTTTCACTGCAAACATTGAAACACCAACATAAATATTACTGGTTTGCTTTCTCATGAACAAGGTCTCTGCTGAAACGCGTTGAGATTTACTGGCATGCTGAATAAATATTAAGCTGCAACTGCAACAAAGTCTGGAATTGCCTTCATTCGCGAGTTCCAGCGAAATAGCCCCTTTGGGGTTAATTGGTGATATTGTAATGGCTTGGCTCTGCCGTATTGCGTCTGCACCGCCATGAGCGCCCGAATTATCAGCAAATGGGGCTGTGTTGAAAGGATATATATATATATATATATATATATATATATATATATATATATAAATATATATATATTCACTGAAAAAACCATAGGTTTCACACGTTATAGTTAGCAGGACATTTCTCTCATACAAAACCAATGAAATTCCCCCGTTATAGTTAGTTCAGCTAACTATAACTCGCGTGCCCGCAATGCACTGCTGATGACGTCACATATTACATCACTCATGACATGGTCAGTGACATCACTCATGACATCACTCATGACATCTCAAATGACATCACTGATGACATCATCCAGTGAATGTGTGTATTTCTGATAATTAAATATGTTTTATATATGTATATCTCAAGGTCGATGGAAGAATAAATGGGTATATAAGTGTCTAAATGAATGATTTGTTATTGATAAATTGATTGTGTAACTGACTGATTAAGTGTATCATAGTGAATACATGGCTTAGTGAGTAATGTTGAAATATGTAAATATCTGTATCAGTCTCTCACTTTGTGTATAAGTGGCTGCATGGGTTGGTGAGTAGCTACATGAGTGTCTATATAGGTTATTAGTTGGTTTTTGGAGTATCAGTATAAGTGTCTGATGTCTGTATGGTTCGTTGGGGGGTATTACATAGTGCATAGGTGCATGAATGAGTGACTCACTGTTTGTATGTGTAGAAGACAGCATGTGTGCAGGACTGTATGGGTGGATGAGTGTGTGCATGGGTGTGTTAGTGAGTGAATGACTGTCTGAATAGTGTCTCTATGAGTAATTACATATGTTTTAAACTAGTATATGTGACTATTGGTGTATATAAGTGAGTATATGTGAGAGTGAGAGATTGAAAGAGTTCCTGCATGAATAAGTATGTGTTTCTATAAGTGATTGTTAAAAAGATTAAGTATGTGTAAGTTTCCGTAGCAGTAAGTGTGGTGGTGTGTGTATAATTGTATATGCAAGTAAATGTATGTTTGATTCTTTATTAGTATGAGTGACTATGTGTGTGAGTAACTCTATAGATGTGTGGCATTGTGTAATAGGATGTATAGGTGTATGAGTACATATGATGAGTGAGTACATGTAAGAGTGACTGTATAGGACTGTTGGAAAATGAGTGGATGTGTATGTGGATCTTAGAATTACTGAGTAGGTTGTTGTAACTGGTATTGGTATGTCCATTGTTTTTTAAATTTTAGTCTCTATTTTTGAATGTGTGTATCAAAGGTTATATTAGAGTGAGAGGAGGTGTGCCACTCTATCACAAGGATGATGTCATCAGTGATGTCATCAGTGATGTCATTTGAGATGTCATCAGTGATGTCATGAGTGATGTCACTGACCATGTCATGAGTGATGTAATATGTGACGTCATCAGCAGTGCATTGCGGGCACGCGAGTTATAGTTAGCTGAACTAACTATAACGGGGGAATTTCATTGGTTTTGTATGAGAGAAATGTCCTGCTAACTATAACATGTGTGAAACCTATGGTTTTTTCAGTGAATTTGCAAGGTTTTTTAAATGCTAATTCCTAACTATAACGTCTGTGAAACCTTTGGTTTTTTCAGTGAATTTGTACGGTTTTTTAAATGCTAATTTTTGATTTTTTTAAATATTTTTTTATTTTTATAATACCAATACAATTACTAGGTATTCATTTATATATTATCTGTATCCTTTTATTTGTTTTTGCTCTTTTTTTAAAATTTCAATTAGGATAAAGTTGAACAGTTTATTTAATTTTTGCAATTCATTTTTCACCTTTTTTTTTTTATATAAATTCTTGACGTGCGCGCTCTGAGCGCGCTCCTAGTACGTTTTCGCAAGTTTTTGCGAATACCGTCGTACGTTATTTACGTACGCATACATACGTTATAGTGCACGCTGGGAGCACGCACCCGGTACGTAAACGTACGAACGCATGCGTGCGTGCGTCGTATGCGCTCCACGCGGTTTACTTCCGCATACGCTTAATTTACGCGCAATAACGTTCGCGTATACGCGTGTTCAACGTATACGCGTTACGTGCGCGCATATGACATATGTACATGCGCTCCGACGCGTTCGCGCATGCGTAATCACTAGGTGCGCGCTCGGAGCTTGCTCAGTGCGCGCACCTCGGGTTATATGCTTAATAAAAGAACACTTCTTATTGGTTAACATTACTTTCAGTTTCTGATTGTTTCAACACCACACCCAATCCCCTCATGGCAAGTCATGTGATCATGATTTATCACTTTTGATTGGTTTGAAGTACTTTCAGTTCTAGATTCTTCCCAAACCACACCTACTCCACTCATTATTAGTTCTGATTCCTTTGGAGAAGGAGCTATTCTGTTGTTGAGAGACAATGGCTGAACAGCAACCATCTTCAGACAGTGACCAGGACACTCTTGAGAGGCAGAGGAACAGGAAGCAGAAAGACAGCTTCATATGGCAGTTTTTCACTTTTCCAGAGGGACTTAAGAAGGTAAATGCACCTAAAGTTACAAGTGTACTTTGTCAAAAAGTCTTGTCACGTGGGAATCCTAACAAGAAATATTCCTTTAGCATTCACACTATGTTGAGGCATGTTGACAAAATGCATCCAGTGACTTTTCGTCGAGCATCTGGAGCAAACCCTCCACCTGCTCTACCGACGACATCTGCAGCAGCTCAGCCGAGCACATCTTCGGCAGCTCAGGCGAGCACTTCAGCTGCAGTGGTGCCTTTGCCTTCTTCTTCACCTCGTTTTGGACCACCTTGTTTTGCTAGGTTGTCCACACGCTGCACTGATTGCGGTAAACTTATTTCTGTGGGTGAGACCAGTCTTGATCTCATTCAGAGAAAATTTGATGCCCATGAGTGCAAGTAGGCCATAGATGTTTTTTTCATTTTTTTAGTTTTTCTCTTCCTGTTTCCCTCCATTAACTCAAGGGCTCTTTTAAGAGCCACTTATAAACTAAACCCCCCAAAAATTTTTTGAGGGATTTTTTTTTTTTTTTTTTAGGTGCGCGCAAGGTTTTTTAAAATGTAAAAAAAAAAAAAAAAAAAAAAATTCATGTACAAAAAGAGGTGAAGAAATGGAAGCATGAAAAGGGAGGATTGAGTAATACTAATATTTTTCACGTATTTTTAAAAAAAAAAAAAAATTTTCGAAAAAATTTTTTTTTTAAGTATTTTGCAAGGGAACAGAATTTTTTCTTTTTTTTTTCTTTCCAGTTCTGCAAAAAAAGAAAAAAAGTATTAATATTCAATCATACATTACAAAAAGCATTACATGTTTTTACATATTTTACAAAGCAATTTTTTGCCCTTTTTTTGCTGTTTTCAGAATTTTTTATTTTTCACTTAAAATAGTGAAAACAATTGTATTCATCATTTAACAGCGGGCAAAAAAAAAACAATCTGAAAGATTGTTTAAAAAAAGCCCTAAAACTTTCCTCACTAAAATATACCTTGTTAGAAATATTACATATATATTACAAGTACTTTTCTAGATGAATAAAATGTTTCTAGACAAACCGTCTTTAAACCTTGTCGCAAAAGCACACATGCCAAAATAATGTCTGTCAAAGGAGTCCACAATTGTTTTTATTACTTTTCCTTTAGGCCAAATAGTAATCTCAAAATAATTTTTAAGTGATATTGTTATATCCTACTTAATTGATTATCATTTTAGTCCAGCCCTGCTGCCACTAGCTGCTCAGCCAGAGCGTGAGATGGTCATAGAATGTTGGTGTGCCTGTGATGCATGGAATGCCTGGGTGTCTGAGTGGATGAGTGTTGGCAGTTGAAGATGGGCTGAGCAGCTAGGGAGGCTGCTCCTGGTGGGGCTGGTACCACACTAGGCTGGCTGGAGTAGAGACAGATGTGACCTGTACTGGAGACTGAATAAAGATGGCTTAAGAATACCTCCTGGCTCCAGGTGTCTTTCTACAGAGATCATAACATTTATTTTGGCGACGAGCGGACTTGGACCCTAGAGACTCTTGGTGAACCATTGAAACAAAGGAACTATAAAGGAAAAAAAAGGAGAAACTAAGAGATCTTACAAGTAACTACATCTACAAATAAAGAATTCCCAGGAAAGCCAGCGCCAGCCCCACCAGTGTCCTTTCCATTGGACAGCCCACAGAGAAGTGTCATCAAAAGGACACTACAGCCTGGGAATACTACTTTCACCTAAAGAACTACAGTGAGTTGGAGGAGTAGCTAAGCTACAGCCGCATCTGGTGTTCCAGCCACAACGTTAGCCACAAAAGGATTACAGTGAGTTGGAGGAGTAGTCAAACTATTAATTAATATGGTGTTCCAGCCACAGAAAGAAGAAAAAGTCAATTTAAAAGATGTAAAAACGGAAAGTGTGCAGTGGCTGTACACATGGTGTACATCTTGTTCAAAAGGGTCCTTAATTGACAGTTGCATTGATTTGGAAGGCCTCCAAAACCAAAACCACAGTGACAGTTGCAGCGATTTAAGGGGCTTCCAAAACCACAGTGTCTCACTTCGTTTTACTTGGACCACAGTGGTATTAAGGAAAAAGGCATATATGGTGGTACACTGTTGGAGAATCACGAGTTTTGGGCATAGAGGTCTTGTATTATGCTCATTTAAGGTCTCACAAGCAATGGATGTACAACGATGGTTGGCGTGCAGTTGTAGCAAGTAAGGATGTGAAGTTGTTCCTGTCCTGGGTTTCATGCTGAGTTCTACGATGCGACAATCAGCTAAAAGGAACTATGGTTGTGCCTGTTTTCTCCAACTTTGAGGATGTTTACGCATGGGGCTCTCTGGGTCGTGTGACTTTTAACTTTTGTCTGTGTTGGGGCGGAGATCCACTTCTATCGGAATTTGTGCAAGTGTTTGCAGGCCCAGCACGGGCAGGTGTGTTGAAGTTGTCGCACTGTTGTAGGAGTGTTTTGGAGAGTATATACTGTCCAGCGGGCAGCAGACAACATGCTTTTCTCTTTCGGGCATCGTGAATGCCGAGTGGGTGTACTGCATACTTCTACAGTTATGTGTATTGGCCGAGTCAATTCGTTCTGTGGAGATATCAAGGAAAAAACATGGGAGCGCTTTACTGTTGATTTATCTGCAGTTGCATTTTGAAAATTCAAAAAAACGTGGCGCGAGTCACTAACAGCGCGCGCTGATTTACCTCATGTCTTCGTGTGGAATCCTGCATGACGCGTCTCTCTCCGTGGGATCCTCTGTGACTCACAAGCTTTGGTCTGTACCCATTTGGAGCCTTGACGTGCCGTGAGCCATCCGGCTGGACGTGGGATTACGTGCGGCCATTTTGTGTTTGGTCTCTGATGTCAGAGTTCCATGCAGTATTGCAGCTATCCGCTTTGCCAACCATGCGATATTTTGCCGACCTGTGTGATGTTGATAGAGTTTTTCTGAAGACCGATTGGACGGCCGGCGACAACGCGATGTTTGTTGTGACTATACTTGCTGAAGGGTCGTCTGACTGCTTGGAATCCACCGTGAGAAATGGTGTTGAACCTGCTTGGAATTCGGCAGGATAAGTTGAGGAACACACCGTGAGGAAGGGTGAAGAACCAGTTTTCTGCACACAGTTTGTTTGTGCTGACTATGTTTTTGGTACAAAGGTGTCCTGTGACTCTCACAGGTTATGTATTTGTTCGCTTATGGTGGAGAAGTTTTGTACAAGCAGAACTCGGGTGTGTGGGCGCTCACCAGCATGTTTTACGTGGGCATAATACTCTCTTTAGAGGCATTTGTATAGTATATTGTTTATTAAGCCACAAAGTTCTCAGGTTATGATAGTGAGATTAGTACATCTATTGTCATGATGCCTCAGATTTTCGTTTTATTTTGCATGGGGCGTCTAAGGTCCCGTGGGTGGTCATCACACGGTTCCCATACATAAGGGAAGGTTGTGGGTAATAGCCCTGTGTTAAGTTATGTGTGTTACTCCCATATGGGGTACGTAACCCCCACAAGGAGGTCAAGAGCTCTTTTTGTATTAATGTTTGGTTACTCCTACATGGGGGTATGTAACCTCTACAAGGGGTTTGGAGTACCTAGGTTAACCCTCACACTGGGTTGGGTTCTGGTTTAGTCCATAAATAGTTTGTACCTAGGTTAACCCTCACACTGGGTTGGGTTATGGTTTAGTCCATAAAAAGTTGTGCACAGTACTAATGTACATCCCTTCACGGGAGTTTCTATGGGTGACGACCCATATACATGTTTGGTTCCCTTTCTTTTGGGATTGTAGTTGTAGGGTATGCTATCTTTAGAGCTACTTTTAGTTATACATTGGGGCTTTGGTTGTGTGGGGTCTTTTACCCTTTGCGTTGTAGTGCATTACGTCATAGTGTTTAATGCAAAATGCTTCAAATGTATTTCTGGTAATGTTATTGTTGCTTCAAAATGTTTTATTCTTTTAGGGAGGGATGGGAGATATTGCTTATCAAATGTATTTATCTTACCCGTTCTTTCTGTGTATAATGGTTCTTTGTACTGCGATGTTTTAATTTTTTTTGTTTGCATTTGTGGGACTTGTACCATTATTCATTTTTCTTGTGGATAGTTCTTCATTGATGTTTTATTACTTGCATGTTTTGTTTTCGTTGAAGAAAAAGGGATAATGTTATATCCTACTTAATTGATTATCATTTTAGTCCAGCCCTGCTGCCACTAGCTGCTCAGCCAGAGCGTGAGATGGTCATAGAATGTTGGTGTGCCTGTGATGCATGGAATGCCTGGGTGTCTGAGTGGATGAGTGTTGGCAGTTGAAGATGGGCTGAGCAGCTAGGGAGGCTGCTCCTGGTGGGGCTGGTACCACACTAGGCTGGCTGGAGTAGAGACAGATGTGACCTGTACTGGAGACTGAATAAAGATGGCTTAAGAATACCTCCTGGCTCCAGGTGTCTTTCTACAGAGATCATAACAGATATCTTCAATTATAATCCTTTAAAATTACAAAAAATGCTTTCTTCAGATGCAGTTTTTAGTTTTCAAAATTTAGGTTTCAGAAAAATTAAATAAGAATTGGGTAAATCCTAAGGCAAACGTTGCTTGAAAATCAATTGGGAATCATTACACAGTGTCCAGCCTTTTTCACATTTAAGATAATTGGAAAATTATTGCAACTGTAACAAAAGTTTTTCCAGAAATTGATAATTGTTGTCCTGTAAACTTCTTTATTAAAGTATCCAATTTTGAACCATCAGCTCTACAACGTTGCATCATTAAAATTACATACTGACCATATTTCTGTAAAAATAACGTGGAAAACATGTCAGATTTACATTCAGAACATTCCATGTTGTGATTGGCATCTTTAACTAATTTACTAAAAGTCACTGATTTACTTTGTGGTAACGGTAAAAATATGAACCTTTCTGAATCAACATTACTGCTACATGTGTTCATACAGTTTTCACAGCAATGTTCCCATTTGTAAGAGACACCAAATAAGTTTTCTACTTCTACTCCTTCATCTTCAAGTACACTCAAAATATATATTAAGAATTCCTGTGCATCTTGCTGGACATTTTCTTTAAACTGTGTAGAACCACAACATACATCTAAAAGATTTCTAACATCAGTAGCACTTTCTATTTCAGTATTATCATTACTCAGCTTCTCATAAAGGAGACTCAGCAGAGAACACAATCTTTTTCCATGATTTACTATTATCTGTTCTAGCAACTTTTCAAGATAAAATACAACATTCAGCACTACATTTGCATAGCAGTTGACACCAGAGCTATTTTCAAAATGGCAACCAACAACCTCTTCAACACTGTCCTTTTTCTTTTTCCTTGCTATCACATCACTGTCCTTTTTTTTTATTCTGTTCATCCACATTACAGATATTTTCAAATCTCCTTTTCCGAGAAGCAACATGTTTTTCAATCACAGGATACTGACCTAAATGAGGAGCATAGGTTCTTCTTAATCTATTATACTCCTTTACACAGTTTGTATCAGCACTAACTTTTGAGTCATCAAAGTCTATCATAAATAAACCAGATAATGTTTTCACTCGTGACAAAGCAACATATGCCATACCTTCTTTGAACACAGTAGAACCAATGTTTACAAAAGCACTATCTACAGTCAATCCTTGAGACTTGTGAATAGTTAAAGCATATGCTAGAGAAAATGGAAACTGCTTCCTACGTACATATAAGTCTTTCACAAGCATGAAACGAACTGAACAACGACAAATGTCTTTAACTTCTTCTATCTGATCAAATTTTATTTTTAAACATTCAATTCCTTCTTTTTTCTGATAATTAATAAAACCTACAACTCTTCCCATAGCTCCATTCACTAAACCTTTTTCTACATCCAAATTTCTCCTTAAAATCACTCGACAATTCATGCAAACATATAGATTTTTTTCTAATCCAGCTGTTTTGGAAATGTTCTTCTCTAGTGAATCCAATTATTTTTCAGTTTGCCTGTTAATGTAAAAGTAATTCTTTCATGCTGAATTTTGTCCTCTGCTTCCATTTTCTTAATCTCTTCCTTTTCCAATTTCAAAAGTTCCTCATTGAATATTGAGCACTCACATAGTGTTGGCATTAAGCAGATTACAGTATTTTTTTCTGCAATGTTCTGGTATATTTTCTCTGCAACTATTTCTTCATTTGGAAATAAATTATGTAGCAACCGACTCTGTAATGCTTTTTTGCCAACTTCTGTGAGTAGTCCAATTCTGATATCTTTCAGAATACTTGCATAATCTTCGTCGTTTGCTTGTCTCATATTGGTAGTGAGTTCTTTGTACTCAAAGAACGACCAAATATTCGCATTACCAATGCTTCCTAATGACTTCTTCGTGTCTTCATGTGTCACAGTATTAAACACTGGTTGTCCTTTAACTGGAGTGAGCTGCAGAAGATCCCCAAAAACTATGACGTGTTTTCCTCCAAATAACACGTCATAGTCTCTCTTAAGAATTTGTTGCATTCTTAAATGCACAAAGGCAAGCATTAAATTTGAAACCATGCTCACCTCATCAATAATGAGAACTTGCATCTTCTTCAACACTCTTGAAACTTCGAGGCATGCTTCTCCAGTTAGCTTGTGGTATTCTGTTTTGTTCTCATGCTCCACTGGTAACATTAGCAAGCGATGTAAGGTAATTCCTTTTATGTTATAGGCTGCTAACCCAGTTGGAGCAGTTACCACACAAGACAAATTTGAAGCTGTTTTTTGCTGTAGATAGCTTCTGATGACTTTTATTAAGAAACTTTTACCAGTTCCAGCTTGTCCACTCACATACATCCTGATTGGTTCAAATGATGTGCATGAGCACTCTTTCTTTTCATGTAGTAATCCATGATCAATTTTTTTGATGACTTCTTCATAAATTTCTTTTTGTTCTTCATTCAGTTGTTGTTCCAGATTTAGTAAGTCAATTGAATCTTCCTGTGCTTGATTCATAGCCGTTTCTACTTCAGTCATGGCTACTGCAGCTTCATTTTCTATGATCGGTTGTCCTAGGGGATCTAGACTAAGTGTTACTGAACTTTGGCTGTCTTGAGAACTGTCTCTAGCTACTTCAGCTGCAATTTTTGCTTCCTGTTTATTTTCTTCATTTAACATTTGGACATAAGTTGTGAAAGTACTGCATTCTATACTGTCTTTGCTAGCATTAAAAGAATCTTCATAGCTTTGAAATTCTCCCAGTAGTTCGTCCTCTGAACGCCATGGTTTAAACAGCTGTAAAAGAGCCAAGTAGTAAAATTCCTTTTTGTCAGTAGTTTCGCAACTGAGCTTCCTGTGATTTATCAAACTTCCTTTTGTTTGCTTCACCAAACATCCTTCCTCACCAATGACTTTATATTTTCCATTGTTGATGTCTTCTGTGGCTTTCCGTGAATAAATGTAGTTCTTCAGCACTTCATAGAGACACATGTTCTCAAGATGATGACTTCTCTTTGGGTAATATGTGTCCAACATGTTTGATTTAAAAATATCTGTACTTTCTGGGTCATTCTCGGCCAAATATTCAATTTCTCCAACAGATTTCAGTACCCGATTTCTCATTCCTGCAAGGCCTAAGCTTACCCAAATTATTCTTCTGGATTTCGAGTTAAGACTTGCAGATGATAACCTATCTGAGCATTCGTAGGATCCAATTTCTCGATGCGATAACATCTTTAAACTGAAACTGTACAGCTTCTTACTGACAGTCTTCTCGTGAGAAATCTCTTCCCACATTTCCTACAATTCTGTTTTCTCAGATTTAGTGATGTAAGATGTCACATACCGAGCAACAGCAATAGAATTGTCTGCCACATACTGAATATCCATGTTAGCATTCCACATGGATAAAATGACTGGGTTGACGTCATTTATAAATTTTGACTCTTCATTTCTTTTTAGGTTGTAGGTATTTTTGGGAGATGTTCTAGTTATAGTATGTCGCACAGCTGACATAAAACTGTTGACTCTTCCTTTTGAAAGAACAGGTCTAGGAAATCCAAATCAACACTTTGTGTAGAATTTATCTTTCGTCTTGTACTTCCGTCGACAGTATTTTCCACACCGATGACTTTGAAAACGTGAAACTTGCTCTTTTAACTTTTTCTCGTCTGTGCTTTTAGGTATAGCACATGTTGCATATTCTTCAATGAAAGATAACACTGCTTCATCAGTATCTGTTCCAAACTTTGGGGCATCCTTGATCCACAACAGCATATGAATATGAGGAGCACCTCTTGCCTGGTACTCTTTTCTCCAAAAGAAATCCACTACTTCTCCAAGAGGTGGATTTTTTTTATTGCAGATGAAGGACATCATAGCCTCAAATATATGATTGAAATATCTGCAAACATTAACTGGATCCAATGAGCACAGTTCTCCAGCTGTCTTGTATTCAATGTTTTTAATGTTTGAATTTGCCTCTCTTAGAAAATCCAGTAAATCATCCCAAGCGTACTCGGCACAGTTTAGGGTTAGAAACCATGTAGAAATTCCTAAATTCCGTAACATGCATTTTAATTCACCATGGCGTCGGTACCAATATTCATTTGTCCCACGCTGACAAGCCATCAGATTGATCAGTTGTGTTTCCAAATGATCATCTCGGTGCTGCACTTTCTCCATAAAATCCTTAGCAGACACATTTTGTAAATGTACTCCACTTTTTAAAATGTGATTTACTGCATAAGATAATGCAGACAAGTCGCTTTCAAATAAAAGATGGAACAAATAAGGAATACTTTGACGAAATCTTGGATCTTCTGCATATAGTCTTGTAGTCCGATACTCAGAAGCTGGAATCTGTTCTGGACGTTCATCGTATCGTCCTCCTTTTCCTGTAGGAAACAGCTGGGGAAAACATCGAGCTTCCAAGCTCTCCTCCCATACACTCACGGGAGTTCCTTTTGCTTTCTTCATCTGAAACAGATCAATGGTGTCTCCCATAACTTCTTTTGAATGAAGAGGATGTATGCTAAAATGTTCATAAATTTCTTCTTCCTTTGACTTGTCCACTTTTTCAATTTGACCAGTTGGTGTTTCTGTGTCTTCTTGTAAATCTTCTTCTTCTTCTTCTATATAAATTGATTCATACCATTTATTATTTTTTTTCAAATACAAATTTGCTCTTTGTACTTTTCGTACATCCACCAGCTCTTGCCAAATCTTCTTATTCTTTGTAGGTACACCATTAACCAGAATTACTAATGGTTCAGTTTCCAAAGTATCTGCATCAATAGTTTACATATTTTTTTTCAAATCCAAGGGCAAATACACCACTCTTCCTTTTAAACCTCTCAGTAAATCAGAAGGAGGTAATTTACCAGTTTTGGGCTCCATACGTACAATGGTCTGGAACGGATGAACACATTGAATGAGTATAGACTCATATGTATTTAATTCGGAAAGTTCGGCAGGAATAGCATCCAATTCTAAATTATTATGTACAGCTCTGGTCGGCATTCTATTTTCTTCTAACTTATTATAACAGTATTTACAAATACGCTAATCTTCACCCAATTCAAAACAATTTTCAAGAAATATATATGTTGCAAAATCCTTCCACTTATAATTATCTTCATTTTCACTTTTTTTATACAGATCAACACTCCTTGTTTGAATTTTATAATGACTTCTGCGGCAACAAATACAAGTAATATTTGGTCTTTCATTAGAGGTGATAGTAAATTTTGTCATTTCATCCTCAAAATTTTTAGTAATAATGAGTTCTACATTCTGTTCCTCATTTTCCTCATTTACTGTGTCCTTTTCTGCACTTTCTTGTTCTGGACCAAAGTAACAAAACTGAATCTCATCAGTAACCTTCACTACATCTGATACAGATCCACGGAACAGAGCATTATTCAACTCATTCAACTTTACTGCTGGACTTTTAGCAAAATACAATGTTCTCACAAACTTTCTCATTTCAGTATGATGAACAGCCAGCATCCTAAAATGATGAAAAACACTTTTACACACTTTTCTAGATAGACAAGCCAGAGAATGTCCCTGCAAACCAGTATTTTCTCTCACTCTGCATGGATCTAGTGTTTGAAGCACCTTCATCTTCTGTTTTACACTCTTTTTACTATATTCTCTTAGAAAGTCACGTAATTTATCAATAGATTCCTGACGCACAGTACAAATACTACTACAGTTCCAAGTGTACACTGGGGCTTTTGGACGTCTCCCCATAGCCTCAGCAGCCATTACTTCTTCCTCATTTCTTGGGACCATTTTCTCTTTTTGCATCACACAACCATCCTTAACTTCATATGCTCTACCATTGGTGTCAACTGCATGCAACAAACTATTACTTTGAAGATAACTCTCTTCATTAAAAAATGGTTCAGTACTTGAACTGTGTTTCCATTCTCCCAAGAACACTTTACAAAAGTTACTTTTTTTCACTTCTCTTTTCCTTTTGCTTTGTGACTTCATTGCATTCACTAATTTTTCTAATCTACGCATCCTATTCAAAATTAGAATAAAAAGTTTTCTTTTTATTTCCAAAGCCTTACTTACAATATTTTCTATAATTTTTTTTTTTTTAATTAGTTTTGTTTTTTTAATATATTTTTTCACATCCTTTAGCAAATTTAACATCACTCTTCTATGAAACATTTTTCGCCGAATGTTTTTAAAATCTAATTTTCGTGTTAAATCTGTTTGACATACTTCTGATTGTACATTAGCTTTTTTTTTGCTGTTGACTGTGTTGTTGCTTAGTACATAAAACTCTCTTTGTTTTACAGTTATTTTTGCCATTTTTTTGTTTTTTGAAAATCTTTTTTAAGAAATCTCTGCTCTGCTTACCAGTAGACTTTTTCTTTTTGCCATCACTAGCTTCTCCTGCTATTTTTTTCCCCAGTTTTGTACAGATATACTTGTTGTTGCTTTTCTTTCCTTTTTCTTGTCCTTAAAGGCATTTTTTTTTCACTGTTGCTCAGCAATACCTGCAAGGAACTAAAAAAAAATCCTTTTTGTAATTAAAATTATTTAAATATTTTTTTTTACTTTTCATTTATTTCAAATGTTTTTCCATTTGTCTCTCATTTCAGATTTACTCATTTGTGCACAGTACTACCCACCACAGTTGAAAAAAAACAAGCTGCCCCTTTCCTGCAAGTGCATTTTTTAACAGAACAACTGCAATACAAATTATAACTGTGGCCCCAATTCCTGTGCGCACACAGCCTCATGGTGTGCTTCTAAGCAGAAAACAGAATTTGATTTGCAAATTCAAAGCACATTTACTACTCTGGTAGATCAAGTGATAATTGCTGTTACAGCCTTACACATTTTACCTGGAAAATCACAGAGGCAGAAAAGAGCACATTTCCTAACAGCTACTTCATACCATAAGTATCTGCAACCTGGGTGAGTGTTTAGAGTAGAGCAAAGAAAATGAGGCCTTGGTGACGTTGAATGTGTTTGCATTACACACAGACCTGAGTAGTACGCATGGGAGGGTTGGAGAAGCTGCTGCGTGTGTCCCAAGAGTGTGTTTCTGCAGACTATGGTGCCGATCACGATCCGGTAAGAAATTCCCCCGTGCGACTCGTATTGGGTCTTTTTACCGTACGAATCGTACAAGTGCCGTACGAACTGGCAATCACGATTCGCATGGTAAAAAGTCCATACGAACCGCACTGGGAATCATTCCCCACACGTCCCCGGGTCGGAAAATGTGTCCGACACGTCCTCGGACGATTTACCTTACAAACGTGAAAAACCAAGTCCGACCTAGGAATCACGATCCATCCCGTGCGTCCGAGGTTACAACCGTATGGAAAAAACACCGTCCGCACCGAACTCCTACAGCAACCATGGAGACATGTGCCCGCATACGCGCCCAACACTCCCCCCAGCCCCCGTACGTCCGACACGTACCCCCCGTATATGTATACCCCCACCCGTCTAGGTACACCCCAGTACGTTCTAGTCGAACCCCCACCCCAGGACGTGTCATAGCCCCGTCTACCCACACCCCAGTACGTACCAGTTGTACCCCCACCCCAGTACGTGTCGTACCACCGTCAATGTACACCCCCCCACCCCAGTACGTGTCGTACCACCGTCCATGTACACCCCCCCACCCCTGTACGTGTCGTACCCCCCGTGTACCTACACCCCAGTACGTGCGAGCCACACCCCCACCCCAGGTCGTGTCATAGCCCCGTCTACCCACACCCCAGTACGTTCCAGTCGTACCCCCACCCAGTACGTGTCGTACCCCCCGTGTACCTACACCCCAGTACGTGCGAGCCACACCCCCAACCCAGGACGTGTCATAGCCCCGTCTACCCACACCCCAGTACGTTCCAGTCGTACCCCCACCCCAGTACGTGTCGTACCCCCCGTGTACCTACACCCCAGTACGTGCGAGCCACACCCCCACCCCAGGACGTGTCATAGCCCCGTCTACCCACACCCCAGTACGTTCCAGTCGTACCCCCACCCCAGTACGTGTCGTACCACCGTCAATGTACACCCCCCCACCCCAGTACGTGTCGTACCACCGTCCATGTACACCCCCCCACCCCTGTACGTGTCGTACCCCCCGTGTACCTACACCTCAGTACGTGCGAGCCACACCCCCACCCCAGGACGTGTCATAGCCCCGTCTACCCACACCCCAGTACGTTCCAGTCGTACCCCCACCCCAGTACGTGTCGTACCACCGTCAATGTACACCCCCCCACCCCAGTACGTGTCGTACCACCATCCATGTACACCCCCCCACCCCTGTACGTGTCGTACCCCCGGTGTACCTACACCCCAGTACGTGCGAGCCACACCCCCACCCCAGGACGTGTCATAGCCCCGTCTACCCACACCCCAGTACGTACCAGTCGTACCCCCACCCCAGTACGTGTCGTACCACCGTCAATGTACACCCCCCCACCCCAGTACGTGTCGTACCACCGTCCATGTACACCCCCCCACCCCTGTACGTGTCGTACCCCCCGTGTACCTACACCCCAGTACGTGCGAGCCACACCCCCACCCCAGGACGTGTCATAGCCCCGTCTACCCACACCCCAGTACGTTCCAGTCGTACCCCCACCCAGTACGTGTCGTACCCCCCGTGTACCTACACCCCAGTACGTGCGAGCCACACCCCCACCCCAGGACGTGTCATAGCCCCGTCTACCCACACCCCAGTACGTTCCAGTCGTACCCCCACCCCAGTACGTGTCGTACCCCCCGTGTACCTACACCCCAGTACATGCGAGCCACACCCCCACCCCAGGACGTGTCATAGCCCCGTCTACCCACACCCCAGTACGTTCCAGTCGTACCCCCACCCCAGTACGTGTCGTACCACCGTCAATGTACACCCCCCCACCCCAGTACGTGTCGTACCACCGTCCATGTACACCCCCCCACCCCTGTACGTGTCGTACCCCCCGTGTACCTACACCCCAGTACGTGCGAGCCACACCCCCACCCCAGGACGTGTCATAGCCCCGTCTACCCACACCCCAGTACGTTCCAGTCGTACCCCCACCCCAGTACGTGTCGTACCACCGTCAATGTACACCCCCCCACCCCAGTACGTGTCGTACCACCGTCCATGTACACCCCCCCACCCCTGTACGTGTCGTACCCCCGGTGTACCTACACCCCAGTACGTGCGAGCCACACCCCCACCCCAGGACGTGTCATAGCCCCGTCTACCCACACCCCAGTACGTACCAGTCGTACCCCCACCCCAGTACGTGTCGTACCACCATCAATGTACACCCCCCCACCCCAGTACGTGTCGTACCACCGTCCATGTACACCCCCCCACCCCTGTACGTGTCGTACCCCCCGTGTACCTACACCCCAGTACGTGCGAGCCACACCCCCACCCCAGGACATGTCATAGCCCCGTCTACCCACACCCCAGTACGTTCCAGTTGTACCCCCACCCAGTACGTGTCGTACCCCCCGTGTACCTACACCCCAGTACGTGCGAGCCACACCCCCACCCCAGGACGTGTCATAGCCCCGTCTACCCACACCCCAGTACGTTCCAGTCGTACCCCCACCCCAGTACGTGTCGTACCCCCCGTGTACCTACACCCCAGTACGTGCGAGCCACACCCCCACCCCAGGACGTGTCATAGCCCCGTCTACCCACACCCCAGTACGTTCCAGTCGTACCCCCACCCCAGTACGTGTCGTACCACCGTCAATGTACACCCCCCCACCCCAGTACGTGTCGTACCACCGTCCATGTACACCCCCCCACCCCTGTACGTGTCGTACCCCCCGTGTACCTACACCCCAGTACGTGCGAGCCACACCCCCACCCCAGGACGTGTCATAGCCCCGTCTACACACACCCCAGTACGTTCCAGTCGTACCCCCACCCCAGTACGTGTCGTACCACCGTCAATGTACACCCCCCCACCCCAGTACGTGTCGTACCACCGTCCATGTACACCCCCCACCCCTGTACGTGTCGTACCCCCCGTGTACCTACACCCCAGTACGTGCGAGCCACACCCCCACCCCAGGACGTGTCATAGCCCCGTCTACCCACACCCCAGTACGTTCCAGTCGTACCCCCACCCCAGTACGTGTCGTACCCCCCGTGTACCTACACCCCAGTACGTGCGAGCCACACCCCCACCCCAGGACGTGTCATAGCCCCGTCTACCCACACCCCAGTACGTTCCAGTCGTACCCCCACCCCAGTACGTGTCATACCCCCTGTGTACCTACACCCCAGTACGTGCGAGCCACACCCCCACCCCAGGACGTGTCATAGCCCCGTCTACCCACACCCCAGTACGTTCCAGTCGTACCCCCACCCCAGTACGTGTCGTACCACCGTCAATGTACACCCCCCCACCCCAGTACGTGTCGTACCACCATCCATGTACACCCCCCCACCCCTGTACGTGTCGTACCCCCCGTGTACCTACACCCCAGTACGTGCGAGCCACACCCCCACCCCAGGACGTGTCATAGCCCCGTCTACCCACACCCCAGTACGTTCCAGTCGTACCCCCACCCCAGTACGTGTCGTACCCCCCGTATACCTACACCCCAGTACGTGCGAGCCACACCCCCACCCCAGGACGTGTCATAGCCCCGTCCACCCACACCCCAGTACGTTCCAGTCGTACCCCCACCCCAGTACGTGTCGTACCACCGTCAATGTACACCCCCCCACCCCAGTACGTGTCGTACCATCGTCCATGGACACCCCCCCACCCCTGTAAGTGTCGTACCCCCCGTGTACCTACACCCCAGTACGTGCGAGCCACACCCCCACCCCAGGACGTGTCATAGCCCCGTCTACCCACACCCCAGTACGTTCCAGTCGTATCCACACCCCAGTACGTTCCAGTCGTACCCCCACCCCAGTACGTTCCTGGCGCACCCCCAACACAACCTCCTAAGTACGGAGCGCACCCCATGCCCCAACATCACAACCGCATGTACGAGTCTTACAAAGCCATACACAAGGACAAAATCGTACAACCAAATGGCCCATGTACACACCGTACACACGCTCAAAACGCACGTACACAACAAGGACAAAACAAAACAACTCAACAATACACCATTCGAAAGGCACACAGCCACTAAACATGGCCAACAACCACTAAAATAACACAATCACTGACCTGCAACTGTCAAAAACAAACAGAGGCCCAATACACCACCACTCCTTATAACACACCCACCCAAAATTCAAACACTGCCACACCCACCCATGGACCAATGAAAAGGGCCCACACACACAAACCATGAGCCTTTGCAACAGACCCACTGCTGCCAGACACCACAGAACCAGACTACAAGCGACACCACATCTTACACTTGCACACCTTCACACGACCACCCTCACAAACACCCTCTCATCACATTCACACACACACACAACCATCCACACCCCCCCCCCAACATCCACACCCCCCCCACACCCACACCATCCCCACCCACACCCCTCACCATGCCCACTACCAAGAATCCAAAGTTCAGTCACCGAGAGTTGGAGGTCCTTGTTGATCAAATCCTCAGAGTCGAGCCACAGATCTTTGGAACATTGGTCAGAAGCACCAGCCAGGCAGCCAAAACAGCCATGTGGCAGACCATCGTCGATGCTGTGAATGCTGTTGCGGACACCAGGAGGACCAAGCAGGATTGCCAGAACAGGTGGTACGATCTGCGGAGGAGGGTCAGAGCCAAGAGACAGGAGGAACACGACCAGGCCAACGCCACCGGAGGAGGGCCCTCCCGCAGAGCCGTACAGTACCATCCCTGGGAGGAGAGGGTGATGGCCATACTGCCGGTGGAGGCAGTTGAAGGAGTAGAAGGACTCCGAGACCCGGGTGAGTACACAAACAACGCACCTCACATGGGGGAACTGCAACCACAACCAAAATTAATAACAGGCACGCCACCACCACAAGCCATCGCATTACTCAACCACACTCCATGAGCAGGCACATGCCACTGCTGCCACCATGCCCCATGCACCCAGCTGGACAATGTCAAGTCACAGGCCACAGAAGACAACAACACATGACACGGTAACCCGGATGGCGGGAGGCTGGGCACCAAGAATCACATAGTGCGACTCCAAAGCAGACAACAATGCCCTCTGCCCATATGGCCTAGGTCACAGCCAGACAAACACTGTGTCCCAACACAGGAATGACTTGCCAGCAAATGGCGGACGCCTTGCATCAACACATGGGGGTGAAGGCACTGTTTTGCACATGCCAGCAGCTAATGAACAGCCAACAGTGTGAAAGAGTGGCAGCACACACCACCACAGCAGCAGCGCACAGACACACAGCAGACAAAATGGGTGCCTGGAGATCAGAAACAAACTCACATCAACAGGCCAAGGGCCACTCAAAGATCTGCTAACAGTGTGTGCCCAGGAAGCTGGGCCAAGGTGACAGAGGGTGACATACGGAGGGAGGGAGAGGGGGACACAGAGGGAGGGAGAGGGGGACTGAGAGGGAGGGAGACGGACAGAGGGAGGAGGCTGACACACAGAGGGAGGGAGAGGGGGACAGAGAGGGAGGGAGAGGGGGACAGAGAGGGAGGGAGACACAGGAAGATGGACAGAGGGAGGAGGCTGACACACAGAGGGAGGGAGAGGGGGACAGAGAGGGAGGGAGAGGGGGACAGAGAGGGAGGGAGACACAGGAAGATGGACACAGGGAGGAGGCTGACACACAGAGGGAGGGAGAGGGGGACAGAGAGGGAGGGAGAGGGGGACAGAGAGGGAGGGAGACACAGGAAGATGGACACAGGGAGGAGGCTGACACACAGAGGGAGGGAGAGGGGGACAGAGAGGGAGGGAGAGGGGGACAGAGAAGGAGGGAGACACAGGGAGAGCAAATCAGTCCTTTGGTGTGTGGGAATGTCTGCTCGTCAGCAGGTGGACTGCGTGCATGTAGACAAGGGTGGCCAGTGCCAGAACCCCCCCTCTTCATCATGGCAAAACGCAGGGCCATGTCACAACCTGTACACGAGCACAAGGACAGCCACCTGCATCATATAAGTGTGTGGATCCACTCCATGTGCACATGTACAGTGCTACAAGGAAGGCGCAAATGCATAGCTCGGCACACATGCACACTCCACTGCTGACTGCAGTCACACTTGACGCAGCAAGTAAGACTGTGCCACACATAGTTAAAGGGGCCAAATTGGTGCCCAAGGGACACACACATGCACAAGTGCACTGTGAGTGGAATGCAAGACAGATCCTAATTCCAAGAGGAAATGTGCCAACTTTGTAACGGATGAAACATGGATGTTGCATGGATCCAAATTAACATTGTCTCTCTCACACACAGGTCAACGTCGTGCTGCACCCCCCAACACTGGGGGGGAACACTCACAGGACCCGGATCTGCAGGAGACCGATCCCACCGGCAGCGACCACTCTCACCACTCTGCGGACGACCCCGACCGACCTGGCCCCTCTGGTGTCCAACCACCTGCAGCACCTGCGTCAGGTACAACCGTGCCAACCACCACCCCACTCCTGCCACATCCCAGGAGACACCCAGGATCCCTGCCCCAACACCACAATGCAGCCAGGCTCGCCAGGAGGGACACGGTGTCCCGGGCACCCAGGAGGAGGCAGGCGACAACGCCAATGCCACCCCTCAGGGGTCCCGGAGACCCGATGTGCCCACAAGTGCAGGCCAGACGCAAGTGGGCAGGGGTGGTGGGAGTGGAGGACGGCGGAGGCGCGAGCCTGACCAGTTGGCTGGGGATCCGGTATTTTCCCATGTCCGTAACATCCTGGACTCATACCGGCAGGACACCACGGGCATGGCCCAGGTTGTGTCCGTCCTCGAGGGGATCAAGGTCCAGCAGGCCCAGCAACATGCGGAGCTAATAGCCTGTCTACAGCTACACCAACGGAGGATGGAGGACAGACAGGCTGAGCAAGTGACGGCGTCCCAGGGGATTCACGCTGAACTCCGTCGGATGGCCGACACCATGGCCGACCCTCCCTGTGCCAGAAGGCGGAGAACATCACCACCCACAGGGAGGGATCATGAGGAGGAGGAGGAAACATCCGACGGAGCATCCCAGACGTCGTCACGGCCTGCTGCTGAGGTTCCCCGCAGGAAGCCGGGTCGTCCACGGAAAGGACCGTGAGGGTGGCTGCTACATCACCATCTCCCAGGACACCTGGCCTGGCACCTGGCCCACTGGAGCAACAGCATCACAGCATCAAGAGACATTCTCTGCCACATGGCCCTGCTGGTCACTGGCTGACCAATGTTGACAAAGACTGTGGCATGGACTCCGAGGATTTCCAATGGCAAGGACACCAACTCCCCTACTGAACTTTGGATTCCCTAATCCCGGAAAGCCCCTCACTTTGCCCCCCCCCCCCAATAATAAATCACACTATTAAGAGTAGATGCCTGCTGGTAGCATTATTACCTAACATGTGTCTTGTACAGTCTAAACATGCCTGAGTCATCTGTTCACTTCAACCATCCACACCCTGGGGCCTGAGTCTGGCACAGGACACATGGGTCACAGTTTTTTAGGCAAGACAGACATGGAGCACCATACACACCCGTGATGGTCAGAACCAGCTGAGGGGGTGGCCGAACAACCGTGCTGACAGACACATTGAGTACAGCAACAGTCATGCGCAGAGGTCAGGGATCCTGGCCCGTGTCCTGGGGGGCACCCAGGTACGTGTAGACAGGTGGCAGAACCATGTCCTGCAAGCTTGAGTCCGGTGGATGCAGAGAATGGGGTCATGGACAACGTTGGATGCATGGGGATGGCACATGTCACAATACCCACACAGTCATGGACATCATGCCCAATACACAGTCTCAGCACACACACACAGCTTGCATCTTGCCACTCGACACATTGACACATAGCCACAATCAGGGAATACCATGCCAGACATGCAGGATGCACCATGCCAACACACCAGCATTGACTGAGAAGAGGCACCTTGGAGGCATAGGGACACCTTTAATAGTCATGTTTTTGGGATTGCAGAGGCAACTTGAAGTACACATGAACACATTATGTGGAGTAACATGTGGCTCCAACACTGGCACCCCCCTTCTGCAGCACAAATGCGTGATAGCCATGGAACTGGCACACAAGTGTCGGCTAACAGCTAAATACCCACAGCTGCTCACGGAGAGACTGCCATACACCATACATCCGCTGATGTGGAAGTCCCACGCCATGTCAAGACAATGTTAACCGTATGTGTCCGAGGGCAGTGTCACACACATTGATGCCTTCATCACAATCCACTATCCCATCACTGATGACTGACAACCAGGCAGCCCATCTATTCAGGTGTACCCAGCTGCATGTCGTGTCCCATGGGGATGCCACATGTCTGCAGAGGAACCAAACCCCGACCGGGGCAGTGTGCACACATCGTGAACAACTGCCACACCCAATACACCCCAGATGCATCCCTTACCCCATGGAGACTTCCAAACGTGTCCGTGCCTGTAACGCTGAGTCAGCCCACGATGCCATGTCCATGAGGAATAGCAGTGCCACAACAATGCAACCAGAAGACGGCATGCGCAGGTACCTGGGGAAGAGAGACACACAAGAAGTCAGCCACAAAAAGCACAGCCACTTGCATGTGCATTGACTCGACACATGTATGGATGACAACATGCTAGGTCACAATTATGAGTGGGGAAATACTACCATCACTGCCACCATCACTCCAGTGACACACCCACACACACCTCTGACTCACGTGCCATACATGCAGGTGGAGACACGCATCACAACTAAGGGTGGGCGTAGTTCGCGAAGTAGCACTTCGCGAAGCTACGCAAAGTGAAGTTCGCACTACGCGAGCTACGCGTAGCACTTCGCGAACTGCGAAGTAACATGTTCGCACTGTGCAAGATGTTGTTTTCAATGATTGCACAGTGCGGACAAGCAACCGGCACTGTGCAATCATTGAAAATGGCATCTTGCACAGTGCGAGCTGTAGTTTTCTGCTGCTCGAGTAGATTTTTCCTCGAGCTGCAGCTTTCTCAACGCGAACTGGTAGTTTCTCATTGCGAGCGGTCGCGAGCATACGCGACCCCTCGCAATGAGAAACCTGACCTTCTCGCGTTGTGAATCTCGCCGGGAGGTTTATTTTCCATGCTCGCGATCGCGAACAAGGAAAAAGTCTCGCCAGGATGTCATTTTGCTTGCTCGCGGTCGCCAACTTGACGTTGAGGACCGCGAGCAAGCAAAAAATGACCGCAGCACTACGCAACACTACGCTACGCGTGTTCGCACTGTGCTACGTGCAGTTCGCGCAGTGCGAAGTAGCGCGAACTTCGCAAACTACGCGAGCGTAGCGTAGTGCTTCGCCCAGGCCTAATCACAACACATGCCACACGGGGACCAAGGCGTGCACACTCAGACACTGGTACTCACCACTAAGCAAAGAAGTCACGTATGAGCCGAGTCCGGATGTCCTCTTGCGGCTCCACATCCTCCACATCACTAGCCCCATTGCCAAGCCCTTCGTCCTCCACGGGTGGATGGTCCTCGTCATGTTGATTCAGGATGAGTGGCACAGCTCTTTCAACTGCCATGTTGTGCAGCATGCAGCAGACCATGAAGATCTTGCAAACCTTTGCCGGGGCATATGGGAGTGCGCCGCCGGTCTTGTGGAGGCACCGGAATCGGCTCTTCAGCATGCCAAACAGTCCTCTCTATCACTCGCCTTGTCCGGCCATGGGCGGTGTTGTAGCGGAGCTGGGCCGGCGTGATGGGGTTGCGGAGAGGTGTCAGCAGCCAAGGCATGTTGGGATAGCCAGCGTCCCCTAAATGGAAAGCACATGGATATCGTTAGAACTGGCGAAGCGGTAGTGCTGCTCGGCCAAACAGAATACAGGACAGACAGACTGTACCCACCAACAACACATGCCCGTTCGTTGCGCAGCTGCATCATCATATCAGGCATCCCGCTACGCCTCATGATGTAGGCATCGTGTGCTGATCCTGGGAAACGAGCACAGACATGTGAAATCACCATGTTGGACAGACACACCACAAGGGCATTGATGGAGTGGTAGTGCTTCCGATTGCGGTACGCCACCTCCCGTGCGTGTGGTGGTACCAAACCTACATGTGTCCCATCTATGGACCCAATGACATGGGGCATCCCTCCCAGGGCATAGAAACCACGCTTGACCTCAGTCATCTGTTCAGGGGTTGGGAACTTGATGAAGTCATCCAGGTGAATCAACATGGCCTCCAAGAAATCATGCAGCACACCGCTGAACATGCTCTGGGACATGCCACCAACATGAGCTATGGTATTTTGGAAGGTACCCGTGGCAAGGAAATGTAGGGCAGCCATTACCTTCAGCTGGGGTGTCAGTGCCGTAGGATACCTGTGCTGCGGTTGCAGGTGTGGTGCCAGTCTCGCCGTCAGCTCCAGAATCAACTGTTGGGTGAAGCGGTAGAGCCGGATCCTGTCATTCTCCTGCATGGTGGCCAAGTCTGGAATTCTTCGGGCAACAGGAGGCGCTCTGCAGTAATTTGGAAGTGACAAGGAAGAGTGAGTGCACTACGAGAACAACTCATGTCTACTGAGCACATGTAAATCTGGCAATACACACATGCCACATAGGGAGTCAGGCATGTGCTACATGCCCAGGACACGTATGGATGCAAGGTGACACTCCTTCCAAGACCCAGCTACACACGGTGATTGAGAACCTCCCCATGCCACGCCATGGAAATAGCTGTGTCCCAGTGCAAGTGCACTGCCCGACGCAAGACAGGAGTGACATACACCCACACATCAGCAGAAGTGTGATGCCGATTGCAGAGACTGGCAGCGGAACACTTGAGCCACAGGTCACATGACATTACACTAGTCCAGCCCACACACCTTGCCATGAAGGTGCACATGTCATGACTCACCACACATTCCTTGTGAGTTTGCTGACATGGCCTTGTCACGCTACTCCGTGTCCCTTGCATACATGTGCACCTCACATCCGATAACACATGTGGCATGGTGTTGGGAACAGTGTGCAATGACAATCTACACACAGCCACATGTTGGTTGCTGCAACGGCTGCAGCTTTTGAGGGTGCTACAACATCAACCTGATGTAAATCCCGGACACATATATGGCATAGTCACATTGTGCACTGTGGGTAGTGATAAGTCATGTGTCATGACCCCTGTACCGGGCATCATGGGACACTTCCGTGTGTTGGTGTCCGTGCCATGCCAGTGACGCTCACCCCAAGTGCGCAGTCCCACATGCACACATGTCAAAGGAGTCAATGGCATGCCTGGCACACATTGCACCCTCACACAGTACACATGTACACATCTCATCATACATCTGGTGCCTTCTCCACTCAGGAGGCATGTTCCACATCACAGCCTGTGACACCTGTGCCCCACACATGTGGTAATGCACAGACGATGCCTTGATGTCCATTCCTGGACAAGTATGTCCATCCATGGACAAGTATGTCCGCCCTATTCCTACATGTGTGTCGCCTATCACCACAGTGATGTGTAAAATCCGCCGTACTGCTGCTGAGAGGGCCTGTGCATGTTCCCAAATCACTGTGGGAGTGCTGCCGTATGTGTACCCATCGTGATGGCGAGCGTAGATGCGAGTGTACGGTCCGTACCACTACGAGTACGCATACGCGTGCAGACCCATAGTGATAGAGAGCGTAGATGCGAGTGTACGGCCCTATCACTATGGGTCTGCACGCGTATGCGTACCCGTAGTGGTACGGACCGTACACTCGCATCTACGCTCACTATCACTATGGGTCTGCACGCGTATGCGTACTCGTAGTGGTACGGACCGTACACTCGCATCTACGCTCACTATCACTATGGGTCTGCACGCGTATGCGTACCCGTAGTGGTACGGACCGTACACTCACATCTACGCTCTCTATCACTATGGGTCTGCACGCGTATGCGTACCCGTAGTGGTACGGACCGTACACTCACATCTACGCTCTCTATCACTATGGGTCTGCACGCGTATGCGTACCCGTAGTGGTACGGACCGTACACTCACATCTACGCTCTCTATCACTATGGGTCTGCACGCGTATGCGTACCCGTAGTGGTACGGACCGTACACTCACATCTACGCTCACTATCACTACGAGTACGCATACGCGTGCAGACCCATAGTGATGGAGAGCGTAGATGCGAGTGTACGGTCCGTACCACTACGGGTACGCATACGCGTGCAGACCCATAGTGATGGAGAGCGTAGGCATGCATGTACGGGCCGTTGCCATGCATTTGGGGTGCCCTAGGGCCCCCACACGCACCGTACCTGTGTGTGATGCTCCAAATTACATAGGGGACAAGTATTAAGGCCTACATGCATGCTGGTTGTCATGGAGACCAAGTTCAAAATTCGAAATTGTTCTGGAAGGTGCACAGCAGAAGTCAGTTGGAATTTGTCTACTTTGTTGCAATGTGTTTGTGGGGCTGACATCATGCAGGAGAATGAAACCGATAGAGAACCCACAGACTGCTAGGTTTGAAGGGATTGGTGGAAACATAGGATGCAAATGTGAGTGACCAATCTCTCTGTACTCCTGTGCATGAGACTGGGCAGAAGGGCACATATAAGGCAGCCAGGTCCCATGAGGGAGCACTTGCCTGCACATCTTTGCATTCGTCGACCCAGCTGCTGCTACTGATTCCCTGGAACCATGTCAAGGGCTGTGGAGAGGACACAGCCATTCACCCTGGAGGAGAACATGGCTCTGCTGGATGTGATCCTCCCACAGTACTCCATGCTGTATGGGCGACCAGGGTATCAGGTGAGTGCATAGGCCACTGCCACAGACTGTCCCTATGTGGTGACTGTGACTTCTGCCATTGCGTCCAGGTGTAACACACATGCCATGTACTGTCGGGGGGGTCCCAGGGGGGGGGTGCCTGATGTCTCCCAGCAGTGCCCTGAGACAGGAGGGGTGGGGGCCTATCACTCACAGCAGTGCCCTGAGACAGGAGGGGTGGGGGCCTATCACTCACAGCAGTGCCCTGAGCCAGGAGGGGTGTGTGCAGAGTCCTCCCAGCAGTGCCCTGAGACAGGAGGGGTGTGTGCAGAGTCCTCCCAGCAGTGCCCTGAGACAGGAGGGGTGGGGGCCTATCACTCACAGCAGTGCCCTGAGACAGGAGGGGTGGGGGCCTATCACTCACAGCAGTGCCCTGAGACAGGAGGGGTGGGGGCCTATCACTCACAGCAGTGCCCTGAGACAGGAGGGGTGGGGGCCTATCACTCACAGCAGTGCCCTGAGACAGGAGGGGTGGGGGCCTATCACTTACAGCAGTGCCCTGAGACAGGAGGGGTGGGGGCCTATCACTCACAGCAGTGCCCTGAGCCAGGAGGGGTGTGTGCAGAGTCCTCCCAGCAGTGCCCTGAGACAGGAGGGGTGGGGGCCTATCACTCACAGCAGTGCCCTGAGACAGGAGGGGTGGGGGCCTATCACTCACAGCAGTGCCCTGAGACAGGAGGGGTGGGGGCCTATCACTCACAGCAGTGCCCTGAGCCAGGAGGGGTGTGTGCAGAGTCCTCCCAGCAGTGCCCTGAGACAGGAGGGGTGGGGGCCTATCACTCACAGCAGTGCCCTGAGACAGGAGGGGTGGGGGCCTATCACTCACAGCAGTGCCCTGAGACAGGAGGGGTGGGGGCCTATCACTCACAGCAGTGCCCTGAGACAGGAGGGGTGGGGGCCTATCACTCACAGCAGTGCCCTGAGCCAGGAGGGGTGTGTGCAGAGTCCTCCCAGCAGTGCCCTGAGACAGGAGGGGTGGGGGCCTATCACTCACAGCAGTGCCCTGAGACAGGAGGGGTGGGTGTGATGCACAGTGTGAGCCTTGATCATTGATTGTGACATTGCCATCATTCCACCTGTGTACCCACTGTGGCACGTAGTGCTTTTTCCCTCACCAGGGGATGATGTCCCTATGACAAAGGTGCAATGCGTTGGCTGCATGACATGCCTTGTTGTAACCAGCTAATTTGTACCCATATGTCTCTCTGTGACATGTGGCTGGTGTATTGATGTGGTGTCACTTGTTCCTCCTCACAGGTAGGCGCCACTGCCAAGGAGCAGATCTGGCTGACCGCCGTCAGTGCCGTGAGGGGTGTGGATGGTCGGAGGCGGAGCCTGCCCCAGGTGAGGAAACGCTGGCAGGATATCCGGTGCTGGACGCGGAGGATTGCACGGCTCCTGCTGGGGGACTCACCTGAGAGCCACAAGAACCGCGGCCGCCGCCGTCTGAGCCACCTCCACAGGCGTGTGCTGCCGGTGGTCTTTCCAGACCTGGAGAGACGCTTACAGGCGATGCAGCAGCCGGAAGGGGGTAGGTACATGTGTGTTTGTTGTGTGTCACCGGCATTTGTAAGGGCACAGTAGCATGAATCCACTGGCAGGGTTTAAAGGTGCTGTGCAGATCCTGTTTGCCCCAGTATAGCGCTGTGCCCCTGCCACCCTTCCCCTCCTTGCAATGTGTTCCCTGGTCTGTGTGTAGTCACTCCTTCACAGGGTAATGTAGGCTGGCGCTTTGTCCACGGGAACAATGTCTGTAGCATCATGTGTGGGGGTGGTGTGTAACAGCTTGTGGGACCTTGCCTGTGCACTGTCAAGTTCACTGCATGTGGGTTCCATGTCAGTTGGCACTGATGCTGACTCCAGACATGGGAGTTGGTCTCTCATGTGTCATGCCTTACAGCGCGCATGTCCCATGTAGTGGCCTGTGACATGATGTGCATGAGTGTGCGATACACATAGTGCAGGGATGGTGACGTGTGTTGCAGTCATTACCATTCAGTAGCATGTAGTTGCGTGCCCACTACTGTCCCCTGGGGCACCTTTTCCTCAGTGGTGTATGTGTCATCATAAACGTGGCCACTGTCAGTGTCTACAGCGTAAGTTGTGCTCTGTGCCATTGTCCCCTGTCACCATGTATATAGACGTGCTATTTTGTACAGGTGTCCACTGTGCAGCCTGACCTGATTGTCCTTCTTCATACTCACAGTTGCCAGTGCCTGTGTGTCTTGTTATACTCATCTGAGGATGGGCACTGGTACCTCATTATTTGTACAGGCGCACCTTGGCTGTTTGGCGTCCAATCTTGCTTTTTGCCTGCCCCTGTGTGTATCACCCAGACTATGAGATGTTGGTGCCACCTGTGTCTCAACAATTTGCCTCGTGTAGGGTCTTGTTGGGGCGGGCAATGCCTATGTGTTAAATCCTGATTACCACTTGCTGGGTCTGGGCAGTGTGTGATGTGCCTGGACACACACGCAATGTGCAGTGACCGAGTCATGTTGTGCATGTTTTCAGCATTACCTATGCAGCATGTGTCTCAAGTTCATGGATATGGTCCCTGGTCATCGGTATTTTCGCCAACGCTGTGTGGTGCAGATGCAGTGCTGGATTGTCCCCAGGGCCTGGGTGCTATGTCAGACTCCTTTTCCTGTGTTTAGCTATTGTCTCATGCTCTCCATGGTATTTCAGTGGCATGGTGGCTCAACCAACTGTGTGTTTCATGCCCTACATCGGTACCCTGTTCAGTAGATGTTAGGGATCTTCCTTTTCAGGCCATGCAATGTTACCTATGTAGATTGGACTCATGTGACAGATGTGTACAGGTGTCTGATTAATTTCTGTCTCTCCACCCTGCCCACAGCATCGTCGGGGGACACAGAGGGAGACATGGACACAGACCAGGCGGAGGGACCGAGCACCAGTGCCAGCCGTGACATCGGGTCTGGCACATCGAGTGGGACAGAGGCGGAGGAGAGTGTGGCCGAGGACCTGTCGACTGGCACATCAGACTACGAAGCTGACAGGTCCGGGGACGATGTCTCCGAGTGGGCGGAGGCTGCACCAGCAGCTGACAGCGGAACAACACCTCGCACCGCCCCCTCAGTTTCCACCAGCCGCCTCCCACTTGCTCGTGTCCCTTCCTAGCGTGCCCGGTCACAGCATGTCTCCTTCCTGCCAGGCACCGCACCCCCTGCCCCTGTCTCCACTGCTGCCGCCAATGCAGAGTCTGTGGACATCCAGCGGCAACTGCAGGTTGGTCAGGCTGCGATCCTTAATGTCCTCCATGCCCACGGCAAAACCCTCACCAACATCGAGGCTTTCTTGGAGGGCATTCATTCATCGCAGGCTGACCAACGCAACTTGCTGAGGTCCATCGACTCCACACTGACTGCAGCAGTGGGTCTCCTGCAGCGCGACCTCCCCCCACCTACCCCTGCCCCATCCACACTTCCCACTCCCATGCCTGTCACACGTACACCCAGACGTCGGCATGCACCCACATCAACGGACACGGGCACCACACCAGCAGGGAAGGTCCACCGCACTCCTCCTGACACGCACACACAGGGTGAGGTAGGCACACCCACTGGGTCGGGGGGCAAACGTGTGACACGCAGCCATAGTGGGAGTCCGCATTCCACCCAGTCCACTCCCTCCAAATCCCCTCCCCTCAGCTCTCCTGGCCACATCTCCCCCAAGGACTCCTTCATGGCCGCTCTGTCCCTGATCCCCACAGTTACACCACCACGCAAGCGGTCAAGGAGGTCCCCGGTCAGGGTGGTTGAGTCTCCCCCCCTGTCTCCACCCTCCCCCGGTGGCGCTGCGACCCATCCCTCTGACCCCCCCCCTCCTTGGGGCCTGAGGTCCCTTCGGGTGCAGGGGACTCCCTGGATGACCTTGCAAAGGTGTGTAGTGCCATCCTGGCCTCCGCCTTTGGCACTGACCCATCCCCTGTGGTGGAGTCCTCCATCCCTGCACCCACAACGCCGCCCCTTTGCCCTGATGTCCCTGCGGTGCCTGTTGCTTCCCCCCCCCCTGATGCCCTCACCAGTGTGGAAGACGATGCCATTTGACTGCGCAGGCAAGGTAGGGGACACGCATCCCACTGTGTCCCCCATCCAGCTGAGAATCATTGACTGCCCTATGGGCTTTGAGAAGATTGAACTGCCTGCGATCCACGGACATTGTGCTCATGCTGAATAAAGCTTAATTTTGTTTTCATTATCACACTACTGCTATGCTGGTATTGGTGTTGGTGGGGCTGCTACATGGTTTTGGGTGGTGTGTAAGGGTTTGGGTGTGTGGGATATGTAGTAGTGTACTGCTCATTGGTGGGACCCTGTGATCTGTGTGCCATCACAAGGTGTTGGCTAACTTTCTTTGTTCATGTAAGCAGTTACTGCATGGTGCACTTGTCCCAGGGTGTATTCCTTCCTCTGTGTACCCAGCTTTCTTCCCTGCAGGGTGTTCCCAATGTTTAGCGCAGAGCTGTGTCTACATGAGCTGTGTGTGTGACGGAGCCCTTCTACTTTGGCCATGCATGCAGGGCCATGTCTCCACCTGCGACAATCGTGGCATCCTTGGTGATCACTGTACTTGTGTGTGGAGTCTGTTGACATGAGTTCATGGGGACATGTTCCCTTGTAGCCAGTATGCATGTGGATAATTCTGGCCTCACACATGTGTTACACCCCTCCTGTCTCAGGGCACTGCTGGGAGTGATAGGCACCCACCCCTCCTGTCTCAGGGCACTGCTGGGAGGACTCTGCACCCACCCCTCCTGTCTCAGGGCACTGCTGGGAGGACTCCACACCCACCCCTCCTGTGTCAGGGCACTGCTGGGAGGACTCCACACCCACCCCTCCTGTCTCAGGGCACTGCTGGGAGGACTCTGCACCCACCCCTCCTGTGTCAGGGCACTGCTGGGAGGACTCCACACCCACCCCTCCTGTCTCAGGGCACTGCTGGGAGTGATGGGCACCCACCCCTCCTGTCTCAGGGCACTGCTGGGAGGACTCCACACCCACCCCTCCTGTCTCAGGGCACTGCTGGGTGGACTCTGCACACACACCTCCGATTTCAGGATATGTGCGCTTGGCACATACACGGTGGGGGTACGCACAATGCATTCGAGGTGAGGGTACGAGTCTACTGACACTGGTGTGGTGGGGGTACGCTCCGTACGTCCGCGGGTGTGGGTACGGGTCGTACTTACACTGTTGGCATGGGGGGTACGCTCCTTGCATTCGCGGTGGGGGTACGGGTCGTACTTACACTGTTGGGCTGGGGGGTACGCTCCGTACGTCCGCGGGTGGGGGTACGGGTCGTTCTTACACTGTTGGCATGGGGGGTACGCTCCTTGCATACGCGGGTGGGGGTACGGGTCGTACTTGCACTGTTGGGCTGGGGGGTACGCTCCTTGCATTCGCGGGTGGGGGTACGGGTCGTACTTACACTGTTGGGCTGGGGGGTACGCTCCTTGCATTCGCGGGTGGGGGTACGGGTTGTTCTTACACTGTTGGCATGGGGGGTACGCTCCTTGCATACGCGGGTGGGGGTACGGGTCGTACTTGCACTGTTGGGCTGGGGGGTACGCTCCTTGCATTCGCGGGTGGGGGTACGGGTCGTACTTACACTGTCGGGCTGGGGGGTACGCTCCTTGCATTCGCGGGTGGGGGTACGGGTCGTACTTACACTGTTGGGCTGGGGGGTACGCTCCTTGCATTTGCGGGTGGGGGTACGGGTCGTACTTACACTGTTGGGCTGGGGGGTACGCTCCTTGCATTTGCGGGTGGGGGTACGGGTCGTACTTACACTGTTGGGCTGGGGGTACGCTCCTTGCATTCGCGGGTGGGGGTACGGGTCGTACTTACACTGTTGGGCTGGGGGGTACGCTCCTTGCATTTGCGGGTGGGGGTACGGGTCGTACTTACACTGTTGGGCTGGGGGGTACGCTCCTTGCATTCGTGGGTGGGGGTTCGAGTCGTACTTACACTGTTGGCATGGGGGGTACGCTCCATGCATACGCGGGTGAGGGTACGGGTCGAACTTACACTGTTGGGGTGGGGGTACGCTCCGTACGTCCGCGGGTGGGGGTACGGGTCGTACTGACACTGTTGGCATGGGGGGTACGCTCCTTGCATACGCGGGTGGGGGTACGGGTCGTACTTACACTGTTGGGCTGGGGGGTACGCTCCTTGCATTCGTGGGTGGGGGTTCGAGTCGTACTTACACTGTTGGCATGGGGGGTACGCTGCATGCATACGCGGGTGAGGGTACGGGTCGAACTTACACTGTTGGGGTGGGGGTACGCTCCATGCATACGCGGGTGGGGGTACGGGTCGTACTTGCACTGTTGGGCTGGGGGGTACGCTCCTTGCATACGGGGTGGGGGTAGGGTCCGTACATATCCGTCCCCACGCTATGTGATGTTTGTGCGGCCCGTACCCAGGCCTTTGCCACGTGGGTGCGATCCGTCCCGCCATTGTTGGGGTGACGTGTGTGGGCGTGGTCCGACTCGTACCCACGCTCTTCAGGCGTGGGTACGGGACGTACCTGTCTGGTTGTGTTGCCGGTTCGCGTGGTGACGGACTTCCGTTGTGGCGGTCGCTGGCTTATCAGGACACGCCCCCACCCCCTCGTGGTGACCAGGGCATGGGAGTCAGGTATGTCCAGGCCATGTGTGGTGTGTGACTTATGTGGTTGTTTTGTGGCCTGCCCTGGTCGTGCCACCCCCACCCCACCCCACTTTCCCCCCTCCCTTAGTTATTCTGACCTTCTGCGGCGTCTGCGTCGTAACCTGTAGAGGAGGTGTACTGCTATGAGGGCAGGGATGACTCGTAGGTTCGGGTCCATGTCTGTCTGTCGCGTACTGGTCCTCCTTGTTCGCGGCGTCGTCTGTCCGTCGCGTACTGGTGGTCCTTGTTCGCGTCGTCCTGATTTCCCGGCAGTTTTTGGCTGCCGCAAAATATTCACCGTGCGGGGTGACGTCGGTGCGAATCGTGATTCCTGGGTCGTGAATGGCTGGCTGCGAGCGTCCCGACGTCAGGTCGGCGCTTTCCCGGATCGCATTGGTAGGTGTTTTTTGTTCGGTCGGGCTTTTTTACGAATCGTACGGTAATGGTGTACCCGTGCGAATCGTAATTCCTTGTTTGTAAAAATTGACGACCGGGTACGCGTCGGGCGGAGATTATGCTCCGTCCGACGGTTCGTACCCGGTTTTTGCCGGATCGTGATAGGCACCTATGTATTGTCAGCTGCAAGAGATATGAGCAAGGAGATTTCCAGAACTGCATGAAGACTACAGGGATGTACGTAACAGTGCATGTGTGCTAAGGGATAATTTGTGTAAACACAACAGGCTGCCCCTTTCCTGGGACTGCAATTCTTACTGAACAACAACTTCACAAACTAAATCTCTGCCCACAATTCCTGTGCGCACACAGACTTATGCTATGTTTTTTGGAACAAAACAGTGTCCCTGAATAGTACCAAATTACTGTTACAGCCTGACACATTTCCCTTATGATTTACAGAAGCAAAAAACAGCACATGTCCTAACAGCTCCTTAAGACGATGACCATGTGTTACAGGGTGAGTGATTAGACTAGATCAATTTAAATGAGGCCTTGGTGACGTTGAATGTATTTGCATTACACATTGCTATCTGAAACAGCACACAGAGCTGAGTACTACACATGAGAGTGTTGGAGAAGCTGCTGCGTGTGTGCCAAGAGTGTGTTTCTGAAGACTGTGTATTGTCTGGTGCAAGACAGATGAGCAAAGAGACTTCCAGAACTGCATGAAGACTGCAGGGATGTACGTAACAGTGCATGTGTGCTAAGGGATAATTTGTGTAAACACAACAGGCTGCCCCTTTCCTGGGACTGCAATTCTTACTGAACAACAACTTCACAAACTAAATCTCTGCCCACAATTCCTGTGCGCACACAGACTCATGCTATGTTTTTTGGAACAAAACAGTGTCCCTGAATAGTACCAAATTACTGTTACAGCCTGACACATTTCCCTTATCATTTACAGAAGCAAAAAAGAGCACATGTCTTAACAGCTCCTTAAGACCATGACCATGTGTTACAGGGTGAGTGATTAGACTAGATCAATTTAAATGAGGCCTTGGTGACGTTGAATGTGTTTGCATTACACATTGCTGTCTCAAACAGCACACAGAGCTGAGTACTACACATGAGAGTGTTGGAGAAGCTGCTGTGTGTGTGCCAAGAGTGTGTTTCTGAAGACTGTGTATTGTCTGGTGCAAGACAGATGAGCAAAGAGACTTCCAGAACTGCATGAAGACTGCAGGGATGTATGTAACAGTGCATGTTTGCTAAGGGATAATTTGTGTAAACACAACAGGCTGCCCCTTTCCTGGGACTGCATTTCTTACTGAACAACATCTTCACAAATTAAATCTCTGCCCACAATTCCTGTGCGCACACAGACTCATACCATCATTTTACACACATAACACAGGCTGCCCCTTTCCTGGGACTGCATTTCTTACTGAACAACATCTTCACAAATTAAATCTCTGCCCACAATTCCTGTGCGCACACAGACTCATGCTATGTTGTTTGGAACAAAACAGTGTCCCTGAATAGTACCAAATTACTGTTACTGCCTGACACATTTCCCATATCATTTACAGAAGCAGAAAACAGCATATGTCCTAACAGCTCCTTAACACCATGACCATGTGTTACAGGGTGAGTGATTAGACTAGATCAATTTAAATGAGGCCTTGGTGACGTTCAATGTGTTTGCATTACACATTGCTATCTGAAACAGCACACAGAGCTGAGTACTACACATGAGAGTGTTGGAGAAGCTGCTGCATGTGTGCCAAGAGTGTGTTTCTGAAGACTGTTTATTCTCTGGTGCAAGACAGATGAGCAAAGAGACTTCCAGAACTGCATGAAGACTGCAGGGATGTATGTAACAGTGCATGTGTGCTAAGGGATAATTTGTGTAAACACAACAGGCTGCCCGTTTCCTGGGACTGCATTTCTTACTGAACAACATCTTCACAAATTAAATCTCTGCCCACAATTCCTGTGCGCACACAGACTCATGCCATCGTTTTACACACATAACACAGGCTGACCCTTTCCTGGGACTGCATTTCTTACTGAACAACATCTTCACAAATTAAATCTCTGCCCACAATTCCTGTGCGCACACAGACTCATGCTATGTTTTTTGGAACAAAACAGTGTCCCTGAATAGTACCAAATTACTGTTACTGCCTGACACATTTCCCATATCATTTACAGAAGCAGAAAACAGCACATGTCCTAACAGCTCCTTAACACCATGACCATGTGTTACAGGGTGAGTGATTAGACTAGATCAATTTAAATGAGGCCTTGGTGACGTTCAATGTGTTTGCATTACACATTGCTATCTGAAACAGCACACAGAGCTGAGTACTACACATGAGAGTGTTGGAGAAGCTGCTGCATGTGTGCCAAGAGTGTGTTTCTGAAGACTGTTTATTGTCTGGTGCAAGACAGATGAGCAAAGAGACTTCCAGAACTGCATGAAGACTGAAGGGATGTATGTAACAGTGCATGTGTGCTAAGGGATAATTTGTGTAAACACAACAGGCTGCCCCTTTCCTGGGACTGCATTTCTTACTGAACAACATCTTCACAAATTAAATCTCAGACAACAATTCCTGTGCGCACACAGACTCATGCTATGTTTTTTGGAACAAAACAGTGTCCCTGAATAGTACCAAATTACTGTTACAGCCTGACACATTTCCCTTATCATTTACAGAAGCAAAAAAGAGCACATGTCCTAACAGCTCCTTAAGACCATGACCATATGTTACAGGGTGAGTGATTAGACTAGATCAATTTAAATGAGGCCTTGGTGACGTTGAATGTGTTTGCATTACACATTGCTATCTGAAACAGCACACAGAGCTGAGTCCTACACATGAGAGTGTTGGAGAAGCTGCTGCGTGTGTGCCAAGAGTGTGTTTCTGAAGACTGTGTATTGTCTGGTGCAAGACAGATGAGCAAAGAGACTTCCAGAACTGCATGAAGACTGCAGGGATGTACGTAACAGTGCATGTGTGCTAAGGGATAATTTGTGTAAACACAACAGGCTGCCCCTTTCCTGGGACTGCAATTCTTACTGAACAACATCTTCACAAATTAAGTCTCTGCCCTCAATTCATGTGTGCACACAGACTCATGCCATCATTTTACGCACATAACACAGGCTGCCCCTTTCCTGGGACTGCATTTCTTACTGAACAACAACTTCATAAATTAAATCTCTGCCCACATTTCCTGTGTGCACACAGAGTCATGCCATCATTTTAGGCACATAACACAGGCTGCCCCTTTCCTGGGACTGCATTTCTTACTGAACAACATCTTCACAAATTAAATCTCTGCCCACAATTCCAGTGTGCACACAGACTCATGCCATCATTTTAAGCACATAACACAGGCTGCCCCTTTCCTAGGACTGCATTTCTTACTGAACAACAACTTCACAAATTAAATCTCAGACAACAATTCCTATATACACACAGACTCATGCTGTGTTGATAGGCACAAAACACAGGCTGCCCCTTTCCTGGGTTATCAATTCTTACAGAACTAATGCTTGTTTCAAATGTGCTGCCATTTTCCTCTCTTTTCTTTCAAAGTGATTTCTGCTAAATGCTAACCATCACAATTAAAAAGAAGCTGTCCTTTTCTTTCAACTGCAAGTCTTACTTTTCAACAGCAACACAAATTAAATCTCTGTCAACAATTCTTCTCTGCACACAGACTCATGGTTTGATGGTAGGCACAAAACAGTATTCCTCATTGTTACCAATACACATTAACTTAAGGTGAAAACATACTTCATAATATACATATTCAAAACAGTTAAATATCTCCCAAAACAGAAAATGTAAATCACAACTTTAAACAAATATTCACAATTATTTTTTTTATATCTAAATTAACCACAAACACCCCCTCTCAAACTCATAACTCACCTTTAAAATTAGTTAGTTGTGAAAGAAATGTGGCAGTCACACAGCAGTTTATCAGACCAGAATCTCTGAGCTGAACACCTCTCTCCTCTCAGCAGAACCAGTTAATGGCACAGTTTCCCTCTCTTTTTTCCCACATATACATGTTAATTTCAAATCTCAGTGCTTCCCACATTTTTTCAAATGAAATCACACATTTCTATTGGATGAAAACTTCAACCCCTTTCCAAATGTACCCTTCGCCCAACTTGACTTCTGCCTGCTACCATAGCAACAGGTCATGGAACACTGCTGTGAAGAGAGAGGTCAGAAGTTCAGCAGACAATGTTTCATATCCAAAGAGCAAGAGTGCTTGACTTTTCAAACCTAACAGCCAATCCATAGTAATGTTCTTTGGTAACACATTTTTCTGTACCAATACAAAACATGCTTTTTAAAATTTAAACATACAGCCTAGTTTTTAGTGTAGAATGGTTTGAAACAGCCAATGAGTTCTTTTTATAAAAAAAGTATGTGTGCCCCCATTTTTCAACTGTCTTTCATTTCATATTGCCATTCTACTGAAAGACACCTCCTGAGTGCATCCAGATCTCCTTTGAAGATGTTCACAGTGTGGATTGTAGGTCACAGCTATGTCTTCTGGAGTGAAAAATTTGCAGAAAAAAGAGGTATGGTGAGAGACCTTGCTTTGCCAAATGTAGATATTAAATGGATTGGTCAGAGAGGGTTAAAGTGGCACCAATTAATGCCTTTGGTGAAAACCTTTGTACATCTCCCACAGCCTAACCTTATTATTGTGCACTGTGGTGGTAATGACCTAGGCTCTTTAACTGGGGTAGGTCTGGAAATGCTTATGAAGGACACCTTTGTGCAATTGATGGCGCTTTTTCCACAAACTGCCTTTGTATATTCTAACTTATGCCAAAGGCAAAAGTGGAACTGGTCCAACCAATTTTGTCCGCAGATTGACAAAGCAAGGAAGCACGTCAACAAATCTATTTCTGCTTTCCTCAGAGACTATGGTATGGGATCTATATACCACAACAACTTGCGTTACAACATGCAAGACATTTATAGAGGAGATGGTGTACACTTCACTGATGAAGGGAACAGAGTCTTCCTCTTGAACTTTAGACTCTGCATCGGTACTTACTTGTAGGTACCAAAAAACACACAATAAACACAAGGGCTCTTTTTAGAGCCACCTTATATCTAAACACTTAAATGCGATTTTTTATTATTTTTAAAAAAAAGTTTTTTTTCGGGTGCGCGCTGGGTGCGCGCACTCGGCGATATTTTTTTTCAAAATATAAATCTTTTTTTTTGCCCTACAAGGTCCTACTGTGACCCCCTTACAATGCCTAGTGGGTCAATATCTCCCCACTCTGCCCCCTTTTCAAGTTCTCCCCCTTTGTTTATCACCCCCTCTTTATGCGAGAGACAAAATGGCGGCCGCCGCTTCCTGATTTCCACCGATTCGAATGTTTACTGACATCTAACAACCAATCAGAAGTGCGCTCGCGCACGGCAAGGTGCGCGCACAGTACTTGCTCAGTGCGCGCACGCTGCGCGCTTACAGATATATATATTGATTTAAATGCTAATTTCTCAGGAAATACTGAACAGATTTACACCAAACCTGCAAAAGGCACTTCATGGACCTTATGGCTACCTCTCTGCCAAATTTCACATAATTCTGTTCAGCCGTTCGGGCTGTAGCTGCGACTAAAGTCCCTATGGAAAAATGCATGGGGAAAACACGTTTTGGGACCCCCCCTTTTTCTTGGCCCCCGCTTGACGAATCCCCCCGAAACTTTCAGGGTAGTAGCTGAGCGGAGCGCCCCATTAGTTTTGAAAATTTCTCGAGGATTCGTCAACCGGCGCCAAAGTTATTCAAAATAGAATTTTGAGATTTCCTATGGAAACACGGTCCTAACTATAACTACCTACTGGCGACCGCCAGTAGGTAATATATTTATAGCTATATCTATATCTATATCTATATATATATGTATATATGTTCCACACAGTAGCTCCTTCTGACAGCTGAGGACTCGAGGGAGGTGGCGCACACACCGGCGGAGCTCACCGGTAAATTAATCTAAACGGCCAAAGTCAATAACGTGCGCTCTCAGTAAAATGGACCACATAATAATCTAAGATTCCAAGCATGTGGAATCTTGGATTGTTGTGTGGTCCATTTTACTGAGAGCGCACGTTATTGACTTTGGCCGTTTGGAGATATATATATATATATTCACTGAAAAAACCATGGGTTTCACACACGTTATAGTTAGGAATTAGCATTTAAAAAACCTTAGAAATTCAGTGAAAAAACCATAGGTTTCACACACGTTATAGTTAGGAATTAGCATTTAAAAAACCTTAGAAATTCAGTGAAAAAACCATAGGTTTCACACATGTTATAGTTAGCTGGACATTTTACTCGTAAAAAACCAATGAAATTGCCCCGTTATAGTTAGTTCAGCTAACTATAACTCGCGCGCCCGCAATGCACTGCTGATGACGTCACATATTACATCACTCATGACATGGTCAGTGACATCACTCATGACATCACTGATGACATCTCAAATGACATCACTGATGACATCACTGATGACATCATCCAGTGAATGTGTGTTTTTCTGAAAATTAAATATGTTTTATATATGTATATCTCAAGGTCGATGGAAGAATAAATGGGTATATAAGTGTCTAAATGGATGATTTGTTTTTGAAAAATTGATTGTTTAACTGACTGATTAAGTGTATCTTAGTGAATACATGGCTTAGTGAGTAATGTTTAAATATGTATATATCTGTATCAGTCTCTCACTTTGTGTATAAGTGGCTGCATGGGTTGGTGAGTAGCTACATGGTGGTCTATATAGGTTATTAGTTGGTTTTTTGAGTATCAGTCTGAGTGTCTGCATGGTTCGGTGGGGGGTATTACGTAGTGCATAGGTGCATGAATGAGTGACTCACTGTTTGTATGTGTTGAACAGACCATGTGTCCAGGACTGCATGGGTGGATGAGTGTGTGTATGGGTGTGTTAGTGAGTGAATGACTGTCTCAATAGTGTCTTTATGAGTAACTACATATGTTTTAAACTAGTATATGTGACTATTGGTGTATATATGTGAGTATATGCAAGGGTGAGAGATTGGAAGAGTTCCTGTATGAATAAGTATGTGTTTCTATAAGTGATTGTTTAAAAGACTAAGTATGTGTAAGTTTCCGTAGAAGTAAGTATGGTGGTGTGTGTATAACTGTATATGCAAGTAAATGTATGTTTGATTCTTTATTAGCACGAGTGACTATGTGTGTGAGTAACTCTATGCATGAGTGGCATTGTGTAACAGGATGTATAGGTGTATGAGTACATATGATGAGTGAGTACATGTATGAGTGACTGTATTGGACTGTTGGTGAATGAGTGGATGTGTATGTGGATCTTAGAATTACTGAAGAGGTTGTTGTAACTGGTATTGGTATGTCCATTGTTTTGAAAATTTTAGTCTCTATTTTTGAATGTGTGTGTCAAAGGTTATATTAGGGTAAGAGGAGGTCTACCACTCTATCACAAGGATGATGTCATCAGTGATGTCATTTGAGATGTCATCAGTGATGTCATGAGTGATGTCACTGACCATGTCATGAGTGATGTAATATGTGACGTCATCAGCAGTGCATTGCGGGCGCGCGAGTTATAGTTAGCTGAACTAACTATAACGGGGCAATTTCATTGGTTTTTTACGAGTAAAATGTCCAGCTAACTATAACATGTGTGAAACCTATGGTTTTTTCACTGAATTTCTAAGGTTTTTTAAATGCTAATTCCTAACTATAACGTGTGTGAAACCTATGGTTTTTTCACTGAATTTCTAAGGTTTTTTAAATGCTAATTCCTAACTATAACGTGTGTGAAACCCATGGTTTTTTCAGTGAATTTGCAAGGTTTTTTAAATGCTAATTTTTTTTTTTTTTTTTTTTCTAACATATTTTTAATTTAATTATCTTACCTTTTATAAAGACTATGATTAAATTTTTAAAATTCTATAATTTATTTTTTTTTAATATATTTTATAAACTAAACTTGTAAAATTTATTAGCAATACATTTTTTCATTTTTTTAAATTTTTTTTTTTAGTACGCGTACCGTAAGCTTACGGTAAGCGTACGGTTTACGCAACGTCCGTAATTTTTCTACGCTGTTTGCGTATAGTTACGCAATTTGCGTAGCCGCGCGTCCTCCGCGTGGGACGCGTACGCGTGTACGCTACACGCGCACGTTACGCGGAAGTGTCGGGGAGTGACTGTTAAGCGCATGCGCGCAAGCGCGTGTCTTTTTTACGCGCATGCGCACTTTTGCCGTAAGCGCACCGTAAGCGTACCGTAAGCGTACGGTAGGTCATGTGATCATGAAACACAACTTTTGATTGGTTGAAACTACTTTCAGTTCTAGAACTCTCCTACACCACACCCATTCCCCTCATTTCTGCTTGTGATCCCTTGGGAGAAGGAGCTGGTTTGTCTTTGGGATACGATGGCAGAACAGCAGAGCTCTTCTGAGAGTGAGGCTAGCACTAGCAGCACTGTCTTGAGGCAGAGATCGAGGAAACAAAAGCCCTCTTATGTATGGGATTATTTTACTTTTCCTGAAGGCCAGCAAAAGGTAAATGCACCCTTAGTGACTTGTAAGCTGTGTAAGCGTGTACTTTCTAGAGGTAATCCTAACAGGAAGTATTCCTTTGGGAATCACACCATGAAGAGACACCTCCAGGATGTACACAGAAGGACACATGGTCATCTTTTTGGAGGTAACTCTTCAGAAAGACAAGCCAGTACATCCACAGTAGCTCAGCCTGAACCATCATCTGCAGGGCTGACTCCTTCTTCTGCAGGTCAGGTGAGCCCTTCATCTGTGGGGGGAGAATCTCCTTTTGCTGGCCCTCTGGAAATGAACCCTCGATTTCGGAAGGTTGATATTCATTGCACATTTTGTAAAGATCTAATTTGCCATAGGGAGACCAGTGTTTCCCTAGTGAACAACAAAATAGATCAGCACATTTGTCACTTTGAATAATTTTCCCATGCTTCCTTTCCTCTGTCCCTGCATGAACACAACGGTTCTTTTAAGAGCCAACCTTATCTTTCATCTTTTTTTTACATATGTTTTTATAAACTTTTTTTTTTTTTTTTTTTTACCGTACGCGTACGGTGCGCGTACTTTTTTTTTTTTTTTTTTAAAATCACTAAAAATCATTTATCACATTACATTGTCCTTGAGAGACTACAATTATTATTATTGACTTACCATACTCACTGAAAAAATATTTATTCATTTGTTTTTTTTAAAAATAGTTTTAAAAATGTTTGTAGTTTTCGAAAATTTTCTATATCTATCTGGAAAAAAAGAAAAAAGTATTAATATTTTAAAAACATTTTATAATACAGTACACATATTTACATTTTTTTCCAAAAAATATTTTTGCCTTATTTTTGCTGTTTTCAGAATATATTGCATTTCACTATAAATTGTGAAAGCAATTGCATTCATCATTTTACAGCGGGCAAAAAAAAATACCAATCACAAAGATTGTATTAAAAATGCCCTGATTCTTTTTTTACTTAAACTTAACATTATAGAAATGCATAATATTGTAAAAAAATATCATCTAATACCAATAGTTATTTCTTTAAAACACCGTCTGATATGTTTGTTTCAGAAGTATAATCACAATATTTAATCTCAAATAACTCCAAAATACATCTGATTTCATTTCCTTTAGACCAAATAGTAATTTTAAATTTTTTTTGGGAATAAATTTCCAACGGTAATCCAATAAAATTCTAAAGTTTAATTTGTCCAGATCTCACCGATTCTCTGTAACATTTTGGTTCACGAAAATTTTTTGAATAATTTATTAAGTCCACAATAGAATTGGTTACTTTTCCACATGGCCAAATAGTAATTTTTTAAAACATTTTTGAAAAAATTTCCAATGGCAGTCCAATAACATTCCAAAATTTAAAATGTGCAGAAGTTACCGATAATCTCTAAATTATTGGTTTTTCAAAGTTTCCTTAAAAATTAAAAAAGTCCACATTACAATTGGTTATCTTTCCATTAGACCAAATGATAATTTAAAAAATGTTTTTTTTACAAAATTGCAATGGTAATCCAGTAAAATGGTAAAATTGTTTTGTCCAGATCTTGCCAAGTCTCTCTAAAATTTAGGTTTCAGGAAGATTAGATAGGAATTTGCTAAATCAAAAGGCAAACGTTGTTTGAAAATTAATTGGGAATCATTACACAGTGTCCAGCCTTTTTCACATTTAAGATAAACTGTGTAATGTCCAGAAGTAACACTAGGTCCATCATGGAAAATTATTGCAACAGTTAAAAAAGTTTTTCCTGAAATTGATAATTGCTGTCCTGTAAACTTCTTTATTAAAGTATCCAATTTTGAACCATCAGCTCTACATCGTTGCATCATTAAAATTACATACTGTCCGTATTCCTTTAAAATTAATGTTGAAAACATGTCAGAATTACACTCACCACATTTCATGCTATGATTAGCATCTTTAACTAATTTTGGTAACGGATCGCCCCCTTCGGGCCTGCCCCATTCATCACCGTCAGATTCTCGGACTTCAAACAGTGGAGCCCGTATTTGTCGGTGAGGTCGCGTGACTAGGGATTTTTCCCGCGTGTTTTCCATACCTGGGAGCTCGTGATCAGGCATCACCCTCAAGGGGAGCGGGAAAGATCAGATTTGACGAGAACCCTCTCAGTTTACTCTTACGAAGACGCGCTTGGAAGAGAACTATCCTGCCGTGAGGGGAACGGCTAAGACCTTGATGCTATTGCCCTGACATTTTGCAAGGAAACCGCGAGTGGAGCGGCGGTGAATTGGCCAGGAACTACGACTCCCAGAGTCCATAGCAACAACCACGCCCACACAGCTAATTGAGGCGGGACACTCGTTAAAAGGCCGGTGCGCCCCCCGCAGCGCGGGACGCGCTTGGAAGAGAACTATCCTGCCGTGAGGGGAACGGCTAAGACCTTGATGCTATTGCCCTGACATTTTGCAAGAAAACCGCGAGTGGAGCGGCGGTGAATTGGCCAGGAACTACGACTCCCAGAGTCCATAGCAACAACCACGCCCACACAGCTAATTGAGGCGGGACACTCGTTAAAAGGCCGGTGCGCCCCCCGCAGCGCGGGACGCGCTTGGAAGAGAACTATCCTGCCGTGAGGGGAACGGCTAAGACCTTGATGCTATTGCCCTGACATTTTGCAAGAAAACCGCGAGTGGAGCGGCGGTGAATTGGCCAGGAACTACGACTCCCAGAGTCCATAGCAACAACCACGCCCACACAGCTAATTGAGGCGGGACACTCGTTAAAAGGCCGGTGCGCCCCCCGCAGCGCGGGACGCGCGCGGGCAGTGCCCGGGCGAAGCCCGGGCCAAGGGCGGGCCCGTCCTTGCCCGTCAAAGGCCGGAGAAGGCTGGGCTGGGCATATCCTCTAACGTGTATTGCTGGACAGTGATCTGTAAGTACGTATGTGCCAAAAGATCGGGGCAAGCGTGTGTTTGAGCTTGAATGCCCGGGGTCCCGAATCTGAAGTAGTTATTTAAAGACTATCAAGTAGGTCAAAAGTACGGGGGAGCCACCCCTTAAGGGGGGACACCACCGTAAAGTTTCAGTATTTTAAGTATTATCGGACCCTTGCTTTAGATTGGAAGCCCTTGGTTTATATATTACACACGATGAGCACTAGGCTTAGCTCGAATAGGAAATCATCGGTGGGAGGATCTGTTAGGGGTACTCTAGACCAATTCATTACTAGGGCAGCCTCACTGTTAGAGCGCGAGATAGTGCACACTGAAAGACGCATCTCAACCGAATTACAGAGGAAACGCTCCTCGTTGGGGGCCATTCAATTTGCAACAACACCATCACACAACACTTGTTGCATTACACACCCTGAACAAGCAGGGGATACAAATGTTATCTCACAGCCTCGTACACAGATAGATACTCAAATAAGCTTGAATGATACTGTCACTATAGATAATGGCACAGGGACAGAATCTGAACACCACACCGAGGGCCAGACTCAGGCAAATAAGACTCCCACAAAGACAAATAGGAAAAGTAAAAAAAAGACTCACTGCCCAGTAGTGTAAAGCAAAAAAGGACTCGTGGCACTAATAACAAAAAAGGTGGGGTTAAAACATCAAATAATTCCACTAGCGTCATAAGCCCAATTGACCATGGTCAGCCTAAAATTAACACAGATAGTCTGGCAGTACTCCCCTATCAAGAACTATTTAGTGACATAGAAAAATTAATTACATCTTTGTTGTTACCCCTTGCAGAAAGGGTAAAGAGGATGACAGAACAGCTAGTGTTAATAGAAGAAAATAGTTCGGCTAATGCCAAAGCACTGGGAGAAATAGCTGTGAGAATGTGCACGCTGAATACTCTAGGTCCAGTATCTGAGCCAGAGGCCAATTCAGTTAATCACACAAGCAGCGTAAAGTCAACCCCCACACTTAGGGAGACTAGTCTGGCCACACAGAAGATGATCCCGGATTTAAGAAAGGATATAGACAGTGGGCTTGTAAGCAAGAAGAATACTGAGTGTGATAAGATGAGTGGGCGAGAACGCATAGATAGAAATCATGAGGGATCACACCAGCATATAGATCTCCCACCAGAAGCTGAACCCTACGTCATCGTACTCACAAAGGTACCCGAGCTAGCACATGGAAATTATGAAGGCCACCAGACCCTTAAAAATAAGGTAATGCACTGGCTTAGAGTGAACAGGCCACTACCCACAAATTTAGACGGGGAAATTCTTCACGTCAGAAGGTTAGGATGGGTGGGACGACGCCCCAAAAATGAAAAGGGAGATGCAGTCATTGTTAACTTTAGGGATTATAGAGTGGTAAACCATATTAGAGACTGGTACCCGGGGGGCCGGGGGGGAGGTATAGCCATACATGACTTGAGTTATTTTTACCCTAAGACCCTGGTAGACAGAGATGAGTGTTTAACACGCCCAAACTCTCAGCCAACGACAAGTTTAACGTTTAATGTCCCAACCTCAAATCAGTTCGCGACACTCTCTGGTCTGGAGGAGGTTGATTGACTAGCCACTCCCATGATCACCAATATAACTACTAATGAGAAACTGCTAACTGATGATTTGGGATTAGTCTCCTGGAATATAGCGGGCCTCGCCTCAAAATTTGATAACCCTGAGTGGAGGGAATATATAGCAAGGTTTCAAGTGATATGTCTCCAGGAAACTTGGGCGGTGGATCACAATTCTTTCCAGTTAGAAGGGTATGGGTGTTTTTTTGTGCCGGCACAAAAATCAGTTATGGGCAGAGCTAGTGGTGGATTGGTCACCTACGTGGACTTGAGATTGGAAGGTGTGTGGACCAATCTGAATTGGAATTCCCATCATATCCAGGGCCTAAGTCTTAAAATAAACAAAATGTGCATTATTTTAGTTAACTTTTATAATGCAACTACCCATAGTAAAGAAGGCTCAATATTATGTGACCTAAATAGCCATTTAATCAGTGCAATGGAGCAGGGCAATTCCACAGCGGCCCCTTGCATTATTCTAGTGGGCGATTTAAATTGTCACCTGTGCCCAAATGTAAAATTCCGTAGGGGCACGTGGTCTGGGTGTACCATAACAAAAGGTCTGCACCTTGAACATACCAAGGAAGGGAAGGAGTTAGGAAAAATCGTAAAAACCCACTCACTAAAATACACGCTTGACTTGGTATCAGTGGAAGAAGGAAATGGTGCCCCAATAACTTTTAAAGGAAGAGGATGTAGCTCAACGATAGACTTTATATTAGTTTCAAAAATATTCTGGCAGTGGATAAAAGAGAGGACCACGGACTGGAGTATATTCAGTGACCACAACCCATTAACGCTTGTGATTAAAAATCAGTCAGCCCCTAAAGATAGAAGAGGCCTACAGAAAGGCACTCTTGAGAAAGTAACAGATCAGGGGAGACGATTAAGATGGTCCTGTATTGATGGAGCTGCCTTTTATGAAACCCTTATCTCGAATGGGAGAAAAGAGTTCGAAACATGTAATGACCCCCTATCTGGAGGTTTGGAGGTGATAAATGCATTCGAGTCACTGGCCAATCACATAAACAGACTATTAAAATCCACTCGTTCAGTGAAACACAATAATGTGCCTAGATGGTTCAATAAAGAGTGTTCACGAGCGCAGAAGGATTTAAAAAGAAGTCTGAAGCAGAGACCAAGAGATAAAATGCAAATTGCCAAATGTAGGGCCGCTTATAAAAAGGCTGTAAAATGTAGAAGACTTGCCTTACAGTCACAAACATGGGAAACTTTAAGGGAAGCCGCGGAAAAACGAGATCAGGGTACTTTCTGGAAAATTATAAATAATCCCTGTTTCCAGGATGTCGCAGCGCCAGTAATTGGCACAACCATTCTCCCCGAGCAGTGGTCAACTCATTTCAAAAGTCTGTATAATTTCTCATCCGCAAACCCTCTCGTGGAAGACGACTTGTGCCCATGGAGGGCAGAGATCGAATTTACTATTGGTGAAGTTAAAATTGGAATTCTGGGGCTTACAAAAAATAAGGCACCTGGCCCAGACGGTATACCACCTGATTTGTTTTTATATAAGGTAGAATTTTGGGCACCAATTCTGACTAGTGTAATTAATGAGGCCATCAAAGTGTTTATGCCACGCTCTTGGTCAACAGCAATAATAGTACCCATTTTTAAAAAAGGTAAAAAAGACGACCCACAGTGCTATCGCCCTATATCGTTGATTGACGTGACAGCAAAAGTTTTAGGTAGAATGATTCTAAACCGTCTATTGGACTGGGCCGAGGAACACCACATAATTTCTGACTTCCAATATGGCTTCAGGACAGGCAGATCAACTACGGATCAATGCCTGAACCTCTACTTACTGGTGGCAAAATATACGATAGCCAGTGAACAATCGATATACCTGGGGTTCATGGATCTTTCGGCGGCATTCGATCGCGTAAATAGAGAAAAGTTATGGGCACTTATGACAAGATTGGGAATTGACCCAGAACTTATAAATATCCTGAGAGCATTACATTGGAAAACCTCTGCAAAGGTACGGTATAACATGGCCGGGGACACAACAGGACCTTTTCGTTGTACAAGTGGAGTAAGACAGGGCTGTATATTGGCCCCATTCTTATTTTCTTTGTACATTAACGAACTAGAAAAATTATTGTGCGCTTTGAATGCAGACACTCCAATGGTAGGTCACCGCCCGGTTCCAGTGTTATTGTACGCAGACGATGCGGTCCTTTTGGCACGTACGCCGAAAAGTCTGCAGAGTCTAATAGACGGTTTTGTTGATTTTATGAATACCCTAGATTTGTCAGCTAATCTATCAAAGTCCTATGTATTGTTAGCGGGAGCTAAACCATGCAGAAAATTCACTTACCACATAGGGTCACATAACTTAGAAGAAGTGAAAACTTTCTCTTATCTGGGTCTTTTATTTGATGGGCTTTTAAATTTTAGATTTTTAACTGAAGAACGGAGTACAAAATTGATTTCTTCAACAGGAGCAATTATGAGTCATGGAAGGAGGCTGGGTCGCTGGTCACCTGAGCAGGTCATGCACCTCTATGGCTCCGTCTGCTGTGCTAAAATAATGTATGGAGCAGAAGTATGGGGATTTGCTGGGACTAAACAAATACAGGTTGAGGAAAATAAATTCTTTCGTAAGATCCTTAAAATTCCTCAGAGCTCGTCGGCTTTTATCACCCATGCCGAATTAGGGAGACCATATATTGAGGATTTAATCCAGACTAGACCTGCCATGGCTTGGATTAGGACATGGTCCAATACGGACGCAGAATTAGGACGGCAAATTATAGCAGACTGCCTGAACAGGGATAAAGGGATGTGCATACCATGGTTGAGATATGTAAAAACTTCATTCGAAGGTATAGGTTGCACAGACCTTTTTACTAATCCATCCACCATAATACCCCAAGACAAGAATAGGATTAAAGATTTGCTCCTGGAAAAAGCTGGAGAGCAAAGAATTAACACTGAGGGTAGAAAGCCTCTAGCTAATATCTAATGTAGGACTAAGACAGTAGTTGCCATGGAACCGTATCTTGGTTTAATATATAATGAACAGAACAGGTTTTTGTTCACTCGTTTTAGGCTCAACCTTATTCATCATATTTTAGCGGACCCACCGGGATATACCACTACAGTTGAGCAGAAAGGTGCCTGCGGCTGCGATAATAAATCTCCGCAGGACACCCTTCATTTTGTATTGTTATGCCCTTTTTATTCTTTTCCCAGACGTCGTTATCTAATAACACTTTTAAAAAATGGCAAATTTAGACAAGCCAAGGTTGCCCTGCTGTACTTACAAAGGGCAGAAGACCCATTGACCTTGGCTAGTATTACAAGTTTCTTACAAGCTGCACTCAAATTAAGAAATACCAGGGGACATCCAGGGTCAAATTAGGGCCAAGTTAAGAAATGCTGTTTTGAAATAGAAACTATTTTAATTGTATTTAGAAATTATTGCCTTTCATGTCGCCAATGGTTTTTACTAATTCATAGTCTAGCCCTAGCACTTGCACTTTAGAAAACGTAGTTTATTCTTCCTTTATGTATTAACAATGGAAAATGTGTGATGGAAAGTAGCAGTCCATGTGTATATGAATAGTGCCTTGCGGCCTCTTTATCATGAACTGAGTTTTTTATCTTGGTGAAGATATTTTAAATGTACCTTTTAAAATGTTAAGTTGAATAAGTGATGAATGTACTGTATCATTTGTTTTACCAATTGATGTTGCTTTTATGGTGACTTGTATTGCACCGAATAAAGCTGATTTTGAATTTGAATTTGAACTAATTTTGCAAAAGTGACTGTTTTACTCTCTGGCAATGTCAAATAAATAAACCTTTCATTATCAACAATAGAGCCACATATATTATAACAATGATCACAACTATGTTCCCATTTATAAGAGAGACCAAAAAAAATGTCAATGGGAACTCCTTCTTCTTCCACTACCTGAAGAAAATACATCAAAAATTCATGTGCATCTTGCTGTTCATTTTGAGAAAACTGTGTTCGTCCTGAACATACATCTAAAAGTTTTCTAATGTCACTAGCACTTTCTATTTGAGTTTTATCTTTACTCAGCTTTTGAAAAAGGAGACTCAGCTCTGAACAGAATCTTTTTCCCTGATTTACTATTATCTGCTCTTGCAAACTTTCCAGATAAAATGCAACATTCAGCACTACATTTGCGTAGCAGTTGACACCAGAGCTATTTTCAAAATGACATCCTACAACCTGTTCTTCATTTTCCTTTTTCTTTTTGCTTGCAATTACATCACTCCTCTTTTTTTTCCTCTTCTCTACATCTTCACTACAGATATTCTCATTTTTTCTTTTACGAGAAACTACACGTTTCTCCAACACAGGATACTGACCTAAATGAGGAGCATAGCTTCTTCTTAATCTATTATACTCTTTTACACAGTTTGTATCAGCACTAACTTTTGACTCATCAAAGTCTATCATGAATAAACCTGATAATGTTTTGACTCGTGACAAAGCAACATATGCCATACCTTCTTTGAACACAGTTGAACCAATGTTCACAAATGCACAATCTACAGTCAATCCTTGAGACTTGTGAATAGTTACAGCATATGCTAGAGAAAACGGAAACTGCTTCCTACGTACATATAAGTCTTTCACAAGCATAAAACGAACTGTACAACGACAAATATCTGTAACTTCATCTATCTGATCAAATTTTATTTTTAAACATTCAACTCCTTCTTTTTTCTGGTAATTAATAAAACCCACAACTCTTCCCATCGCTCCATTTACTAAACCTTTCTCAACATCCAAATTTCTCCTTAAAAACACTCTACAGTTCATGCAAACATATAGATTTTTTTCTAATCCAGCTGTTTTGGAGATGTTCTTCTCTAGTGAGTCCAATTTATTTTTCAGTTTGCCTGTTTCTGTGACAGTAATTCTTCCATCCTCAATTTTGTCCACTGCTTCCAATTTCCTGATCTCTTCCTTTTCCAATTTCAAAAGCTCCTCATTGAATATTGAGCATTCACGTAGAGTTGGCATTAAGCAGATGACACTTTTGTTTTCAGCAATGTTCTTGTATATCTTCTCTGCAACTATTTCTTCCTTTGGAAATAAATTATGTAGCAGCCGACTCTGTAATGCTTTTTTGCCAACTTCTGTCAGTAGTCCAATCCTGATATCTTTCAGAATACTTCCATATTCTTCATCGTTTGCTTGCCTCATATTAGTAGTAAGTTCCTTGTACTCAAAGAAGGACCAAATATTTGTATTTCCGATGCTTCCCAATGACTTCTTCGTGTCTTCATGTGTCACAGTATTAAACACTGGTTGTCCTTTAACTGGAGTAAATTGCAAAAGATCTCCAAAAACTATGACGTGTTTTCCACCAAATAACATGTCATAGTCTGTCTTCAAAATTTGCTGCATTCTTAAATGCACAAAGGCAAGCATTAGGTTTGATACCATGCTCACCTCATCAATAATGAGAACTTGCATCTTCTTCAATACTCTTGAAACTTCCAAGGATGCTTCTCCAGTTAGCTTGTTGAATTGTATTTTGTTCTCATGCTCCACTGGTAACATTAGCAAACGATGTAAGGTGATTCCTTTTATGTTATATGCTGCTAACCCAGTTGGAGCAGTAACCACACAAGACAAAGTAGAATCCGTTTTTTGCTGTAGGTAGCTTCTGATGACTTTTATTAGGAAACTTTTTCCAGTTCCAGCTTCTCCGCTTACATACATCCTGATTGGATGAAATGATATGCATGAGCACTCTTTTTTTACATGTAGAAATCCGTGACCAATTTTGTTTTTGATCTCTTCATAAATTTGTTGCTGCTCTTGATTCAGTTGTCTTTCCAAATTTTCTAAGTCTATAAATTCTTCTTGAGCTTGATTCATAGCCGTTTCCACTTCATTCATGGCTATTGATGCTTCATTTTCAATGATTGGTTGTCCTAGGGGATCTTGACTGTGTGTTCCTGAACTTTGGCTGTCCTGAGAACTGTCTCTAGCTATTTCTGCTGCAATTGTAGTTTCCTGTTCAATTTCTTCATTTAACATTTGCAGATAAGTTGTGAATGTATTGCATTGTATGCTGTCTTTGCAAGCATTAAATGAATCTTCATAGCTTTGAAATTCTCCCAGTAGTTCATCCTCTGTACGCCATGGTTTAAACAACTGTAAAAGAGCCAAGTAGTAAAATTCTTTCTTGTCAGTAGTGTCGCAACTCAGCTTCCGGTGATTTATCAAACTTCCTTTTGTTTGCTTCACCAAACATCCTTCTTCACCAACGACTTTATATTTTCCATTATTGATGTCTTCTGCGGCTTTCCTTGAATAAATGTAGTTCTGCAGCACTTCATAGAGACACATGTTCTCCAGATGTTGACTTCTCTTGGGATAATATGTGTCCAACATGTTTGTTTTCAATATATCTGTACTTTCTGGGTCATTCTCGACCAAATATTCAATTTCTCCTACAGATTTCAGTACCCGATTTCTCATTGCTGCAAGGCCTAAACTTGCCCAAATTATTCTTCTTGACTTTGAGTAGAGACTTGCAGAAGATAACCTATCTGAACATTCGTAGGATCCAATTTCTCGATGCGATAACATCTTCAAACTGAAACTGTACAGCTTCTTACTGACAGTCTTCTCGTGAGAAATCTCTTCCCACATTTCCTTCAATTCTGTTTTTTCTGATTTCGTAATGTAAGACGTTACATATCGTGCAACAGCAATGGAATTGTCAGCTACATACTGTATATCCATGTTAGCATTCCACATGGATAAAATGACTGGGTTGTAGTCATTTATATTTTTTGATTCTTCTTTTCTTTTAAGGTTGTAGGTATTCTTAGGTGATTTTCTTGTGATAGTATGTCTCACAGCTGACATAAAACTGTTTACTCTTCCATTTGAAAGAACAGGTCTAGGAAATCCAAATCGACATTTAGTGTAGTATTTTTCTTTGCTCTTGTATTTCCGTCGACAGTATTTTCCACACCGATGACTTTGGAAACGTAAAACTTGCTCCTTTAACTTGTTCTCTTCTGTGCTTTTTGGTATAGCACATGTTGCATATTCTTGAATGTAAGATAACACTGCTTCATCAGCATCTGTTCCAAACTTTGGGGCATCCTTGATCCACAACAGCATATGAATATGAGGAGCACCTCTTGCCTGGTACTCTTTTCTCCCAAAAAAATCCACTACTTCTCCAAGGGGTGGATTTTTTTTATTGCAGATGAAGGACATCATAGCCTCAAATCTATGATTGAAATATCTGCAAACATTAACCGGATCCAATGAGCACAGTTCTCCTGCTGTCTTGTATTCGATGTTTTTAATGTTTGAATTGGCCTCTCGTAGAAAATCCAGTAAATCATCCCAAGCGTACTCGGCACAGCTTAGGGTAAGGAACCATGTTGGTGTTCCTAAATTCCGTAACATGCATTTTAGTTCACCATGGCGTCGGTACCAATATTCATTTGTCCCACGCTGACAAGCCATCAGATTAATCAGTTGTGTTTCCAAATGATCATCTCGGTGCTGCACTTTCTCCATAAAATCCTTAGCAGACACATTTTGTAAATGTACGCCACTTTTTAAAATGTGATTTACTGCATAAGACAGTGCAGACAAGTCGCTTTCAAATAAAAGATGGAACAAATAAGGAATACTTTGTCGAAATCTGGGATCTTCAGCATATAGTCTTGTAGTCCGATACTCTGAAGCTGGAATCTGTTCTGGACGTTCATCGTATCGTCCTCCTTTTCCTTTAGGAAACAGCTGAGGAAAACATCGAGCTTCCAAGCTCTCCTCCCATACACTCACAGGAGTTCCTTTTGCTTTCTTCATCTGAAAGAGATCAATATTGTCTCCCATAACTTCTTTCGAATGAAGAGGATGTATGCTAAAATGTTCATAAATTTCTTCTTCCTTTGACTTGTCCACTTTTTCAATTTGTCCAGTTGGTGTTTCTGTGTCTTCTTGAAAATCTTCTTCTTCTTCTTCTTCTTCTATATAAATTGATTCATACCATTTGTTATTTTTTTTCAAATACAAATTTGCTCTTTGTACTTTCCGCACATCTACCAGCTCCTGCCAAATCTTCTTATTCTTTGTAGGTACACCATTAACCAGAATAATTAATGGTTCAGTTTCCAAAGTATCCGCATCAATAGTTTCCATATTTTTTTTCAAATCCAAGGGCAAATACACCACTCTACCTTTTAAACCTCTCAGTAAATCTGAAGGAGGTAAATTACCAGTTTTGGGCTCCATACGTACTATGGTCTGGAACGGATGAACACATTGAATGAGTATAGACTCATATGTATTTAATTCAGAAAGTTCAGCAGGAATAGCATCCAATTCTAAATTATTATGTACAGCTCTGGTCGGCATTCTATTTTCCTCTAACTTGTTGTAACAGTATTTACAAATACGCTGATCTTCACCCAATTCAAAACAATTTTCTAGAAATATATATGTGGCAAAATCCTTCCACTTATAATTATCTTCATTTTCACTCTTTCTGTAGAGATCAACATTCCTAGTTTGTTTTCTATAATGAGTTCTGCGGCAACAAATACAAGTAACATTTGGTCTTTCATTAGAGACTATTGCAAATTTTGTTATGTGATCATTAAATGTCTTACTTACAGAGGGTTCTACATTCTCTTCCACTTCTTCCTCATTTACTGTGTCCTTCTCTGCACTGTTTTGTTCAGGACCAAAGTAACAAAACTGAATTTCATCAACAACCTTCTCTACATCTGATACCGTTCCTCGGAACAGAGCCCTATTCAATTCATTTAACTTTATTGCTGGACTTTTGGCAAAATACAACCGTCTCACAAACTTTCTCATTCCAGTATGATGAACAGCCAGCATCCTAAAATGATGGAAAACACTATTGCACACTTTTCTAGATAGACAAGCCAGAGAATGACCCTGCAAACCAGTATTCTCTCTCACTCTGCATGGATCCAGACTTTGAAGCACCTTAATCTTCTGTTTTACACTTTTTTTACTATATTCTCTTAGAAACTCTCGAAATTTGTCAATAGATTCCTGACGCACAGTGCAAATACTACTACAATTCCAAGTGTACACTGGGGCTTTAGGACGTCTCCCCATTGCCTCATCTGCCATCACTTGTACCTCATCTCTTGGAACCATTATCTCCTTCTCCATTATGCAACCATTTGTTACTTCGTATGAACGACCTCTGGTGTCAACTGCATGCAGCAAACTATTACTTTGAAAATAGCTCTCTTCATTAAAAAAAGGTTCACTACTTGAACTATGCATCCACTTTCCTAAAAACACTTTACAAAAGTTTGTTCTGTTCACTACTCTTTTCCTTTTGCTATGTGATTTCAGTACATTAACCATTTTGTCTAATGTACGCATCCTATTCAAAATTAATATGAATAGTTTCCTTTTTAATTCTAATGCCTTTGCTGCAATGGCTTCAATTTCTTTTTTTCTCTTGTAATATTTTGCCTTTTGCTTATATTTCTTCACATCCTTTATCAAATTGGACATAACTCTTCTCTGAAACATTTTTCTACGTATCTCTTTAAACGCTGTTTTTCTGTTTATGTAAATCTTTTCAGTTGCAGAAGGTATATTTGCATTAACTAAATTCTCAATTTTTTCCTGTTCTCTTCCTTTTGTAACATTCTTTCCAGTACAGACATTTTGTACATTTTTCTTTGTTTTGAATATATTTTTAAGAAATTGTTTTTTCTGCTTACCAGAAGATTTTTTCTTTTTCCCAACATGAGCATCTTCTACTAACTTTGGTCCTCCAGTTGTCTTCAAATATAGTTTTTTTTTTAGCGTTTTTTGAACTCTGGATTTTGTAGGCATCTTAAATTTTGTTCACTGCTCTTCAGCAATACCTGAAAAAAACTAAAAAAAAAATCCTTTATTGTATTTAAATATATTACTACATTTATTTTCACAATAGTCACAAAACGAAATTTCTTTGCCAATTTGAATGCACACAAACTGCTCTTTTTTTTTGGGCAAGTGAAAATCACTTTTACAAACTGTCACATTATGAAACCACTTTTCAGATTTTTTAAAAAGCCCATGTCCAGAGTGCTACACTCCAGCAAGGGCAACCAGCCTTAGTGATGCTGAATGTATTTGCATTACAGACTGAAACCTGAAAACCCCACTCGCTTGTAAATACTGTGCATGACTATACATGGCAAGCACATGGGTGTGTGCTAAGACTCTGCTTCTTCCCCCAAAAATTCGCTCCCCCTTTCCATCTAATGCAACTGTGAAATCACCAGAGCAATACGCAATAAATCTCTGCCTATAATTCCTCTCTGCACACAGAGTCATGTTTTCACATTAGTCCCAAAACGAAATTTCTTTGCCAATTTGAAAGCACACTTACTGCTCTTTTTTTTTTTCGGGGCAAGTGAAAATCACTTTTTACAAGTGAAAATCACTTTTACAGACTGACACATTATGAAACCACTTTTTTTGATTTATTTAAATGCACATGTCCAAACTGTTTTTTCAGACCACCACCATGTGTATTCTCGGTGACTGCCTACACTCCAGCAAGGGCAACCAGCCTTAGTGATGCTGAATGTATTTGCATTACAGACTGAAACCTGAAAACCCCACTCGCTTGTAAATACTGTGCATGACTATACATGGCAAGCACATGGGTGTGTGCTAAGACTCTGCTTCTTCCCCCAAAAATTCGCTCCCCCTTTCCATCTAATGCAAATGTAAAATCACCAGAGCAATACGCAATAAATCTCTGCCTATAATTCCTCTCTGCACACAGAGTCATGTTTTCACATTAGTCCCAAAACGAAATTTCTTTGCCAATTTGAAAGCACACTTACTGCTCTTTTTTTTTTCGGGGCAAGTGAAAATCACTTTTACAGACTGACACATTATGAAACCACCATGTGTAACTACAACAAAAACAATTTCCATTTCTATTATTCATTTCTTAAGTTACCACATACATCCCCTCTCAAACTGTAAACTCACCTTTAAAATTAGTTAGTTGTGAAAGAAATGTGACACTCAAACAGCAGATTATCAGAGCCAGGATGTCTGTTCTGTTCACCTCTCTCCTCTCAGCAGAACCAGATAATGGCAAACTTTCCCTCTATTTTTCCACACATATACATGTAAGTTTCAAATCTCAGTGCTTCCCCCTTTTTTTCAAATGTAATCACACATTTCTATTGGTTGAAAACCAACCCTTTTCCCCCAACTTGACTTCTGCCTAGTACCCTTCCCCCAACTTGACTTCTGCCTGCTACCATAGCAACAGCTCATGGAACACTGCTGTGTTGAGTTAGGTCAGAAGTCCGCCAAACAATGTTTCAATTCCACAGAGCAAGAGTGCTTGACTTTTCAAACCTAACAGCAAATCCATAGTACTGTTCTTTGGTTACACATTTTTTTGTACCAATACAAAACATGCTTCTATTAATTTACACATACAGCCTAGTTTTTATTCTAGAATGGTATGAAACAGCCAATCAGTTCTTTTTGTTTTGAAAAAAATATGTATGCCTCCATTTCCAAACTGTCTTTCTTTTCATATTGCCATTCTACTGAAAGACACCTCCTGAGTGCATCCAGTTCTCCTTTGAAGATGTTCACAGTGTGGATTGTAGGGCACAGCTATGTCTTCTGGAGTGAAAAGTTTGCAGAGAAAACAGGTATGGTGAGAGACCTTGCTTTGCCAAATGTAGACATTAAATGGATTGGTCAGAGAGGGTTAAAGTGGCACCAATTGATGCCATTGGTGAAATCCTTCATTCAAATCCAACACCCTGACCTCATAATAGTGCACTGTGGTGGCAATGACCTAGGCACTTTGACTGGGGTAGGTCTGGAAATGCTTATGAAGGACACCTTTGCACAACTGTTTACACTTTTCCCTAAAACTGCCTTTGTGTTTTCCAACATATGCCAAAGGCAAAAATGGAACTGGTCCAATCATTTCTGTCCACAGATTGACAAAGCAAGAAAGCACGTCAACAAATCTGTTTCTGCTTTCCTCCGTGACTATGGTATGGGTGCCATTTACCACAACAACTTGCGTTATGACATGCAAGACATTTATAGAGGAGATGGTGTGCACTTCAATGATGAAGGGAACAGAGTCTTCCTCTTGAACCTTAGACTCTGCATCGGTACTTACTTGTAGGTACCACTAAAAAAATGACTTCATAAACACAACAGCTCTTTTTAGAGCTCCCTAATATCTAAACTCTTAAATCTGCTTTTCTTTTTTTTATTTTTATTTTTTTTTACCGTACGCTTACCGTAAGCTTACCGTACGCGTACCCCGTGATTTTTTTTAAAATCAATAAATGGTTTTTTTGTACTTTTCTGCCCTTCTTTGACCCCCTTACAAATGTTAGGGGGTCTGTAACTCTCCTCATTGCCCCCTTTCCTTGTTTTCACTCTTTTTTTTCAGAGTGAAATACACAAAATGGCGGCCGCCGCTTCCTGGTTTCGACCGATTCGAATGTTTACTAAGATCTAAGAGCCAATCAGAATCGCGCTCGCGCACGCCACCGTACGCTTACCGTAAGCGTACGGTAAGCGTACCGTGACTTCATAAACACAACAGCTCTTTTTAGAGCTCCCTAATATCTAAACTCTTAATCTGCTTTTCTTTTTTTTCTTTTTATTTTTTTTTACCGTACGCTTACCGTAAGCTTACCGTACGCGTACCCCGTGATTTGTTTTAAAATCAATAAATGTTTTTTTTGTACTTTTCTGTCCTTCTTTGACCCCCTTACAAATGTTAGGGGGTCTGTAACTCTCCTCATTGACCCCTTTCCTTGTTTTCACTCTTTTTTTTCAGAGTGAAATACACAAAATGGCGGCCGCCGCTTCCTGGTTTCGACCGATTCGAATGTTTACTAAGATCTAAGAGCCAATCAGAATCGCGCTCGCGCACGCCACCGTACGCTTACCGTAAGCGTACGGTAAGCGTACCGTAAGCGGGCTCAGATATATATATTGATTTAAAGGCTATTTTCTCAGAATCTACTGAACAGATTTACACCAAACCTACAAAAGGCACTTCCTTGACCTAGGGACTACCTCTCTGCCAAATTTTGAGTAATTCTGTTCAGCCGTTCGGGCTGTAGCTCGTTCTAAAGGTCCTATGGAAAAATGCATGGGAAAAACGCGTTTTGGGACCCCCCTTTTATCTCAGCCCCCGCTTGACGAATCCCCACGAGACTTTTAGGGTAGGAGCGGAGCGTAGCGCCCCACCTATTTTGAAAAATTCACGAGGATTCGTCAACCGGCGCCAAAGTTATTCAAAATAGAATGTTGCGGATTTCCTATGGAAAAGGGGTCCTAACTATAACTACCTACTGGCGACCGCCAGTAGGTAATATATATATATATATATATATATATATATATATATATGAACACAAATATCAAACTATTTATTATACATAAAAAGTATAACCTAAATTAGCGTTTACCATAGAATGACTCAACTGGTAAAAAAATTAAAACTATACTAAACCAACCAATAAAATAAAACTATACACAACTTTAACCAGTAAATCAATGAAACAAATAAATCAACAATAAAAAAAATAGCAAATATATATAAACACTCTCTCACTGTTATCTTTTCACAAAAGAAAAAATCTACAACTTGAAAACCGACAAACTGCCAGAAAATACTAACAATCACAAACCAGAAAACAGATATACGAAAGTATGTATAAATAAATAAATAACACATGAGAAACTCACCCAAATAGCGAACAAAAATAATGCTAACGACCTCAACCTCTACAAACTATCAACAAAGTACCATTTAAAATATAAATTGTTTTTTTATTCATCAGAAAATAAAGCACCTGCTCCATGTTAAAACAACCCCAGCAGAAAAGCTGAAAAACTCTGAAACAAGTCAACAGAACATAAATGTAAATATACAAAATAATACTAAGTGCATTTTTTAACATGTCAATAACCAACGTGCAAAAGTAAAAACATATTATATCTTTATTCTATTACACTACTTACAGATACAATGAAAAACCCACCAAAATGGTCACTTCACAGAAAGAAAAGCAGTTACTAAAACACATGGGCTACACCGACAACCAAGAAAGTGCATCATCAGAATCTGTAAACTGGAGATGTACTAAATAATATTTTAATGCATGCAATAGGGGAGCAACTATAAAATATGATGTAATTCATGTAAGAGAGCACAACCACACCCCAAATGTGCCGGAAATAGAAGAGAAATATTACAAGATATAGGAGAGGCAAGCAGTAGCTCCCAGGAACCCACACGCATAATCCAGAAAGATATACTACCTAGAGTCCCCAAACATATAATAGGGCAACTACCACATATCTTCACTTCAAAACATTTAATTTCATGAACTAAAAAAGCCACCAATGATACCCCACCTGCCCCTGGAAGATACCAAGACACAGACATACCTGAACATTTAACAATTATACATAATGAGGAACATTTCCTTTTACATGACAATATAAATAATGAGAAACAAATTCTAATATTTGCTACATCAAACACCTTAATAAAACTTAGCTAATGTCAAACCAAGATGATAGATGAGACCTTCAAAATGTTTCCCTAACCATCCTCTCAGTTAAACACCATACATGGTGAATAACAAAACTCAAATGTCACTTTTATGTATGGCCTACTACCAAATAAACAAAGCAGTACTTCATACAAGCTCTCAAACCATATAAAACAGGAAACAAAAACCTACTTCCCCAAAAAAATAATCATAGACTTTAAGCAAGCCATGATTCAAACCATTCTAAAAATATACCCCCATAAAGCTATACAAGGCTGTTAGCATCAATTCAATCAAAGTATATGGAGACACCTCCAAAACTCTGCACTAAGTATTCCACAAACAGCCACTTGCCTTTTAAATCAAATAAATAATAGCACTAGCCTATGTCCTTATCACAGAGGTAGCTGACTACTACAATTTACTAATAGAAAGACATTTTTACCAACAAAATGACAACAAACATAGTCTCCCAATGGACTATTTCGAAGCCACTTCGATTGGCAGACTGTATATCTGCGGACACAGATGCCGACCGAAATTCCAAATACCATGGTGGAATGTCTATGACAGCACCATGGCACAGGAAGACAAAACAGGCAATTCAGTGGAAGGATGGCATAATGCCTTCCAATCCACACTAGGCAGATCTAAACCTACACTATAAAAACCTAAAGAAGAATTACAAAAAGAGCAAAGATACCAACAATTACGAATGGATCAATATATTAGCCAAATTGCCCCTTAACTTAGAAAACAAACCCAAAGAAAGTATGACATGCTATAATTTAAAGATAAACTCTTCTTAAATAACAAAGGAGTAGATTACTTAGAAATGATAGCCAAAAGCATATTATATAAAATAAAACCTAATCTACAAAGGTCCTAAAAAAGTATGAAGAACTCTAAATCAACATACCAAATCTATTTTTTTTAACATAAACATAATCATTTTTAGATCAGCCAAACAATTATTTAAAACACAATGTTAATAAAGGCTGGTATAATGAAAAATAAATATAATTTATTTTAAAAACATTTAGCTGTCACCAACCAAAATAGAAAAATGTACTAATAATTCAATAATTAAACAACAGACATAATAAAGTATTGTTGTGCCAGGTATTAATATTTTGAGTAAAAAAAATACTTTAATCACACAGCACAATTAAGGGGATGCAATATGGAGTTAAAATCTTGTTTGATCTTATATGCTACACCCTTCAGTACACACCCTGATAATGGAGCTCCCAGCATTTGCGATTTCTCACTTCAAATCAGGCAAACAGCATTTACTAGATTCAATCATCCAAAGGAGTCTATGCACTAATAGTTCAGTTAACTTTTCCTTCTGTGAGATATCATCATGGAAAAAATTTAAAGGCCTGATTCAGAGTTTGGTGAAATTGTTACTCCATCACAAAGGTGGCAGATTGCCCATGTGCCTTATTTTTACTGCCTTTGGATGTAATGTACCTGTAATCAGGTGAACGGGATAGCACTCATCTTTGTGATGGAGTAACCCATCTGCCAAACTCTAAATCAGGCCCTTAGTTTATGTAGAAGGCATTAGCCTGCATCTCATTTGTACACACTCTACAACCTTGAAGTTATCTGTTTTGGGAATTTGGAGTCATGGTAGGTGCAGGATAGATGTGTGCAGTGTTCTCTCTCGAGTGGCAACTTTGGAGATCACTGCCCACAATGTTGGCAGTGGTGAGGACTTGGAGACTTCAGCAATCTCAATGTGATTGGCTCATCTGGCAACTTCTTGTCTTCACCAGTTACAGTCGCCCTAAGCTAGAGACAGGAGGGATGCTAGCTCTGCAGATTCCTGATTGAACTCAACTTTCAGAGGGTCTTGGCAGTTTCAGCCTCTGGTACCATCAGGGTGAACAGGAGCACTCAGGTTCTGATGATGACAGTGGCAACACCAGTCTTTCAGCCGTGGTGGACTGCCTATTTCGCTCAGTGGTCAGGTTTTGTTGAAGCTTTGCTGCTGTGCATGATGAAACCGATCAGGGAGGCTGGGGGTTCCTTTTCATATGTGGGTTGAAGCTGTCTTGCACAGTAGCAATTACTCGCTCTTTCTGGCTATTTCCCATTTTCCACATCAGGAACATGCTAGCTACTCCCCATGGGCAGTGTCTGCTCCCACAGAATCAGGACACAAACATAAGAAGGCTGTCCTGTTTTTTTGTGTCTAGGTTTTGGTGATTTCAGTGTTTTTGTTTTCTATGTTTTTCGAAGATTTTGGTATTAGTGGCTATCAGTGATTAATCATTTGACAAACTCCCCCAAAAGAGACAAAAAACGTGTTTTTTCCTGTGCTTACATAACACGTGTTTGCAGCGATTGTTATTAAACACATATTTAATTTAAAGGAGAAGTAATTCAGGGTATGTAGTGTTTTCCCAGTGGCAGTGTGTTCAGTGGCTTGTTTAAACTGCTTGAAGCATAGTAAGTCAGTTTATTATTGCACTCTCACTCACAGCTCATTACCCTCTCTCAAATCGCATTCCCTCTCACTCTGTCAAGACTATGTCAGGTTTACAGGACTATTAATGGATTTAAAGAGTAAGAATGCTACATTAAAATGTTTTAATAAACACATTCCCCTGCATTCTAAGGCACCTGAACTGTGATGCTTTATGCATGTTCACCCCTGCTTTTTTGCACTTTTTGCCTGACTATATGAAGGTGGTGTTGTTGTTGGGAGGACATTCATAGCTGCCAAGTGGCCCCATGGAAAATGTCTCGCTTTAAGTCAGTTCTGCTCTTTGAACAGAAATCACATTATATTCTTGGTCTTGAATATTTTCTGTTACCACTGTGACTTTGGCCTCAAAACCCGCAGCAGTGTAGTGCAGTTGGGTAAAAAGCCAGGATTAGCTGAATGTATCACACATAACAAGGAGATACCTTCCAGGTATGAATTTTATTGGCATGTGAATGTCTTGAGTCATGTTTGCTATAGTGGAAAGTAAATTCCTAGGCAATTGAAACAGTTAAAGTCTCACTCTATAGTGTTCAGCTCAGTGAGATAGAACCAAAACATGAACTATATTATTTCACAATTATTTGATGTTCACATATACAAATACATAATACTCATTTTTAATCTTTAAAATCATTAACAATGAAGAAATTAATTCAAAATATTCTGTCACTTTATAAAATACATAAACATGTACATAAAACACGGTGTGTGTGGCAGTAATGAAATCTTAGGAATTGTCTTATCAATTTATACAGGGGGTCCTTGTTATCTACACTTGAGTCATGTTTTCACCACTATTCCACTTGCAAGGTCGTAGCATCTTTTTACAGGTACCGGTCACCTCACCTTGCATTGAAAGTTTAAAGCCAGGTGAGTTTGGCAGTTGACCTGCTATCAATGCTGACTTGTTAGAAAAGGGGTCTGATGTATCAAAGGGTTTTACCCATTCTGTGACTTTGGGTAAATGTGATAGTACATAAAAGCCAAGATTCTTATGAGTCAGCCATTTCACCAATTTGCACACAAAAAAAGAATGAACCATAGCCAAAAGATCAAATAATCAAATATGATTATTAATATTCACAAATGACTCAATAATTAGATCAAGCCTAAACCATGAATCTAAAGTAGGCACCTTTATTTCAAACACACAAATCTTGGGAGGGGGAAACAAAAGGAAGAAGAAACAATATATTTGTGACATCCCAAAACAACATAACTCAAGCAGACTAATCCTAGACAAATAATTCTTACTGCGACCTTGAATAAAAAAATTACATTGTATTGGCCCCTTCCAGAAGAAATAAAAAACTCAGTCTCTCTCACTTTCCTTTCTCTGAATAGCATTTAGGTTTGTGGATGTGTGGGTGTTTATCAGCTTTTATATGTATACACTCATGAGGGCTGTTTCCCTTTTGGTTGGGGTTTATCAGTTCTTATACATTTAAACCTAGAACATGATTGCCTAAACTTAAGAAAGGTAGAATGGGGCTTAATAAACTTCATTTATAGGAAGGCACTTCTTTTACCTTGGATATTCTAAGATGCAGGTGCTAATGTATATGTAGTCATCTACTGTAGCTGGAAGAGACACATGTACGTACAGGAGACAGCACAGCAGCAGGGAGCTCAAAGGAACTAAAAAGGAGACAGGATAATCCACAAATCAGTGGCAGCAGGAAGGCACACAACACTGCTCAATTAAATTGGAGGGGCGCAAGTACAACACAAGAAAGATGACATATTGAGAGGTCATGTTCAGGCTGATGTAGAAATAGAACACACCAAGCAGCACAAAAAGCTTCCAATCAAAGAAGAACTTGGGGCTGCTTTTCCAGTATGGGTTGCCAGAGCAGCTGTCAGCAAGATCAATTATTCCCAATTCTTTAAAATATGCAGAGTGAGCTTTGACTCCACCCAGAGGAGTATTACTTTGTCACCTCATGCTATTGACTACATGGTGTATCATTCCATCTTTTAGGAAGTGCTTCTATTGAAATGCACATGTGACTATTTTCCATATAAACAGTGCAATTAATCAGTAAGCTTTTCACCATGATCGAATCTTTAAATTCTATATGCAATCTATACAAAAAGGCTACTTTTTTCACATCATTGTCAAAGTCAAAAGAGCAAACTGTAATATGATATGTAGCACTTGTGCAAGCAACACATGCAGATAGTATATGTGCATGCATGTCTTTGCATGCATTGGCATTCTAAAGTCAGACCTATTAGCGTGTTTAATGCTGCAATCCCCACCGTTACCTGTAAAAAATAATAGGACATGTCCATGGTTCTTTCTCCATGCTTAAAAGACTTGTGTAGCTGCCTGCATTCCATCCTCCACAGTCATCAGTTCATAACGCCATGTGCACCTATAAACTGCAGCAGCAAGTAAGGATGAGCGAGGTACCATATACTTCTTTACCACGCCATCAAGTCCATGAGATGTACCAGCACTGCTAGAAGCATGTGATGGACAGATCCTAGGTTCATTAAATCACTTCTTTGGATTGGGAGAAGGTTTTCTAAGCCCAGATAGTATCGTCACCTATAACAGTCACCTTTAGATCTGAGAAAGGTTTTGCACATCAAAGCAGTATTTCTTCAAGGTGGTCTATGACAAAGAGAAGTTGTTCAGCCACCTGGACTGAAATAATTAGAACTCAGCTTTCAGTGCAGGAAGGGTAACATGGATGACAGCATTAACTGCATATCCACCTACTCCAGAAAAAAAAGAAAACAGTGCTATGTTACTTTTTTGAAAGCATGGCTTTAGTTATTAGTATTTAACCAAATCTTTGTTTTCAGTTGTGTGGAAATCTGTGCTGTCATAACATGTTTGTACCCAGACCATCCAATTGCTGACTCCTAATTTAGTTTTTTTTCTATCACAATTTAAACACCTTATGTTTCTGTGCCTTTTTTGTACTGGACTCGTTTGGTCCACATCATTGCAAGATGATGCAGATGCCTGGTTTCTCCAAATGTCTCCTAAACAAATATTTGCTATATTCTTTCTCCCTTGGAGATATGTTTTTCTTAAGGGTTCTTAATTCAGAGCAAATTGATAGAGTTGCTACTTTGACATGTTATGTTATGTATCCAGGCACTGGAGTGTGCATATAGGTGTAGCGTGGGACTAAGGTGTTGGTCGTCTGGACCCATAGAAATTAGTCGAAGAGCCAGATCTTCATCTTCTTTTGGAATTCAAGAAGTGAGGACCAGTCCCTCATGTGTTGGGGGAAGTTGTAGGAGAAACCTCAAGCTCCTGTTCTGCTTAAATAGATGTGGGGGGCTACGAGTGAGAGTTTGTCTAAGTGCAGGTATCTGGTGGGACAGTGGATGTGCAGGAGGTTGTTCAGGTATGCGGGTCTGATGTTGTGCAGTGCTTTGTATGTGTGAATGAGGAGTTTGAATTGGCTGTTTGTGGATGGGGAGCCAGTAGGGCTCACTGAGATGTGTGTAGACCGTGGGAGTTCAAAGAGGAGTCTCGCTGTGGCGTTCTGGATGGTCTGGAGGCTGTGTAGGAGGTGGTTGGTGATCCAGGTGTAGAGTGCAATGCCATAGTCTAATCTGCTAGTGATGAGGGCTTGTGTGATGGCGCATTTGGTATTCAGTGGTAGCCATTTGAATATCTTGCAAAACATGTAAAGAATGTGGAAGCAGGAGGAGCTGAAAGCGTTGACCTTCGCTGTCATGTTGGGCTTGTCATCCAAGATGATTCCTAGGTTTCTGGCATGGTCTGTTGGAGTGGGTACTGGTCCAAGCTCTGAAGGCCACCAGGCGGAGTCCCATGGAGGGTTCTTGTTCCCTAAGATCAGCACTTCTGTCTTGTAGGAGTTGAGTTTCAGGAAGTTAGATCGTATCCAGTCTGCTACATTGAACATGCAATTGGAGAAGTTGGTTCTGGTGGTGGTGGACTTGTCTGTTATAGAGAGGATAAGTTGGGTGCCATCAGTGTAGGATAGGATGGCGATGCCCTTGGATCTAATAATGTTGGTGAGCAAGGTCATGTAGATGTTCAAAAGGTTTGAAATGAGTGATGAATGCTCAGGGGCTCCGCAGATCATCTCCTTAGATTCTGATGTGTACGGTGGTAGTCTGACTCACTGTGTTCTTCCTGTGAGGAACAATCCAATCCATTTGAAGGCCGGTCCTTGGATGCCTATGTCATATAGTCTTCTGACAAGGTTGTAGTGGGAGACTTTATCGAAGGCTGCGGTGTGGTCAAAAAGGATGTGGGCTACGGTTTCTTCCTGGTCCAGTATAGTGCGAATGTCATCTGTGGCCACGATAAGTGTTGTCTCTGTGTTGTGGATACTCCAGAATCCTGATTGGGTGTGGTCCAGTAGGTTGTAGCATTCAGGGTGACTGGTGAGTTGCCTTTTGATGGCCTTCTCCTTCACTTTTGCTGGAAAACAGAGCAGAGAGTTGGGACAGAATTTGCTGAGCTTGTTAGGGTTGCCTGATGGTTTTTTGAGGAGGGTGTTGACTGCTGCATGTTGCCAGTCTCCTAGGAAAGTGGCAGATTTTATCGAGGTGTTGATGATGTGGTTGACAGCACTTTTTATTGGTGGTCCTCCCATTCTGTAGATGCGGTGGGGCATGGGTCTGTAGGTGTCCCAGAGTGTACTGTTTTCATGATTGCTGTAGTGTCTTTGTGAGAGTTTTCCATTTGGTCAGGTGTTCATCTCAGTTTGTGGTGGTCATGTTGGTGATAAGATCTTTGGGGTCTGATTGTTGTATGAAATTGCTATAGATATTTTCTATTTCTATTTTGGTATTGAAGAAGTTTAATAACTTGTCGTAAAGCTCCTGTGAAGGGGTGATGAATTCTTCGACAATTGTGAAGATCTCTTTGCAGCTGTTAGAGTACACCTCTATTCATTTGATTAGTGCTGTTCTTTTGGTATTTCTCAGAAGATGGTGGTAGCATCTGAGTGTGGCCTTGTAGGTGGTTCTGGCATCAGTGTTGTGTCTGGCTCTCCATTTTCTTTCTAGCTGCTTGTGTTACAGCGCGGAACGTCAAATTCCCCCTTCGGCACAGACCAACTACTTCGGCATTCGAAGTCACTCAAATACATTCATTGGTGGGGCCCATAACACCAATATACTTACACTCCGTTGATCTGTTGTTCTGAGGGAAAATACGCTTCCAAACGCTGACATGAGAGGAATACCTTTACCTTACCCTTACACACATTGTCCTCAGACTTCTAAAATATCCCTCTCATAAGGAGATGGATCATTTAGTTGTTATTTATGATTTTAATGAATAATGCTCGTCTATCTACGCATTACTTTTTTACCACATTTCTCTTATTCAAATAATCGACAGAACACATTTGTCAATTAATCAAATATTCTTTATCTAAATTATATTGCAAGAAAAGTTAGAAATCATCATCAGCATTTCAGAGCATCATATTTACCTATTCTGGCTAAAGTCGTCCTCTAAGTCAATCAGTCAAGAAGAATTTATTCAGCAAAGTTAGGCCGCAATTCAGTCACTCAAAGATTCAGGATAACAGCTGTCCAGCAGTGTCACCGTCCTCTCCGTTAGCATAACGTCAGGAAATCGAGTTCGTCAACGAAGAGCAAGCGATCAGCGTATCCGTCTATCCTAATTTCCTACCTACTTTTATAATGAAAATAATATCAAAAAGTATCAAGATCGGGGTTTAGGGAGTCCGGATTGGTCAACTTGGGGTCGTGAGGTGAAGTTCTCACATAGTCCACAAAATGAAGTCATCGCACTTGCTGGTTCCGGTTTTTAAATCAAGCATTGTCTTTTGTCTTGGATGGGTTCCCGGAGCGTCCTTGAAGGGTACATGTTCTCCCGGGTTCAGGTCCAGGCCACTGCTGCTGGCGGTGACGCCTGCGCACTTCCCCCAGAACCTCGTGTTGTCAGGGCAATCACGTTTAACGTCTCGTTCAGCCATCTGATATAGGCCGAAATGGTCAACTTAGGCAAAAGAAACACAAAAACGTAATTAAAACATAGAAATGGCTAATAAAATGTTATCCCCTTGCTAATACCCATATACCCATATACCGTGGGTATTTATCTAGCAGAAGCAACACTCAGAGCGGTTTATACTCACTGAATAAAGCACAAATCACAAATAAATCACCAAAGCAACATATAACATGCACTATTCTAGTTTTCTACTATTATTATGCATACTCAAGTTAGTTTACAAATAATATAGCCATGCAAGGTGCAATTCCCACGTGTAATTCTTTTGTTTATATAGTTGGTGAGTTATCACTTCAAACAAATTAATAATATTACAATTAATTGATTATTCATTTTAATATAAACATGCAGAAAGGGGGGGGGGGTATACAAAATGTTGTACTACCCGCTCCAGCAATCCCCCCTTTGGTGATTATATCACCACACTAATTTAAAAAATTTGTATCCCTTTTACGGAAATTTTGAATTGATTTCTTGTTTTGTTCATATTTCAGTTTCCCCTGTTTCTTCTCTTTTTGCTGTTTTATACATGCTATCTTTTAACTCTTCAAGTTCTATTTCGTCAAATTCTTTTTCTTGTTTATTATCCCTTCTACTCAAGTTTTCTCTTTTTATTCTTTTCTTGTTTTTATTCTTTCTACAACAAATACAACCTAGTCTAATTATTAATACTAAGGAAATCACACAAGTTAATGGAAACAAAATTTTACCTATAAATGTTCTACCTAGTTTTACTACAAAGTCTTTAATAGCTGTTATTTTCTTACCAATCTTCTCCCAAACACCTTCAACCTCCAGTGGTACAATTTCGTCATGCATATCTGTAATATTCTTAATATAAATTTTCAAATCTTTACTTTCGTCAGGAATATAAGTACAACAATGTTGAACTTTCAGCATTCCACAGACTCCACCCTCTTTTGCCAATAAAATATCACGGGCAAGTCGATTTTGCATTACCATAGCTCGCATGGCAACCATTTCAGTATTTACCAATAAGAATCCTCCAGCGGTGCTTGTTGACAAGCACTCCACTACTGTTGAAAGTTTTCTAATTTTGTTCGCATTCAGAGATATTCCCACTGCGGGTATCAGTGCTCCAAAAATGTCACCAACATTTTCAGTCCAAGATTCTCTCTTACTACATGCTAAATAACTACCTAAACTATGTACACCATCTTCTCCTCTATCCATGGGAAAAATCTTTGGAAAAACCAGGCCAACATAACATGTGCCATACCAATGGTCTGGCAAACGATAATATGCCCTGTTTCCACAGATAAAATACAGTCCTGGAAAGACTGGATCTCTTCCACCTTTAAATCTCCATCCTCCCATGATTCGGTATGTATCATGGCACTTACTATTCCCTAGAAAATAATTGTCATACGCCGTCTGATTCCTTCTTATACACAATTTCCCTTTCTGAGGCCAATCTAAAGCCATAGTTGGACTTGTTTCCCCTCTTAAATGTTTCTCCGTTTCTACATCCCAAACTGTTTTCTCCACTTTCCCTTCTGAAACCTTCCTTTGCATTTTCAATCTCCTTTCTTCAACCATATCCAAAAATGTCTTCTCCTCTTTCTTTAAACTGCAAGTCAGGTTATTTCTAAATATATATTATAAGGTTAGTTCATTTGTCTCTAAGAAAAATTCACCTAATACCTTTGCAGGTTTTACCTTGTTTAGTTTGTTAATTGCTGGTACTTGTGAAAATATAGTATCTACATCTGAAAAATAATACTCTAATTTACCTGTTTGATAACAGAAACTAGCTATTACACTACATGTTATTCCATATGTTACAGGAAGGTGATGATAAGTCACTCCTTCGGATACAGATGCAGGTAATTGCATACATACGTATCAATCTCTTTCGTCCATTGTTTTTACATATTCATACAACAATTTTGAAAACATATTGTTAGAAAAATCTATTATTGACCTGTCTTTATGTAAATAGTTTTTATCTATTCTAGTTGGAACTACTTTTTGAACTTTCCCTATATTAGTTATGTTATCACTATGTTCTTCTAATGTATCTACAGTAACTTTAAATGAAATGAACAGAGCGAGAACACTTCAAAGAAGCATTAATAATCCTGTACAACAACAACACATGTTGCACCATCTTCTAAGGAAGGTACATCTACTTTTGCTACTTTATATGTTTGCCATCTTTCTAAAATGAGCCGTGTCTTTTGACTTAGCCTCTTCTACTTTACAACTAGTTTCTAACCCAAGGCTTCTAAGCACCTACGTGGTTCTACCAGTTTTTGTCTTTTCAGTATTTTATTGTTTTCCCATCAGTAATTTTACTTGTCTCATTCAGTTTGGCATCTCATCATCTTTCACTTTCCTCTCGTTTTCAGCATACAGGTTGTCCTGAACATCCGCTTCTTCTCCAATATCGGACAAGATAACTCTCAGGATTTCCGATTCTTCGTCTTCCTCAACCAATTCCGGTACAACCACCTCTGGATTTCCTTGGCTATCCGCCTCTTCCTTCACTTCAGGCAGGGCCACATATGTCCATTCCGGTGATTTATACTTCTGGTTAGGTTTTCTTGTTCGTTTGATTTCTTTGAATACTGTCTATCCTTCTTCTTTCGATTTTTCCTGACTTGTTACTTCATTCACCTGTTCAGCCCTTGACGAATTTACACGTGTCAGTCGATATCTCAGTCTCTTTATTTTGTTTGGCCACACCTCGTCTTTGGCCGCTCTTTTCAATTTACTCCCTTTATCATTCTTTTCAGTTCTCCAAGCTCTCTTTCTCAGAACTCGGCCTTCTGGTATTTCATCTTCGCTTTCCTCAGACTCTGTTACAACTTGCTTTTTACCTTCAACGAGTTCTTTTTCCACCTCTTTTGTTTTCCCTACTTCTGTCCCTCCTCGAATCTCCGTCACGCAATCTTCCTGCTGACTACTTGTCCCTGCTTCTAACTGGATGTTGGAGTTCCCTACACCTCCTCGGGGGTCTTCCGCAATAATCTTTCCCTCTCTCTCTGTATCTGGCACCTGTCCATCTAAAGGTGTTGTTTCAGGTGGAATTTCTCTTAATCTCTCATCTGGCACTTCCTTCTCACAGATTTCTTTTATCGTCTCTCCACTTTCTTTTTCTTTGTTCTTTCTTTGTTCTTTCTTGGATGAATGGGCTCTTGGTTCTGTCTCTGAGTCTGAACTGGATTCAGAAATCTGTAACCTTTTCCTCAGGGAGTTACTTCTGGGGACCAAAGTTAACCTTGGCTCTGTCTCCCCCCTTTCAGAGTTTTCTCCTTCTTTATCTTTTGGCTCTCCGTCATCTGACTCAGTACTGGATTCTGACTCATCAAAATACTCCTTTTCTTTGCAATCAACTGAATTTGGAATTCTCAAAGTATGACTTGCATGGATCCAGTTCTTCAATCCAGCACACTTCACAGCTGTTGTTGTAGTCAAGATGACTTGCCTTGGTTTTCCCCACCTGGGAACCAAACAGTTTCTTCTTCTGTGTACTTTTATCCTTACCCAGCCCCCTGGGCTCAGATCATGAGCTGGCTTCTTTTCAAGAGTGGTGGCACCCGCTCCAACCTGATGACACACAGAATGAACTGCGTCAGCCAGGCTTTTACAGTATTCCAATACCATGTCATCAGTTATTGTCATCAGCTTGTTGACTGGTATAAATACATGTCTCATTGCGCGTCCCATGAGGATCTCATGAGGACTCAAACCAGTAGTTCTGTCTGGTATTGATCTAATAGTCATGAGTACTAGAGGCAAGACATCGGGCCCTTTCATACCTGTGGCTAAACACATTTTCCCTATTCTGTTTTTGATAGTACCATTAATTTGTTCTACTACACCAGAAGCCTCTGGCCGGTAGGCACAATGCAGTTTTTGTCGTACATTCAATGCTTCACAAATCAGTTTTATGATCTCATTATGAAAATGTTCTCCTCTGTCTGATTCAATTGTTACTGGGAACCCAAACCTAGGTATAAATTCCCTCAACAATAATTTTGCCACTGTCATTCCATCATTTCTTCTTGTTGGAAACGCCTCTACCTACCTGGAGAATAGGCATAACATCACCAAAACATACCTCAGCCTGTTACAAGGAGGCATCACAATGAAATCTACTTGCATTCTGGTGAAAGGCCCTCCCTCTTGACCTATTGTTCCTAGACTCACCACTGTCTTTCTTCCGGGATTGTACTGCTGACAAATTAGACATCTTTGACAAATACTTTCCGCCGCAAGCCTGAACTTGGCATTATACCAAGTTTGTGTAAAAGACCTAATCATGGCGTCTCTCCCTATATGTCCCTGTTCATGATACATCCGTGCCATGGCAGACATCATGCTATCAGGCATAACTGGTCTTCCATCTCGATAGACCCACACATGATCTTTCTCTCTTGGTGCACATCCTGCTTTTACCCACTGGTTTACTTCTTCCTCTCCTGCTTCTTCCTGCAATTGTCTTACCTCATCCCATGTTACCACAGTGTTAGTAAACATTGGGAAACAAGAAATCAATTCTCTTTCCTTTGCCCGATTGATTGAATTCTGATTTTGTGCACAATATTGTGCCATGTCATTGGCAAATTTATTTCCAGTGGCAATGTAATCACCACTGCGACTATGAGCAGCACATTTTACCACAGCCAATTGCCTAGGCAGCTGTATTGCCTCAAGCAACTTTCCAACCACTTTAGCATTCTTAATGGGAGTCCCACTTGAGGTCAGGAAACCTCTTTGCAGCCAAATTTGGCCGAAATCATCGACCACCCCGTAGCCATACTGGCTATCAGTTATTACAGTCACTCTCACACTTTTCCCAATCTTACAGACTCTGGTCATGGCAATAACTTCAGCTACTTGGGCCGATCTTACTCCTTTCAAATATGATGCTTCCATCACAGCTGCAACTGTACATACCGCATATGCTGCACTCAGCACTCCATCATCTGTTCTCAAACAAGATCCATCAACAAACATAACATAATCACTTTCTGGCAAAGGTTCATCTTTTATGTCAGGTCTTGGTTTTGTACAGAAATCAAGTACATCTAAACAATCATGATCTGCTTCATCTCTTACCTCCACATGCTCTACATCAGGCAACAATGTTGAAGGATTCACATTCACGTATCTCACAAGACTCACATTTGTTGCACCCAAAATTACCTTTTCATACTTAGTCAGTCGGCTGTGCGTCATATACTGAGTACGACTCCTTGTTAAAAGAATCGCCACATCATGAGGTACAAACACTTTCAGAGGATATCCCATCACAATTCCTTCACTCTGTTCCAAACTTCGACATGTAGCAGCTACTGCTTTCAGACACCCATCCAACATGGATGAAAAATATGCAATTGGCTTCCTCAGTTTTCCATGCTTCTGTACTAGAACAGAGAGTGCACATCCATTTCTTTCACTGCAATACAACTCGAACTCCTTATCGTAGTCAGGAATACCTAATGCAGGTGCTTCACACAATCCTTCTCTCAACTTCTTGAATGCTGCCAACTCCTCTTTGTTCAAATCAATAGGATCTCTCACATCACTTCTTGTCAGACGTACCAAAGGTTTTGCAATCAATGAGAAATTGCCTATCCACTGACGACAATATCCAACCATTCCCAGAAACATTCTCACTTCTCTTTGGGTCATTGGTGGACTCATACTTCTTATAATCCTGATTCTATCTATGGTTATTTTCCTGTGTCCTTTCTCAATGCTGTGTCCCAAATATTGGACTTCTTTCTTACAGAATTGTAATTTCGATGGTGAGTCCTCCATCTGCCAAATGATTCAGTAAAACTACCGTGTCTACCTCACAAGCTTCACGAGTTTTCGATGCCACAAGTCGGTCATCGATGTACTGGACTAGTACTGAATTTTCAGGCATTTCTAGACATTGCAAATACTTTTTCAATAGCTGATTAAATATTGAGGGGCTTTCTGTATACCCCTGTGGAATTCGTCACCACGCCAAAATACGCTCACCGAAACGAAATGCAAAAATTTGCTGACTGTCATGGTGCAATGGGATGGAAAAGAAAGCATGGCACAAATCAATCACTGTGTACCATTCTGCGTCATGAGGGATCTGATATAAAATCACAGATGGATTCGGTACAATGGGACAACATGGTACAACAATTTTGTTTATCTTTCTCAGATCTTGCGCTATTCTGAACTTCCCCCTAGGCTTTTTCAGTCCCATTATTGGTGAATTACATGGGCTACTCATTATTTCTCTCAAAATTCCTTGTTTTATCATTTTCTCAATCACAGGAGTAACTCCTTCGATTATTTCAGGGGTCAATTTATATTGTGGGACATTTGGATAACATACTCCTTCTTTTACAGTTATCTTTACTGGATCTACATTTCTTATCAATCCTACATCTTCTCCTCTGAAGTCCCAAACTTCTGCTTTTACTGATTGTTTCAATTCTTTTGGTAGTTCGTCAGGGTTGAATACAGCATAGGTTCCTGTAACCTCCTTCTCTGTTTCCCATTGTCATTTTATACAACACATCATCATGTGGTGTTTCAAAGGCTATTCCATCCGGAGTACAAAATATAGTGCAATTCATCTTGCACAATAAATCTATACCTAACAAGTTCACCGGACTAGTGTCACACACTACGAATCTGTGCATTTCAGAAAATTTCCCTATACTAACTTTCACTGGTTCTGTAAGGTAAATTTTAATCTGTCTGTTGGAGACCCCAACTACTTGGATCGTTTCATCCGAGAGAGGAAGATTCTTAATATCAGCTGATCTAACAGTTTATCGAGTAGCACCAGTATCAACTAGGAAAGTAATATTTTCATTATTAACTTTTCCATCTACAAATGGGCCTGTCTGGTCTACTTCTAGAGTTGAGACAAGTACGCACTCTTCTTCCTCCCTTCGGCACCGTCAACAACCTTCTTCTGAATCGCTTTCATCGCGTTGCAGCCAATACTGCGAAGCAGTGCTAGCTCGTTGCGGCTTATTTACCTGTTCTTCATTGTAGAATCCATTCTCCTTACTATACTTCTGGCAATTTTTGTTCTGTGGAAAAGGTGGTTTTGGAACCTGATTCTGTTGTGTTACACCCTGCTGTTGTCGTTGCTGTTGACCACTCACCTCATTCTGCACCTGTGGATTCAAGGATGAATTTTCATCATTAGTACTTGGTGGATTCTTACACTCAGATTTCCAATGCCCTATCCTACCGCAATTATGACACGGAAATTTCTTTTTAGCTTCCTCAATATTCCCTTTATTTTTCCCAGGATTAAATCTTTGTTTTGACCCAGCTTGTTCCGCTAATTGTGCTTCCTGTCTCTCTGCTACTTTTACCTGTGCCCACATTGCCTTCTCTTTTAGTTTTCGCTGTTTTGCCTCAATTTCATCACTGAAATATTTAGCATGTCTCAATACCTCGTCTATTTTCTTGTTTTGCCAATCTACCGTATGCTGTTTTATCATTTCACTAATTTCTGGACAAAGACCATATACAAATCTGTATACGAAATGACTCAAATCTTTGTCACTCAAATTTTCATCTCCACTGAATTGTTTAAAGGCTAAAATTAACCTCTCATAATAGGCATGTACTGATTCTTTGCTTGCCTGATGTGTTCTGTCAATTTTTACCCAATCTGTCTCTTTAGGGGGTACTTTATTCTTTAAAAATGCCATAACCTGTTCGTATTTCTTCATTACCTCAGGGTCTGGAGCTCCTGTCTTAGGATCCCTTGGGTATTCCTGTGTCTGTAAATCTATTACTATTTTGCATTCTATCCATAGATCTGCTGGTACTATTATGTCAAACAGGCTATTCAGATCAATCCACAATACTTTGGATAATTTCACAAATCTGTCCACCTGTCTATATCACTCGACGGGTTTTTCACGCATTCGAGGGAAGTCATTCGTAAATGACAAAATATCTTGTCTAGTCCATGGGACATGCACATATCCTCCTCCCGGAATCTCTCTCATAGGGCATTCTGTCACAACCTTCTCTTTCTCTCTCACAGGATAAGCTGAAAACGTTTTGTCTGAAACTTCGTCTCGCTTACGATACCATCTGCTCTTCCATTTGTCCACATCTCCCCATTTTCTCAACAAAATAATTATCTCCTTAATCTGACCTATTCGTCCTGTGGTATTCATGTTTTCAATGTCTTTTTCGGTGAAATCTACTCGATAGGGTTTCTGTAATGCTTTTACCTTTTCAATATCAATACCCATCTCATTTGCCACTTCTTCTAATCTTTCATGAAGACTTTTTGCTCTCCATGTTACAATTTTGCACAGAAATAACTATTCCTCATCTTGGTACGTTTTTAACTTATCTGTCGGGATAGTTCCTACTATTAATTCTTCCAGTACCATTCGTAATTTAGCTACATCTATTGACTCGGATTCTTTGTCTTTCTTTTGCAAGCTTCTCAACCATTCACTCAACTCCTCTGTAGACGGTCCTACTGGCTTCTCTACAGTTTCTTGTCCAAAATCTTTTTGAGTTTCTGACATTGTCTCTATTATTGTCATACGCTTCTCTGCACAATTTTGACCTACAAATGGATTATTTGAAAAGCTCGGTTCAATCACACTCATAGTCTGTCTCCATGGATTCTGTCTCTGACTCATTCTTGGTTGTTCAACCGGTTAATTACTTTTATAAGGGACTGTCAACCAGTAATCGCTGTCTTTCTGCTTGTCAAAAATAGGCATTACTGGACCTATCGTTACTGGTACAGATACCGCTTCAAAATTCTTAGTCAATTCTCTTATTTTCTCCGTTAATTCTAGGGTTGTTTTTGCTAATTCTGCTGAATTTTCTCCATCCAATTTTCCTCCAGACTTCTTTTCTACCTCTCTAATAGGATTGTTTCTTCCCATATCTTGGAACTCTGGTTCCGATTTTATCATTCGTACTGTTTCTTTCATTGGGGCACTTGGAGTTAGTATTTCTGGTTCTGGTCGGTATGGTCGTGGATTCTTATAGAACATATCATCAAGAACATCATCCTCGGACTCATTCACTCCGTACCCTCTCGACTCCACATTATGCCTTTTTGATACACACTTTCGTCCTTCATTCTCTCCTGCAGCTCTTACGGGATACAAACCCTCAGTCATACTCACATTCCGCCACCTTCTCATTCAATCATCATGCGTCTCATGTCCGTACGATCTGCCAAACAGGTACCTATATCCTCTACCATTTCTCTGTCTTTCTTGGTCATGCATTTCGTCTTCCCACTCCGTCAAAGCCTCAAATTGAGTCAGTCTAGGTCTCGGTTCTAAATTCATCATTTTCTCTCTCAAATTTCTCAAAACTGCCAGATTAAACGAACCATGCTCGGGAAAAGCCAATACTCCGTCTTTCTCAGTGTGTTTAACACAGTTGTCTAACCAAATACAGGTGTGATATCCATATTTCGCAATCATTAAGGATGCAGGGGTTTTCGGTGGAGGAAGTAACTGTCCTTCCCTAGTTATGATCGGTTTGTCCTTCTTAAACCACTTCTTAATTTTACCAAACCATGACTTTTTCTCTTTTTCTGGTGGATCGTAATACATTTTCCTTTCTTTCGGGTCTCACTAGTTTCTCCCTACGACTGTACCGCTACTCTGTCCAATCGCAGCGCGACTCACACTAACGCACCAATCCGGAGCGTCTACGTCACTGTCATAATTCTCAAATCCCAGCATGACTCACACTAACGCACCAATAGGGAGCGTTTTACGTCACCTTGTATTTCTCCACTCCTAGCGCGGCGTACACTAACGCACCAATCCGGAGCGTTTTACGTTTCTGACCGTCTGTCCAATCCCAGCGTGGTTGTTCTGAGGTCAGCAGCCGCTGCGGCAGCTCCTGCTCCTGTCTACCCCTCCTTTACAAATCTGCTCAGTAAGTTTTTGTTTCAATTTCTACAATTCTGTTAGTAACAACATAAAAACATCTCCATTGTCCGCTTCGCTAAACAAAGAATAGTAATAGAACTTTCTCATGAGAATTCCATCTTTCCCGAGAGCAGCGCTTACCTCTGCCCTACTACGGAATCGTTACTTCCGTTGATAAAGTAGCACATCCCTTTACTTCACCCTTCTAACAAGCATTAGCTAATCGTTTCTCTAGTATTTAAGACACATAGGTGCCGATCACGATCCGGTAAAAAATGTCCCTGTACGACTCGTATCGGGTCTTTTTACCGTACGAATCGTACAAGTGCCGTACGAACTGGCAATCACGATTCGCATGGAAAAAAGTCCATACGAACCGCACTGGGAATCATTCCCCACACGTCCTCGGGTCGGAAAATGTGTCCGACACGTCCTCGGACGATTTACCTTACAAACGTGAAAAGCCAAGTCCGACCGAGGAATCACGATCCATCCCGTGCGTCCGAGCTTACAACCGTATGGAAAAAACACCGTCCGCACCGAACTGCTATAGCAACCATGGAGACATGTGCCCGCATACGCGCCCAACACTCCCCCCAGCCCCCGTACGTCCGACACGTACCCCCCGTGTATGTATACCCCCACCCGTCTAGGTACACCCCAGTACGTTCAAGTCGTACCCCCACCCCAGTACGTGTCGTACCACCGTCTATGTACACCCCAGTACGTTCGAGCCCCACCCCCACCCCTGTACGTGTCGTACCACCGTCTATGTACACCCCAGTACGTTCCAGTCGTACCCCCACCCAAGTACGTGTCATACCACCATGTACCTACACCCCAGTACGTTCCAGTCGTACCCCCACCCCTGTACGTGTCGCACCACCGTGTACCTACACCCCAGTATGTTCCAGTCGTACCCCCACCCCTGTACGTGTCGCACCACCATGTACCAACACCCCAGTACGTTCCAGTCGTACCCCCACCCCAGTACGTGTCGTACCACCGTCTATGTACACCCCAGTACGTTCGAGCCCCACCCCCACCCCTGTACGTGTCGCACCACCGTCTATGTACACCCCAGTACGTTCCAGTCGTACCCCCACCCCTGTACGTGTCATACCCCCGTGTACCTACACCCCAGTACGTTCCAGTCGTACCCCCACCCCTGTACATGTCGCACCACCGTGTACCTACACCCCAGTACGTTCCAGTCGTACCCCCACCCCTGTACGTGTCGCACCACCGTGTACCTACACCCCAGTACGTTCCAGTCGTACCCCCACCCCAGTACGTGTCGTACCACCCTCTATGTACACCCCAGTACGTTCGGGCCCCACCCCCACCCCTGTACGTGTCGCACCACCGTCTATGTACACCCCAGTATGTTCCAGTCGTACCCCCACCCCTGTACATGTCATACCCCCGTGTACCTACACCCCAGTACATTCCAGTCGTACCCCCACCCAAGTACGTGTCGTACCACCCTCTATGTACACCCCAGTACGTTCGCGCCCCACCCCCACCCCTGTACGTGTCGCACCACCGTCTATGTACACCCCAGTACGTTCCAGTCGTACCCCCACCCCTGTACGTGTCATACCCCCGTGTACCTACACCCCAGTACGTTCCAGTCGTACCCCCACCCCTGTACGTGTCGCACCACCGTGTACCTACACCCCAGTACGTTCCAGTCGTACCCCCACCCCAGTACGTGTCGTACCACCCTCTATGTACACCCCAGTACGTTCGCGCCCCACCCCCACCCCTGTACGTGTCGCACCACCGTCTATGTACACCCCAGTACGTTCCAGTCGTACCCCCACCCCTGTACGTGTCATACCCCCGTGTACCTACACCCCAGTACGTTCCAGTCGTACCCCCACCCCTGTACGTGTCGCACCACCGTGTACCTACACCCCAGTACGTTCCAGTCGTACCCCCACCCCTGTACGTGTCGCACCACCCTCTATGTACACCCCAGTACGTTCGAGCCCCACCCCCACCCCTGTACGTGTCGCACCACCGTCTATGTACACCCCTGTACGTTTGAGCCCCACCCCCACCCCTGTACGTGTCGCACCACCGTCTATGTACACCCCAGTACGTTCCGGTCCTACCCCCAACACAACCTCCTAAGTACGGAGCGCACCCCATGCCCCAACATCACAACCGCATGTACGAGTCGTACCAACCCACACACAAGGACAGCACCGTACAACCAAATGGCCCATCTACACACCGTACACACGCTCAAAACACACGTACACAACCAGGACAAAACAAAACAACACAAGAAGACACTATTCGAATGGCACAAAGCCACTAAACATGGCCAACAAACACTACAAATACACCTTCACTGACCTGCAACTGCCAAAGACAAACAGAGGGCCAAAACACCACCACTACTTATAACACACCCACCCAAAATTCAAACACTGCCACACCAACCCATGGACCAATAAAAAGGGCCCACACACACAAACCATGAGCCTTTGCAACAGACTCACTGCTGCCAGACACCACAGAACCATACAACAAGCTACACCACACCTTACACTTGCACACCTTCACACAACCACCCTCACAAACACCCCCTCATCACATTCACACACACACAGAGAGGGAGGGAGAGGGGGACAGAGAGGGAGGGAGAGGGGGACAGAGAGGGAGGGAGACACAGGGAGACGGACAGAGGGAGGAGGCTGACACACAGAGGGAGGGAGAGGGTGACAGAGAGGGAGGGAGAGGGGGACAGAGAGGGAGGGAGAGGGGGACAGAGAGGGAGGGAGACACAGGGAGACGGACAGAGGGAGGAGGCTGACACACAGAGGGAGGGAGAGGGTGACAGAGAGGGAGGGAGAGGGGGACAGAGAGGGAGGGAGACACAGGGAGACGGACAGAGGGAGGAGGCTGACACACAGAGGGAGGGAGAGGGTGACAGAGAGGGAGGGAGAGGGGGACAGAGAGGGAGGGAGAGGGGGACAGAGAGGGAGGGAGACACAGGGAGAGCAAATCAGCCGTGTGGTGTGTGGGAATGTCTGCTCGTCAGCAGGTAGACTGCGTGCATGTAGCCAAGGGTGACCCGTGCCAGAACCCCCCCTCTTCTCCATGGCAAAACACAGGGCCATGTCACAACCTGTGCACGAGCACAATGACAGCTACCTGCATCACATAAGTGTGTGGAACAAATCCATGTGCACATGTACAGTGCTACACGGAAGGCGCCAATGCATGGCTCGCAACACCTGCCCACTCCACTGCTGACTGCAGTCACACTTGACGCAGCAAGTAAGACTGTGCCACATATAGTTAAAGGTGCCAAAGTGGTGCCCAAGGGACACACCCATGCACAAGTGCACTGTGAGTGGAATGCAAGACAGATCCTAATTCCAAGAGGAAATGTGCCAACTTATGAAATGATGAAACATGGATGTTGCATGGACCAAAATTAACATTGTCTCTCTCACACACAGGTCAACGTCGTGGTGCACCCCCCAACACTGGGGGGGAACACTCACAGGACCCGGATCTGCAGGAGCCCGATCCCACCGGCAGCGACCACTCTCACCACTCTGTGGACGACCCCGACCGACCTGGCCCCTCTGGTGTCCAACCGCCTGCAGCACCTGCGTCAGGTACAACTGTGCCAACCACCACCCCCACTCCTGCCACATCCCAGGAGACACCCAGGATCCCTGCTCCAACACCACAATGCAGCCAGGCTGGCCAGGAGGGACACGGTGTCCCGGGCACCCAGGAGGAGGCAGGCGACAACGCCAATGCCACCCCTCAGGGGTCCCGGAGACCCGATGTGCCCACAAGGGCAGGCCAGGCGCAAGTGGGCAGGGGTGGTGGGAGTGGAGGACGGCGGAGGCACGAGCCTGACCAGTTGGCTGGGGATCCGGTATTTTCCCATGTCCGTAACATCCTGGACTCATACCGGCAGGACACCACGGGCATGGCCCAGGTTGTGTCCACCCTCAATGAGATCAAGGGGAGCCTCAATGAGATAAAGACCCAGCAGGCCCAGCAACATGCGGAGCTACATGCCTGTCTACTGGTACACCAACGGAGGATGGAGGACAGACAGGCTGAGCAAGTGACGGCATTCCAGGGGATTCACGCTACACTCCGTCGGATGGCCGACAACATGGCCGACCCTCCCTGTGCCAGAAGGCGGAGAACATCACCACCCACAGGGAGGGATCAGGAGGAGGAGGAGGAGGAAACATCCGACGGAGCATCCCAGATGTCGTCACGGCCTGCTGGTGAGGTTCCCCGCAGGAGGCCGGGTCGTCCACGGAAAGAACCGTGAGGGTCGGCGCTACATCACCATCTCCCAGGACACCTGGCCTGGCACCTGGCCCACTGGAGCAACAGCATCACAGCATCAAGAGACATTCTCTGCCACATGGCCCTGCTGGTCACTGGCTGACCAATGTTGACAAAGACTGTGGCATGGACTCTGAGGACATCCAATGGCAAGGACACCAACTCCCCTACTGAACTTTGGATTCAAAATTCCCGGAAAGACACTCACTTTGTTTCCCCCCCCCCCCCAATAATAAATCACACTATGAAGAGTAGATGCCTGCTGGTAGCATTATTACCTAACATGTGTCTTGTAAAGTCAAAACATGCCTGAGTCATCTTTTGTCTTCAACCACCCACACCCTGGGGCCTGAGTCTAGCACAGGACACATGGGTCACAGTGTATTAGGCAAGACAGACATGGAGCACCATACACACCCGTGATGGGCCCAACAAGCTGAGGGGGTTACCGAACAACCGTGCTGACACACACATTGAGTACAGCAACAGTCATGCGCAGAGGTCAGGGATCCAGTCCAGTGTCCTGGGGGCACCCAGGTATGTGTAGACAGGTGGCAGAACCATGTCCTGCAAGCTTGAGTCCGGTGGATGCAGAGAATGGGGGCCTGGCCAACGTTGGATGCATGGGGATGGCACATGTCACAATACCCACACAGTCATGGACATCATGCCCAATACACAGTCTCAGCCCACACACACAGCTCGCATCTTGCCACTCGACACATTGACACATAGCCACAATCAGGGAATACCATGCCAGACAAGCAGGATGCACCATGGCAACACACCAGCATTGACTGAGAAGAGGCACCTTGGAGGCATAGGGACACCTTTATTAGTCATGTATTCGGGATTGCAGAGGCAACTCGAAGTACACATGAACACATCATGTGGAGTAACATGTGGGTCCAACACTGGCACCCCCCTTCAGCAGCACACATGCGTGTTCGCCATGGAACTGGCACACAAGCGTCGGCTAACAGCTAAATACCCACAGCTGCACACGGAGAGCCTGCCATACACCATAGATCCGCGGATGCCGAAGTCCCACACCATGTCAAGCCAATGCTAACCGAATGTGTCCGAGGGCAGTGTCACACACATTGATGCCATCATCACAATCCCCTATCCCATCACTGATGACTGTCAACCAGGCAGACCATCTATTCAGGTGTACACAGCTGCATGTCGTGTCCCATGGGGATGCGACATGGCTGCAGGGGAACCAAACACCGACAGGGGCAGTGTGCACACATCGTGAACAACTGCCACACCCAATACACCCCAGATGCATCCCTTACCCCATGGAGACTTCCAAACGTGTCCGTGCCTGTGAGTCAGCCCACGATGTCATGTCCATGAGGAATAGCAGTGCCACAACAATGCAACCAGCAGACGGCATGCGCAGGTACCTGGGGAAGAGAAACACACAAGAAGTCAGCCACAAAAAGCACAGCCACTTGCATGTGCATTTACTCGACACATGTATGGATGACAACATGCTAGGTCACAATTATGACTGAGGAAGTACACCCATCACTGGCACCATCACTCCAGTGACACACCCACACACACCTCTGACTCACGTGCCATACATGCAGGTGGAGACACACATCACAACGCATGCCACACGGGGACCAATGCGTGCACACTCAGACACTGGTACTCACCACTATGCAAAGAAGTCGCGTATGAGCCGAGTCTGGATGTCCTCTTGCGGCTCCACATCCTCCACATCACTAGCCCCATTGCCAAGCCCTTCGTCCTCCACGGGTGGATGGTCCTCGTCATGTTGATTCAGGATGAGTGGCACTGCTCTTTCAACTGCAATGTTGTGCAGCATGCAGCAGACCATGAAGATCTTGCAGACCTTCGCCGGGGCATATGGGAGTGCGCCGCTGGTCTTGTGGAGGCACCTGAATCGGCTCTTCAGCATGCCAAACGTCCTCTCTATCACTCGCCTTGTCCGGCCATGGGCGGTGTTGTAGCGGAGCTGGGCCGGCGTGATGGGGTTGCGGAGAGGTGTGAGCAGCCAAGGCATGTTGGGATAGCCAGCGTCCCCTACATGGAAAGCACATGGTCATCGTTAGAAGTGGTGAAGCGGTCGTGCTGGTAGGCTATACTGAATACAGGACAGACAGACTGTACCCACCAACAACACATGCCTGTTCGTTGCGCAGCTGCATCATCATATCAGGCATCCCGCTACGCCTCATGATGTAGGCATCGTGTGCTGATCCTGGAAAACGAGCACAGACATGTGAAATCACCATGTTGGACAGACACACCACAAGGGCATTGATGGAGTGGTAGTGCTTCCGATTGCGGTACGCCACCTCCCGTGCATGTGGTGGTACCAAAGCTACATGTGTCCCATCTATGGACCCAATGACATGGGGCATCCCTCCCAGGGCATAGAATCCACGCTTGACCTCAGTCATCTGTTCAGGGGTTGGGAACTTGATGAAGTCATCCAGGTGAATCAACATGGCCTCTAAGAAATCATGCAGCACACCACTGAACGTGCTCTGGGACATGCCACCAACATGAGCTATGGTATTTTGAAAGGTACCCGTGGCAAGAAAATGTAGGGCAGCCATTACCTTCAGCTGGGGTGTCAGTGCCGTGGGATACCTGTGCTGCGGTTGCAGGTGTGGTGCCAGTCTCGCCGTCAACTCCAGAATCAACGGTTGGGTGAAGCGGTAGAGCCGGATGCTGTCATTATCCTGCATGGCAGCCAAGTCTGGAATTCTTCGGGCAAGAGGCGGCGCTCTGCAGTAATTTGGAAGTGACAACGAAGAGTGAGTGCACTACGACAACAACTCATGTGTACTGAGCACATGTTAATCTGGCAATACACACATGCTACATAGGGAGTCAGGTATGTGCTACATGGCCAGGACACGTATGGATGCAAGGTGACACTCCTTCAAAGACCCAGCTACACACGGAGATTGAGAACCTCCCCATGCCACGCCATGGGAATAGCTGTGTCCCAGTGCAAATGAACAGCCAGACGCAACACAGGAGTGACATACGCCCACACATCAGCAGCAGTAGGATGCCGATTGCAGAGATTGGTAGCGGAACACTGGAGCCACAGGTCACGTGACATTACACTAGGCCAGCCCACACACCTTGCCATGAAGGTGCACATGTCATGACTCACCACACATACCTTGTGAGGATGCTGACATGTGTCACGCTACTCCGTGTCCCATGCATACATGTGCACCTCACATCCGATACCACATGTGGCATGGTGTGCGGAACAGTGTGCAATGACAATCTACACACAGACACATGTTTGTTGCTGCAACGGCTGCAGCTTTTGAGGGTGCTCCAACATCAACCTGATGGGAAGCCCCCACACATACATGACATAGTCACATTGTGCACCGTGGGTAGTGACAAGTCAGGTGTCATAACCCCTGTACCGGGCATCAGGGGACATTTCCGTGTGTTGGTGTCCGTGCCATGCCAGTGACGCTCCCCCAAGTGCGCAGTACGACATGCACACATGTCAAAGGAGTCAAGGGCATGCCTGGCACACATCGCACCATCACACAGTACATCTGTACACATCTCATCATACATCTGGTGCCTTCTCGACTCAGGAGTAATGTTCCACATCACAGGCCTTTCACACCTGTGCCCCACACATGTAGTGATGCACAGACGATGCCTCGATGTCAATTAATGGACAAGTATGTCCATCCATGGACAAGTATGTCCGCCCTATCCCTACCTGTGTGCCGCCTGTCACCACTGTGATGTGTGAATACCGCTGTACTGCTGCAAAGAGGGCCTGTGTACGTTCCCATATCACTATGGGAGTGCTGCCGTATGTGTACCCATCGTGATGGCGAGCGTACAAGCATGTGTACGGCCCGTACCACTACGAGTACGCATACGCGAGGCCACACATACTGATAGGGAGCGTACAGGCGTGTGTACGCTCCCTATCAGTATGTGTGGTTCGCGTATGCGTACTCGTAGTGATAGGGAGCGTACAGGCGTGTGTACGGCCCGTACCACTACGAGTACGCATACGCGAGGCCACACATACTGATAGGGAGCGTACAGGCGTGTGTACGCTCCCTATCAGTATGTGTGGTTCGCGTATGCGTACTCGTAGTGATAGGGAGCGTACAGGCGTGTGTACGGCCCGTACCACTACGAGTACGCATACGCGAGGCCACACATACTGATAGTGAACGTAGTCACGCGTGTACGGGCCGTTGCAATGCATTTGGGGTGCCCTAGGGCCCCGGAACGCACCGTACCTGTGTGTGGAGCTCAAAATTACATAGGGGACACATGAGGGACAAGTATTAAGGCCTACATGCATGCTGGTTGTCATGGAGACCAAGTTCAAAATTAGAATTTCTTCTGGAAGGTGAACAGCAGAAGTCAGTTGGAATAAAAATACTTTGTTGCAATGTGTTTGTGGAGCTGACATCATGCAACCGATAGAGTACACACAGACTGCTAGGTTTGAAGGGATTGGTGGAAACATAGGATGCAAATGTGAGTGACCAATCACTCTGTACTCCTGTGCATGAGACAGGGCAGAAAGGCACATATAAGGCAGCCAGTTCCCATGAGGGAGTACTTGCCTGCACATCTTTGAATTCGTCGACCCAGCTGCTGCTACTGATTCCCTGGAACCATGTCAAGGGCTGTGGAGAGGTCACAGCCATTCACCCTGGAGGAGAACATGGCATTGCTGGATGTGATCCTCCCACAGTACCCCATGCTGTATGGGCGACCAGGGTATCAGGTGAGTGCATAGGCCACTGGCACAGACTGTCCCTATGTTGTGACTGTGACTTCTGCCATTGTGTCCTGGTGTGACACACATGCCATGTACTGTTGGGGGGGTCCCAGGGGGGGGGGTGCCTGATGTCTCCCAGCAGTGCCCTGAGACAGGAGGGGTGTGTGCCTATCACTAACAGCAGTGCCCTGAGACAGGAGGGGTGTGTGCCTATCACTAACAGCAGTGCCCTGAGACAGGAGGGGTGGGTACAGAGTGCTCCCAGCAGTGCCCTGAGACAGGAGGGGTGGGTACAGAGTGCTCCCAGCAGTGCCCTGAGACAGGAGGGGTGGGTACAGAGTGCTCCCAGCAGTGCCCTGAGACAGGAGGGGTGTGTGCCTATCACTAACAGCAGTGCCCTGAGACAGGAGGGGTGTGTGCCTATCACTAACAGCAGTGCCCTGAGACAGGAGGGGTGTGTGCCTATCACTAACAGCAGTGCCCTGAGACAGGAGGGGTGGGTGTGATGCACAGTGTGAGCCTTGATCATTGATTGTGACATTGCCATCATTCCACCTGTGTACCCACTATGGCACGTACTGCTTTTTCCCTCACCAGAGGATCATGTCCCTATGACAAAGGTGCAATGCGTTGGCTGCATGACATGCTTTGTTGTTACCAGCTAATTTGTTATCAAATGTCTCTCTGTGACATGTGGCTGGTGTATTGATGTGGTGTCACTTGTTCTTCCTCACAGGTAGGCGCCACTGCCAAGGAGCAGATCTGGCTGACCGCCGTCAGTGCCGTGAGGGGTGTGGATCGTCGGAGGCGGAGCCTGTCCCAGGTGAGGAAACGCTGGCAGGATATCCGGTGCTGGACACGGAGGATTGCACGGGTCCTGCTGGAGGACTCACCTGAGAGCCACAAGAACCGCGGGCGCCGCCGTCTGAGCCACCTCCACAGGCGTGTGCTGCCGGTGGTCTTTCCAGACTTGGATAGGCGCTTACAGGCGAAGCAGCAGCCGGAAGGGGGTAGGTACATGTGTGTGTTGTGTGTCACCGGCATTTGTAAGGGCACAGTAGCATGAATTCACTGCCAGGGTTTAAAGGTGCTGTGCAGATCCATTTTGCCCCAGTATAGTGCTGCGCCCCTGCCACCCTTCCCCTCCTTGCAATGTGTTCCCTGGTCTGTGTGTAGCCACTCCTTCACAAGGTAATGTAGGCTGGCGCTTTGTCCACGAGAACTATGCCTGTAGCATCATGTGTGAGGGTGGTGGGTAACAGGTTTTGGGACCTTGGCTGTGCCCTGTCAAGTTCACTGCATGTGGGTTCCATGTCAGTTGGCACTGATGCTGACTCCAGACATGGGAGTTGGTCTCTCATGTGTCATGCCTTACAGCGCGCATGTCCTATGTAGTGGCCTGTGACATGATGTGCATGAGTGTGCGATACGCATAGTGCAGGGATGGTGGCGTGGGTTGCAGTCATTACCATTCAGGAGCATGGAGTTGCGTGGCCACTACTGTCCCCTGGGGCACCTTTTCATCGGTGTTGTATGTGTCATCATAAACGTGGACACTCTCAGTGTCTACAGCGTAGGTTGTGCTCTGTGCCATTGTCCCCTGGCACCATGTATATAGACGTGCTATTTTGTACAGGTGTCCACTGTGCAGCCTGACCTGAATGTCCTTCTTCATACTCACAGTTGCTAGTGCCTGTGTGTCTTGTTATACTCATCTGAGGATGGGCACTGGTACCTCATTATTTGTACAGGCGCACCTTGGCTGTTTGGCGTCCAATCTTGCATTTTGCCTGCCCCTGTGTTTATCACCCAGACTATGAGATGTTGGTGCCACCTGTGTCTCAACTATTTGCCTCGTGTAGGGGGTGGTTGGGGCGGGCAAAGCCTATATGTCAAATCCAGATTTCTACTTGCTGGGTCTGGGCAGTGTGTGATGTTTGTCTGGACACACACGCAAGGTGCAGTGACCGAGTCATGTTGTGCATGTTTTCAGCATTACCTATGCAGCATGTGTCTCAAGTTCATGGATATGGTCCCTGGTCATCAGTATTTTCGCCAACGCTGTGTGGTGCAGATGCAGTGCTGGATTGTCCCCAGGGCCTGGGTGCTATGTCAGACTCCGTTTCCTGTCTTTAGCTATTGTCTCATGCTCTCCATGGTATTTCAGTGGCATGGTGGATAAACCAACTGTGTGTTTCATGCCCTACATCGGTACCTTGTTTAGTAGATGTTAGGGATCTTCCTTTTCAGGCTATGCAATGTTGCCTATGTAGATTGGACTCATGTGACAGATGTGTACAGGTGTCTGATTAATTTCTGTCTCTCCACCCTGCCCACAGCATCGTCGGGGGACACAGAGGGAGACATGGACACAGACCAGGCGGAGGGACCGAGCACCAGTGCCAGCCATGACATCAGGGCTGGCACATCGAGTGGGACAGAGGCGGAGGAGAGTGTGGCCGAGGACCTGTCGACTGGCACATCAGAATACGAAGCTGACAGGTCCGAGGAGGATGTCTCCGAGTGGGTGGAGGCTGCACCAGCAGCTGACAGCGGAACAACACCTCGCACCGCCCCCTCAGTTCCCATCAGCCGCCTCCCACTTGCTCGTGTCCCTTCCCAGCGTGCCCGGTCACCGCATGTCTCCTTCATGCCAGGCACCGCACCCCCTGCCCCTGTCTCCACTGCTGCCACCAATGCTGAGTCTGTGGACATCCAGCGGCAACTGCAGGTTGGTCAGGCTGCGATCCTTAATGTCCTCCATGCCCACGGGCAAACCCTCAACAACATCGAGGCATACTTGGAGGGCATTCATTCATCGCAGGCTGACCAACGCAACTTGCTGAGGTCCATAGACTCGACACTGACTGCAGCAGTGGGTCTCCTGCAGCGCGACCTCCCCCCACCTACCCCTGCCCCATCCACACTTCCCACTCCCATGCCTGTCCCACGTACACCCAGACGTCGGCATGCACCCACATCAACAGACACAGGCACCACACCAGCAGGGAAGGTCCACCGCACTCCTCCTGACACGCACACACAGGGTGAGGTAGGCACACCCACTGGGTTGGGGGGCAAACGTGTGACACGCAGCCATAGTGGGAGTCCGCATTCCACCCAGTCCACTCCCTCCAAATCCCCTCCCCTCAGCTCTCCTGGCTTCATCTCCCCCAAGGACTCCTTCATGGCCGCTCTGTCCCTGAGCCCCACAGTGACACCACCCCGCAAGCGGTCAAGGAAGTCCTCGGTCACGGTGGTTGATTCTCCCCCCCTGTCTACGCCCTCCCCCGGTGGCGCTGCGACCCATCCCTCTGACCCCCCCCCCCCTCCTTGGGGCCTGTGGATCCTTCGGGTGCAGGGGACTCCCTGGAGGACCTTGCAAAGGTGTGTAGTGCCATCCTGGCCTCCGCCTTTGGCCCTGCCCCACCCCCTGTGGTGGAGTCCTCCATCCCTGCACCCACAATGCCTCCCCTTTGCCCTGATGTCCCTGCGGTGCCTGGTGCTTCCCCCCCCCCCCTGATGGCCTCACCCCTGTGGAAGACGACGGCATGTAACTGTGCAGGCAAGCTAGGGGACACGCATCCCACTGTGTCCCCCATCCAGCTGAGACTTATTGACTGCCCTATGGGCTTTGTGAATATTTAACTGCCTGCAATCCACGGACACTGTGATCATGCTGAATAAAGCTTTATTTTTTTTTTCATTCTGACACTACTGCTATGCTGGTATTGGTGTTGGTGGCGCTGCTACATGGTTTTGGGTGGTGTTTATGTGTTGGGTGTGTTGGAAATGTAGTAGTGGGCTGCTCATTGGGGGGACCCTGGGATCTGTGTGCCATCACAAGGTGTTAGCTAACTTTCTTTGTTCATGTAAGCAGTTACTGCATGGTGCAATTGTCCCAGGGTGTATTCCTCCCTCTGTGTACCCTGATATCTTCCCCTGCAGGGTGTTCCCAATCTTTATCGCAGAGCTGTGTCTACATGAGCTGTGTGTGTGACGGAGCCCTTCTACTTTGGCCATGCATGCAGGGCCATGTCTCCACCTGCAACATTCGTGGCATCCTTGGTGATCACTGTACTTGTGTGTGGAGTCTGTTGACATGAGTTCATGGGGACATGTTCCCTTGTAGGCAGTATGCATGTGGGTACTTCCAGCCTCACACACATGTGTTACACACCTCCTGTCTCTGGGCACTGCTGGGAGTGATAGGCACCCACCCCTCCTGTCTCTGGGCACTGCTGGGAGGACTCTGCACCCACCCCTCCTGTCTCAGGGCACTGCTGGGAGGACTCTGCACCCACCCCTCCTGTCTCAGGGCACTGCTGGGAGTGTTAGGCACACACCCCTCCTGTCTCAGGGCACTGCTGGGAGGACTCTGCACCCACCCCTCCTGTCTCAGGGCACTGCTGGGAGTGTTAGGCCCCCACCCCTCCTGTCTCAGGGCACTGCTGGGAGGACTCTGCACCCACCCCTCCTGTCTCAGGGCACTGCTGGGAGTGTTAGGCACACACCCCTCCTGTCTCAGGGCACTGCTGGGAGGACTCTGCACCCACCCCTCCTGTCTCAGGGCACTGCTGGGAGTGTTAGGCCCCCACCCCTCCTGTCTCAGGGCACTGCTGGGAGGACTCTGCACCCACCCCTCCTGTCTCAGGGCACTGCTGGGAGGACTCTGCACCCACCCCTCTTGTCTCAGGGCACTGCTGGGAGGACTCAGCACCCACCCCTCCTGTCTCAGGGCACTGCTGGGAGTGTTAGGCACACACCCCTCCTGTCTCAGGGCACTGCTGGGAGTGTTAGGCACCCACCCCTCCTGTCTCAGGGCACTGCTGGGAGTGATAGGCACACACCCCTTCTGTCTCAGGGCACTGCTGGGAGGACTCCACACCCACCCCTCCTGTCTCAGGGCACTGCTGGGAGGACTCCACACCCACCCCTCCTGTCTCAGGGCACTGCTGGGAGGACTCTGCACACACACCTCCTATTTCTGGATATGTACGCTTGGAACATACACGGTGGCGGTACGCTCCATGCATACGAGGGTGAGGGTACGGGTCGTACTTACACTGTTGGGGTGTGTGTACGGTACGTACATACGCGGTTGGGGTGGTGGTACGCTCCATGCATACACGGGTGAGGGTATGGGTCGTACTTACACTGTTGGGGTGGGGGTACGCTCCATGCATACGCGGGTGAGGGTACGGGTCATACTTACACTGTTGGGGTGGGGGTACGGTACGTACATACGCGGTTGGTGTGGGGGTACGCTCCATGCATACGCGGGTGAGGGTACGGGTCGTACTTACACTGTTGGGGTGGGGGTACGCTCCATGCATACGCGGGTGAGGGTACGGGTCGTACATACGCGGTTGGGGTGGGGGTACGCTCCATGCATACACGGGTGAGGGTACGGGTCGTACTTACACTGTTGGGGTGGGGGTATGCTCCTTGCACACGCGGGTGAGGGTACGGGTCGTACTTACACTGTTGGGGTGGGGGTACGCTCCATGCATACGAGGGTGAGGGTACGGGTCGTACTTACACTGTTGGGGTGGGGGTACGCTCCATGCATACGAGGGTGAGGGTACGGGTCGTACTTACACTGGTGGGGTGGGTGTACGTTCCATGCATAGGGGGGTGGGGGTAGGGTCCGTACATCTCTATCCCCACGCTATGTGATGCTTGTGCGGGCCGTACCCAGGCCTTTGCCACGTGGGTACGATCCGTCCCACCATTGTTGGGGTGACGTGGGTGTGGGCGTGGTACGTCTCGTACCCAGGCTCTTGAGGCGTGGGTACGGGACGTACCGGTCTGGTTGTGTTGCCGGTTCGCGTGGTGACGGACTTCCGTTGTGGCGGTCACTGGCTTAGCTGGACATGCCCCCACCCCCTCGTAGTGACCAGGGCATGGGTGTCAGGTATGTCCTGGGCATGTGTGGTGTGTGACTTTGGTGGGGGTTTTGTGGCCTGCCCTGGTCCTGCCACCCCCACCCCCCCCCTTTCCCTCCTCCCTTAGTTGTTCTGACCTTCTGCGGCATCTGCGTCGGAACCTGTAGAGGAGGTGGACTGCTATGAGGGCCGGGATGACCCGTAGGTTCGGGTCCATGTCTGTCCGTCGCGTACGGGTCCTCCTTGTTTGCGTCGTCCTGTGTGTCCGTCGCGTACTGGTCCTCCTTGATCGCGGGGTCCTGTGTGTCCGTCGCGTACTGGTGGTCCTTGTTCGCGTCGTCCTGATTTCCCGGCAGTTTTTGGCAGCCGGAAAATATTCACCGTGCGGGATGACGTCGGTGCGAATCGTGATTCCTGGTTCGTGAATGGCAGGCTGCGAGCGTCCCGACGTCAGGTCGGCCCTTTCCCGGATCGCATTGGTAGGTTTATTTTGTTCGGTCGGGCTTTTTTACGAATCGTACGGAAATGGTGTTCCATGCGAATCGTAATTCCTTGTTTGTAAATTTTGACGACCGGGTACGCGTCGGACGGAGATTTTGCTCCGTCCGACGGTTCGTACCCGGTTTTTACCGGATCGTGATCGGCACCATAGTTGGAGACCCAATGCTCCTGAGAAATAAACCCAGAGTTTCACAATTAACCCGAATGCTATTTCGTTCACGCACTTACACACCAGAAAATGTAGTACATTCACACAGAATCCTGTCTTTCCCGAGAACAGCCTGTCCTACTACAGAATTATGATATACGTTAACAAAGCAGCGCTTACCTCTCCTTTGTCCTTCTAACAAGCTTAGAGAGTACCTATTACCTTTCCAGTGATAAGCGTTATCGGAATGCCAGTTGGGTCCCTGGTACCTAAGACCAGAATTTCACAGGTAACCTTCGCTATCATACACACTTCTCTCACACAGAAAATGTCTCTAATGGCAACACACGGCGATGTCACCGAATCAAACCCAGACAATGCGTTGTGCAACTTCAATCGTCACACGTTTTCTCCTGTGTACCTACAGGATAACAACAATTCCGTCTTTCCCGAGAACAGCGCTTTCCTCTGCTCTACTACGGAACCGTTACAAACTTCTGACTTCCTACATCCCAGAAGCCGTGCAAACATAAAACTCAACACGACTCAACATAGAGTGTTAGTACATAAACCAATATCAATAACCAATAATCAATAAGCTATTTACAAGCTGTTACAGCGCGGAACGTCAAATTCCCCTTTCGGCACAGACCAACTACCTCGGCATTCCAATTCACTCAAATACATTCATTGGTGGGGCCCATAACACCAATATACTTACACTCCGTTGATCTGCTGTTCTGAGGGAAAATACGCTTCCAAACGCTGACATGAGAGAAATACCTTTACCTTACCCTTAAACACATTGCCCTCAGACTTCTAAAATATCCCTCTCTTAAGGACATGGATCATTTAGTTGTTATTTATGATTTTAATGAATAATGCTCGTCTATCTACACATTACTTCTTTACCACATTTCTCTTATTCAAATAATCGACACAACACATTTGTCAATTAATCAAATATTCTTTATCTAAATTATATTGCAAGAAAAGTTAGAAATCATCATCAGCATTTCAGAGCATCATATTTACCTATTCTGGCTAAAGTCGTCCTCTAAGTCAATCAGTCAAGAAGAATTTATTCAGCAAAGTTAGGCCGCAATTCAGTCTCTCAAAGATTCCGGATAACAGCTGTCCAGCAATGTCACCGTCCTCTCCGTCAGCATAACGTCAGAAAATCGAGTACGTCAAAGAAGAGCAAGCGATCAGCGTATCCGTCTATCCTAATTTCCTACCTACTTTTATATTGAAAATAATATCAAAAAGTATCAAGCTCGGGGTTTAGAGAGTCCGGTTTGGTCAACTTGGGGTCGTGAGGTGAAGTTCTCACATAGTCCGCAAAATGAAGTCATCGCACTTGCTGGTTCCGTTTTTTAAATCAAGCATTGTCTTTTGTCTTGGATGGGTTCCCGGAGCGTCCTTGTAGGGTACATGTTCTCCCGGGGTCAGGTCCAGGCCACTGCTGCTGGCGGTGACACCTGCGCACTTCACCCAGAACCTCGTGTTGTCAGGGCAATCACGTTTAACGTCTCGTTCAGCCATCTTGTATAGGCCGAAATGGTCAACTTAAGCAAAGGAAACACAAAAACGTAATTAAAACATAGAAATGGCTAATAAAATGTTATCCCCTTGCTAATACCCATATGTGTGTGTATTTATCTAGCAGAAGCAACACTCAGAGCGGTTTATACTCACTGAATAAAGCACAAATCACAAATACATCACCAAAGCAACATATAACATGCAATATTCTAGTTTTCTACTATTAATATGTGTACTAAAGTTAGTTTACAATTAATATAGCCATGCAAGGTGCAATTCCCACGTGTAATTCTTTTGTTAATATATTTGGTGAGTTATCACTTCAAACAAATTAATAATATTACAATTAATTGATTATTCATTTTAATATAAACATGCAGAATGGGGGGTATACAAAATTTTGTACTACCCGCTCCAGCAATTGCAGTAGCTTTTAGATTCTTGGAGGTCCTCAGTAGATCAAGTGTCTTGTTTGCTGGTTCTTTGTTGCATTTGATGGGCACAAGGGAGTCTGCGCAGTTCTTGATCCATTCATTGAAGTTGGTTAAGTCCTTGTCAAGGTTTCTGTTGGTGTTGGATTTGTCTGTATGAGGGCATTGAGCCACTCTGCCTCTCTTACTTTGTTCTTCCTCTGGGTGAGTAGGTTGGTGCTTGTGGGTGCATTGACTTGTGGTGGTTTCATAGTTTATGATGGAGTGGTTGGCCCATGGGAGTGGTGAGGTGGATTGTAGGTAATCCTGTCACTGCTGGTGAAAATTGGATGCAGGGTATGTCCTGCGATGTGTGTAGGGTCTTATTATAAGCTGAGCGAGTCTGGTGTTGTCCTGGCTTTTGTGGAGGGCTTTGGAGCAGGGGCCTGTTGTATCCTTAAGGTGGAAGTTCAGGTCACCGAGTAGCATGAAGTCCTTGGAGTTGTGGGTGAAGAGGGTGATAAAGTCTATGATGAGGTTGCTAAAGTTGGTTTTTGGTACTGGTGGTTGATATGTGTTGCTGTCAATGGGTGTGGTGCATTTTATGGTGTACTAGTGAACGATTGTGAATCCTCCTCCAGGCTTGTGAAGGTGGTCCTGTTGTGCTATCTTTTAACCCATTGGAATTGCCACAGCAATGTCTGGTGCCGATGTGGCTTCAGCCAGGTTTCTGTGAGAAAGAAAAGGTCCGTCCCTCTGTTGCCAAGGAGGACCCAGATTTTGGTGGCATTTTTACTGAGTGAACAGGTGTTATGAAGCATGCATGTGAGTAGTTGTTGGATTGCTTATCTGGTGTGTTGTGAGGCAGTTGCCCAAGTGGGAGGTCATGTTGTTGGTGCTTGGCTGTGTGTGGGTGTGCTGCTCCAGGCAAAGCGGCAGTGTGTGCATGTGAAGAGTTCTACTGAGGTGTGTAGTGTGTCATGGCAGCAGCAGCTGAAGTGGCGGCCCAGGTCGAGCGAGCGGAGGGTTGCTGCTGGGGGGGTCAGTCGGACCAGGGTTCCTGGTGCTGATCACAGACAGGCTTGCCTTTGAGGGAGCCCTGGGAGGGGGGAGGAGCTCAGGAGCAGAGTAGGTAGAGCTATCAGCATGGTAAGAGAGGCACAGCAGGTGAGCAGGTAAGGAACAGAGAGGTGGAAACAGGCACAGGAGGGAGATGCAGAGAGTGTGAGGTGAACACAAGGGGAGAAGGGTGCAAAGCAGGCAATGGGAGTGGCAGCAGGAGCAGGAAAAAAGGAAGGAGGCAGAAAGAGGCCAAGGAAAGCAACAAAAGGTGGCAAAGTAGAAGAAGAAGCTGAAAATGGTGGAGAAAAAAGGCACAGAGAGTGAAAGAGAACAATGAGAAGAAGTGGCACAAAAGGCTCTAAATGGGGAGAAAAGGCACAAAAAGAGCCAAAGTAGCCCAGAGAGGCTGAAAACAGGGGAGTAAAAAGACACATAGAGTGAGAGAGAGTGAAGAGAGAAAGTGGCACAAGAGGCTACAAATGGGGGAGAAAAGACATAAAAGGTGGCAAAGTAGCCCAGAGAGGTTGGAAATAAGGGGGAAAAAGGGCACAGAGAGTGAGAGAGAGGAAGAGAGAAAGCAAAAAAGGTGTCAAAAACAGATGGAACATGGCAGAGAGGCATGGAAGCCTCAGGTGAAAAGATGGGTCCGAACGGGCGTTAACTGTTTGGAGGACCGGTCAAGGTAAGTCTAGGGACCTTTCTATAAGCATGTTCTTGTTAGCACAGTTGCAAGCTATTAAAGAAATCCCAAAAAACCATGACGATTAAATCAAGATGTAACTTTTTTGTAGACAGAGTGTGGGTACTTATGGCACAGTTCACAGAAACTGTCATCAGTCTGTGGTGCAGTGAGTATGTGGACATTTAGAACTGATGTCAATATTTGCAACACTTGGAAAAATATGTGCAAGTTTTCCCTGAGTTGCACAACTTAGGTGTGGAAATGTTTGATATTTGCACGCATTTCTGCATGTGCCTGCTTTTTTAACCCTTCATATGAAAAGTCTCTTCATTCCAGAGAATCCATTGGACTAGGGCTAGGAAATTATTGAACTTCAGCAAAATATTTTCCTTTCTATCAAAAATTATTTTCCATTGTGGTAAAGTGCTCTGTAAAGTTTCAATATTTCACCAGTCATCTTGAACATATATATTGTATGTACACTGGCTGTTTTGGGGTATGCTTTTCCTAACAATGTGTGTGCTACAAAGAAATAAGGCCTACTCTATGTTAAATATGACTACCCTAAACCTTTAACCGGCATATGTGGAAGGGTCAGGGTCTGAGAAACTAATGTTTGGAACTCTGACAACAGCTAAAATAGTGTGCAAAATTGCCATATTATTTCATAAACATGCTGAGATTAGTTACACTAACAAAAGTAACTAAAACGCAGAAAAGAGAAAACTTTCTAATTCTGCTGTATAGGAAGCCACATGCACTAGGCAACATTGTATGGTCATCTGGCTGAGCACATAGCTAATGTGGAAGAAGCATGTTTTCACAAAAGTGCTTACCCCTTCCTTTCCACCACCATCTTGGCGCCTTTGTTATTTTACTATGCTCGCTCGTAGAACTCCACAGAACGTTTTTCGTTAACTCTGTGGAATTCTGCAGAGTGAAACTTCGCAAGCTCTACCGAGACCTAGCCCAGACATGCGGCCATGTTTTGAATGCTCTGCAGCTTGGACAACAGATAATCAGCCATTCCAACATATAGTGAGTTGCCAAAATCCAGATGACTGACTATCAGAGCCTGCACAATGTTCTATCTGCAGTCATGGGGCACCCATTTGAAGATCTTCTGGATCATACTCATTAGGCCAAAGCTCAACTGCAAACCACATTAACCTGGTGGGTCATGTATAGAGTTTCATCAATATTGATGCCCAGGTTTCTAGCAGATTTGGCAGGTGTCGGGGGTGGTGCCCAGTGAACTGGGGACCCATGTGTTATTCCATACTGAGTTTGCTTTTCCAAACAAGATGACTTCTGTTTTGTCCCCATATGACTTTAGGTAGTTTTTTGCATCCAACAAGACACCTACGACAGGCAGCCCACCAGGCTCTCCTTACAGGTGTCCATGTCCTTCCCAACTGAATTCAAGTTGTGCGTCATCAGCATATGATCTGATATCTAGTTGCCATCTTCTAACGATGTGCCATAGGAGCCATGTACACATTAAAAAGTGTCAGGCACAGGGCCTAACCTTGGGAAACACCACAACGTACGGTTGGCTCATCAGATGTATATGGTTGCATATAAACTGCCTTTGTATGTCCCATCAGGAAGGAGCCAAACCATTTCAGAATTTCAGAGTGTGTCCCAATATCTGATAGGCTGTTTAGTAAAATGGCATGCAACACCGTTTCGGATGCAGTGGAAAGATTGAGTAAAAAGAGAGCAGTAGCCTTGCCCTCATCAATCGCACATCTGATGCTGTCAGTGACTGATAAATGCAAAAAGAACTGATAACAGCATGGTTTCAGTGCTGCTCCCTGCCCTAAATCCAAACTGTGAATCATCTAATAACGGATTGCTTTCAAAATACTTAGTGAGGCTAGAAATTCACTAATTTCTCCAGAATCTACATCGGGGAAGGGAAGCAACGAGATTGACCTAAAGTTGGCTTGATTTGTGAGATCGGCACCAGTTTTCTTCAATAATAGAAGAAGTAGAGCTTTTCCAGTGCCTGGAGACCTCTGCCTTGCTAAGTTGATTAAAAACAAAGTGGGTCATTACGATGCCGGTCGGACTGGCTTCCGCCTTCCAGTCGGAGGCAGTCGGCCAACGCGGTCACATAGGAAGGGTTGGTTTCGACCGGCGGATTATAATGCATGCAAATGCACAGAAATGTGACCACAATGATCCTTCCGATTCTAACAGAAAATTCCGACTGTGGTTGTGTCAGAAAGGACCAAAGGAGCCTGTTGGAGTGGATCGCCCAGCTTATTACAATGTGTCATTCAGATGAGCTGACCGTAGCGGCCCAACCACCTCATCAGAGCTGGCATAAAGGAGGGATATAAGCCCAAGACCCACCTCTATACAGACACTCCCTTCATGCACCAACATGGAGCCTATTCTACACATTCTGTAGGTTAAACATCCCTGGTGAAAATATACAGATACTGAACATCATCTGACTGAAAACACTACTAGTCAACTTTGACCTACACTATACGTCAATAATGCGTTTCAAACACTACATACCCTCCCCGCTTGAGACACTACACCGTGGATAAAGCTTGGGGCGTTGCATTCCTGGACTAAACATATCAAGTGGGTCCCTGTATGCAACATTACTGAATGTATGTTCCCATCACATCTGCATGGGTACGCCTATGTCCAGATCAGTGACAATGTACAGACACACACACACACAAAATCTACAAGCGTGGACAGCTCAGAAACTGGTGTGAAGAAAAGTGTAATTATCTATGGCACGAAACAGCCCCTTCCCACAAATGATATAGCAATCATCTTCTTTGACAGCATCATATTGTTCATAAGCTAGCTCCTGTTGAGACATTGTTAATTCAAATGTATGGATGTCTCTGTCAAGATATGAACTACTATACTGCAAAAGCACTCTATTGCCCCTTCACACATCACCCACATGAATATTATAAGTCAGGTAAATGGGATTGACAAAAACTACAGTCGCATATGTGTAAAGGCCTGCAGCTGTGGGTATCCAAATCGGCGGGGGGGGGGGGCTGAAAGGCGACAGGCCAAGGAAACAATCCAGTATGCACCTGCATCAATTTCACCATGTACATAGGACCTGTGGCATGGCGTAGAATTAGGACAACCAATAATGTCATATAGTGGCATGCCCATGTGACTTATGTGTAAGTGCAAGTCCTAAAAACAACACTACAGCAGCAGCACTAGTCAGACATCTATGAGAAGTATGTTTAAAGAACTCACATGAAAATGCTTATATCTGCCCCAAAGTAACACATAACTACCAGAATACTGCACTCTCCATATGTGGTGTAACACATACCTACTTAGCACATATGTAACACATATCTACCACAAATCTCATCTGGTATAGCAAGCCTGAAGACGTGAACATTAGTCAAAGCAAGATACAATACTTATTATAGTAGATAACACAGAAAGCAATGTATGCCACAATCTTTGTCACTCCATAACTTGTCCCAAGGTTTGACTCGACTTACCACTGCAAATGTATCAGCTATCATGGTGAAACAAACTCAACCGTTGCCACACATCCCAAAATGTTCAACAACAACAAATAACATCAGGAGGAAATGCAGGACAAAGGTCAACATAAACTATGCAGTCTTTAATCTGACACTTTTTCTATGGGCCAATGGCCAGCCAATGGCCAGTCCAAAAATGTTCATGTGGTCCAGTGCACTGCTGTGCCATGAAACATGCCAACCAGATCACTGCAAGGGAAACCTCCCCAAGAAAGGGGCATCCAATGGGCAACCCAGGCACCTCTGATTACCAAAGGGATTTAGTGCTCAGTGTCTGCATCCAGAGTGCATTGTGTCACATGCCATAAGTGGGCAGTCCACCATCAAAAGAGACGCAGTAGTGCAGGAGCATCACTCTAGACACTAGGCCGATAAGTGGCCTGTTTGGGATCACTGTCAGTCATCACTTCCAAAGATGATGTCGGTTATCAAAGCAAATAGGCTGACAAGTGGCTGCTCAAAAAAGGACACACATATTTGACTTCAGATTGCTTAGTTCATGGTCACATGTACAATAGTCAAAGTTGAATGCCATGCTCCTGCTACCAGACATACACATGCAACAATTCTCCCATTGTGTGGCAAATTAAGTCATCTACCAGTTAGAATTGGTAATAGCTGCCTCTAACAAAAATAGATGGTCATACATTAAGTTACACTCAGGGAAATATTCACCACATCCTAGCTTCTGTTGAGCTTTCCTGGTCCAGTGTCTCAGGTCCTCCCACCTTTTCTTGCAGTGACCACTGCACAGACAAGTGACCCCCAGGTTCTGCACCCTCCAGGCAATGGCTTTCCACAGCGACACCTTATGATGGGCAAAAAAACAATCCGAACAAGACGATGTGGGTTGAAGCAATAAGTGCACAGGCAGGCTAATCCAAACCAAATCAATACGATACTAAATATTATTCAGTTACGCTCCACTTCTAGTGGCCCATCGTCAACCAGCCACTAATCTATGAACATGCGTTACTGCAAGAAGGAGCGTCTAAATAATCAACAATTTCAATCAAGAACATTTTTTTATGAGTGTTCGTTAATAATGTCCAAAAATAAAACTCTTCCAGTAGAATGCAATATGAATCTTCGTCTTTTATTCGATTACTTCACCGATTATTTCATCATTTTAATAAAGTTGAATCGATAATTTCATCACCTGATGATACCATTCATCCTCGAATAAGAGATATTTTCTTTAAAAAAACATTGGAAGAATTCCATCGAATGGAAGATAAAGGACATAAGCAATGGAATATGCATGATAATTTGTCGTATTTGGAAAGAATAGCTTTAAAAGATTTAAATAATGATAAGACCATTATTATTCGTGAAGCAGACAAGGGTGGCAATATAGTGGTGATGAACAAAACTCAGTACAGTCAAGAAATTCACAGGCAATTAAGTGACTCTAATTGTTATGTAAATTTTTTTAATAATCCTATGAAGGATGTTACTAGACGTAGTTCAGAGAGATTGTATTTTTGGAAGGAGGAGGGATTAATTGATGAGGCTGAATACAAATATGTGAATGTAATCCATCCCACCTCCCCCTTCATCTATACATTACCCAAAATACATAAATCTAAAATAGATCCCCCGGGCAGACCTATCGTGTCTAGCATTGGAAGTGCTACAGAACATTTATCAGAATTTGTAGATGGATTTTTAAAACCTTTAGTAGTTAATCTTCCTTCCTACATCCGCGACACTATGGATGTGTTGAGTAAACTTCAGGATTTGCAATGGTACGAAGGTATGATCTTGGTGACCTTAGACGTTGTCAGATTATACACTTGTATTAATAACAACAAAGGAGAACAGGCACTGAGCCATTTTTTGAGTAGCCGAAGTGCCAGTTTACGAGAGCATTCGAGAATGCTGATAGAAATGAGTAGTTTAATTCTGAATAAAAACTATTTCTTATTCGAGGATGAATGGTATCATCAGGTGATGAAATTATCGATTCAACTTTATTAAAATGATGAAATAATCGATGAAGTAATCGAATAAAAGACGAAGATTCATATTGCATTCTACTGGAAGAGATTTCTTTTTGGACATTATTAACGAACACTCATAAAAAAAAATCTTGATTTAAATTGTTGATTATTTAGACGCTCCTTCTTGCAGTAACGCATGTTCATAGATTAGTGGCTGGTTGACGATGGGCTACTAGAAGTAGAGCGTAACTGATGAATATTTAGTATCGTATTGATTCGGTTTGGATTAGCCTGCCTGTGCACTTATTGCTTCAACCCACATCGTCTTGTACGGATTGTTTTTTTATTTAGGGTCTGAGTAGCACGGAGGCTTGGGTATGGATGACGATCGAGATAAATTTGCTGCAGAAGTGTTTCAGTTAGCAAAATTCACTAGCTCTTCAACAAAAAAAGATGCACCTAGGAGTAGTTTGAGAGATAAATTTTTGAAACTAGAAAAATTAAGAAAGTTAGAATTGTCAAAATGGTGGGATGGTATGACTTTGAAGAATTACCTGGATCAAAAAAGAATACCCAGGGGATTGCGAATACTTATTTTTCCCACTTTCGATGACTTAGAAGACGATCATCTGAAAGAATGGGAGGAGAATTTATACTCTTCATCATTTAATATGATGAATATTTTGATTAGGAATGCTGACAGGAAAGTGGAAAAATTGAGACAACAGATTGCTGATTTGGAAAAGGAAATTAAGGATATGAATTTACCGGATTTAACAGAAAAGAATTTTGTGATTTTGAAAGAGGTTATTAATAGGCACCAAATACAGATCAAGGAGAAAAAACTTAGTAAATTGAGACGTGATAATAGAGATTATAACCAGGGTAGGGTCTTTACCTTTGCCAAAGGTTTTGATGATATTCTCAAATCCAGACAGACTACTGAATCGGGGTTGCAGGGGGAATCAGGCTCAGTGACTTATAGCAGCTCTAGTATATCGTCTATTGATGAAGCGTCTGGGCCAGGGGCAGTTGGAGGTGGGCCAGTGAAAAGTTCTTCTTTTTGCGAGGAATTAATAGGAATCAAAAGAGGCCGGAAAAAGGTCACCATAGAATCAGAAGGGGGTGGAAACACCGGAAATATTAGAATGGGAACAAGGAGTCAGAACAAGATCAGGAATTAGACCATGATTCAGTATTGGATAAGGAATTGGAAGTTATAAACTTATCGGATAGGGATTTAAATGCTCATGAATTATCAGTTTTAAAAAAAGGTTTATCATTTTGTCTAACTAATGCCTGTGATTATACTAACTTGGAAATTGACTTGTTTAAATTTATCAGAAATCTGAAGTTGAAAAGTTTTTTTGCCACTATGGATAAACCTTTGTATAAGAAAACAGACAATAAAGGTTCGGAGATTACTATTTCTGATGTTCAGAATGTGCATTTATTAATGTCACTAACGGAAAGTGAAGGTTTTGAAATTCAAGATGTGGAGGCTATGTTGAATGTCAGCACTGATTGTTCTTGTACTAGTGGGCTCAAGCAGAAATCTAAGTTCATACCTCAAGGTATACAGTTTGCAGCGATTGATATTTTCTTTAAAAAAACGTAAGCAATGAATATGCATGATAATTTGTCGTATTTGGAAAGAATAGATTTAAATAATGATAAGACCATTATTATTCGTGAAGCAGACAAGGGTGGCAATATAGTGGTGATGAACAGAACTCAGTACAGTCAAGATATTCACAGGCAATTAAGTGACTCTAATTGTTATGTAAATTTTTTTAATAATCCTATGAAGGATGTTACTAGACGTATTTCAGAGAGATTGTATTTTTGGAAGGAGGAGGGATTAATTGATGAGGCTGAATACAAATATTTGAATGTAATCCATCCCACCTCCCCCTTCATCTATACATTACCCAAAATACATAAATCTAAAATAGATCCCCCGGGCAGACCTATTGTGTCTAGCATTGGAAGTGCTACAGAACATTTATCAGAATTTGTAGATGGATTTTTAAAACCTTTAGTAGTTAATCTTCCTTCCTACATCCGCGACACTATGGATGTGTTGAGTAAACTTCAGGATTTGCAATGGGACGAAGGTATGATCTTGGTGACCTTAGACGTTGTCGGATTATACACTTTTATTAATAACAACAAAGGAGAACAGGCACTGAGCCATTTTTTGAGTAGCCGAAGTGCCAGTTTACGAGAGCATTCCAGAATGCTGATAGAAATGAGTAGTTTAATTCTGAATAATAACTATTTCTTATTCGAGGATGAATGGTATCATCAGGTGATGAAATTATCGATTCAACTTTATTAAAATGATGAAATAATCGATGAAGTAATCGAATAAAAGACGAAGATTCATATTGCATTCTACTGGAAGAGTTTTCTTTTTGGACATTATTAACGAACACTCATAAAAAAAAATTCTTGATTTAAATTGTTGATTATTTAGACGCTCCTTCTTGCAGTAACGCACCTTATGATGGGCCTTGACCTGCATGGATGCAATAGATCAGCTAGGGTGACGCAGAGGTAGTACACAGCTAGCATAGACTTCTCACAACATTGCATACATTAGTTGTTTGACGTGCACATGCTGACCTACAGAAAATCCATTACTGCACATTTTAAATTTCCCTTTGCATACTGGCCTCCACCCTGATCATGGCTATACTAACTGAACCAGACCCACGCCTGTATGTGTCTGTGTGGTAAGTCCTGACATCAAGGATCATACTGTAAGCCATATATGGTAGTGTGTACGGGACAACATCTACAAAACTATGTACATACTGCACAATTTACAAGGAACTACTGTTGGATACCAAAAAAAGGTTTTCTCAGAACCAATTTCCCATGCAAAATATAACCCCAAAGAACTTTTTAAAACCATTATGACACTCACCGCTCCAAATGTCCCCAAAAGCTCAAGTAGCCCAGAACTCTTTGAAAACCTGGCCGCCTTTTTCCAACAAAAGGTGGAATCTATTTTTTCCTCATTCACACTTGCCCAAAAGGGGGAAAAGGCATTGCCGCTTATAGTGGAACCCAATAGACCCAAACCCATACCAGCCCTAGACACTTTTTCATTACTAGAGACACCAGATTCTATTAAACTTCTGCCTTCCATTCGATCAGGGTTGCCCCTGGACCCATGTCCGGCATTTGTGATTAACCCCTTCGCTGCTAGGCCTTTTCTCCCCCTGTGCTAAGCCTTTTTTTGGCATTTTGGGGTAGTTTGTGCTTAGGCCCCTGTAACTTTTTAACCACATAAGGTATCCACGTCATTTTTGCTTCCTTTTTTTCCAACATCATGGGGATTCTAAAGGTATCCAGGGTTTGTGGATTCCCCTGGAGGGGACCCAGAAATCAGACAAAATACAGCAAAAGATTTTTTTTGTGTGAAAAATTGGAAAAAAGGGCTCCAGATGAAAGCATCTGTTTTTTTCCCTGCAAATGGTATAAAAAAAGGGGTTGTGGTGCTGAAATCACCATCTTTCCAGCTTTCAGGGATTAGCAGACTTTTGTCAGAAAACCAACCTTTGTTACACAGTTTTGTCATTTTTCTGGGACACAGTCTATTTTTGCTATTTTTTGTGCTTTCAAACTCCTTCCAGTTAATGGTAGAAATGGGTATGAAAGCAATAATGGATCCTGAAAAGCTATACATTTTAGAAAAGTAGACAAAAATCTGAATTCAGCAAGGGGTCATTTGTGTAGATCCTGCAAGGTTTCTTCATGGAAACTAACAGTTAAATATAGGATAAATTGAAAATTAGTTGCATAGCATTCTGGGAAGGAAAACATTGGGGGATCCACGCAACCCATACCTCATTGGACTCGTTTTCAGAAATGTTTGGGTTTGGTACTTTCCCAAGATGGCCGCCGAGCCTCGGGCCAAAACCCCAGGTGCCCCCCCCCAAAACCAGGTAGTTTTGTTATAGGTAATTTTGAAGTCTCCACAGTATGATTTAGGTCATTTCCTGTTGCAGCCACTATGCCTACCCACACAAGTGAGGTACCATTTCTATCGGGAGACCTGAGGTAACGCTCGGTGCAAGGAAATGTGTGGATCCACGGAGATTCCAGAACTTTGCCACACAGAAATTTGAGAAAAAAGTGATTTTTTTCAGCGAAATCTGAGGTTTACAGGGGATTTTGGGTGGGAATATGTTGGGTGACCCACGCAATCCATACCTTGCTGGACTGCCCCGGGTGTCTATTTTCCAGAAATGTGTGGGTTTGGTAGGTTTCCCTAGATAGCCGCTGAGTCCAGAGCCAAAAACTCATGAGACCCCCCTTGCAAAACCAGGTTGGTTTGTGATAGGTAATTTTGATGTCGCCTCAATAGGTTTTGGGCCCTTCCCTGCCGCGGGTACTTGGCCCACCCACACAAGTGCGGTACCATTTCTATTGGGATACTTGGAGAAATGCTGGGGGGTTGGAAATTTGTTGTCACTTTCTGCAGCGTGAAAATGGGACAGTCACATTTTAAGGTGTGCAGGACATTGTGGGTAAGATAACTTGTTGGGATCCACAAGAGAGATATCACCTTGTACTCCCATGGGTGTTTAGTTTACGACATTATCTACAGTTGGTAGGTTTTTCTTAGATGAAATGTACACCTTGGCAGATAGACAAAAAAGACAAAGATTACTGCACAGCCATCTACTCCTCAAACACACACACATACTGGTTGGATTTGGCATGAGGTCTAGTGATGGTTCAGTATATAACATTTTATTAACAAGAGATTTCACAAAAATGAAATGCACTGTCAACAATTCAAAGGACGAGAAACTGAACCATTGACTCACAGCTCGTGAGCTGTAAAGCCACAACAAGGCACCAACCTCTTTACAGACCTTTCATACACATTTCAAATGTGTGACACATACAAAACCATTCACACCGCCAGCCGCGGACCCAGCACATTACAACAGCAGACAGCGCCATTCAAGGGCTCATCACTTTCACACGCCCACATTCCTGACACAGCAACCACACCAGCTCAAGCGTTTGGCTAGCAGTGTGTGTAGTGACCAGCAGCAAGTCTCTACTCACACACCACCAGCCAAGTGCCAGTCCACGCACACTGCCAGCCAAGCGCCAGTCCAGGCACACCGCCAGCCAAGCGCCAATCCACGCACACCGCCAGCCAAGTGCGAGCCCATACACACCGCCAGCCAAGCACCAGTCCATGCACTCCACCAACCATGCCCCAGTCCAGACACACATCGCCAGCCAAGCGCCAGTCCATGCACACCGCCAGCCAAGAACCAGCCCACACACACCGCCAGCCAAGCACCAGTGCATGCACTCTGCCAGCCATGCTCCAGTCCACACACACACCTCCAGCCAAGCGCCAGTCCATGCACACCGCCAGCTAAGCACCAGTCCATGCACACCGCCAGCCAAGTGCCAGCCTACACACACCGCCATCACATTTAGGATTTTTTTACACAAAAAAGAAAACACAAACAAATTGCAAATAGGTGCCAATCTAATAGTACAAAATCTGAAACTAAATACATTGCACAAATGCCAACCTTGAAACTGAACAAAAAATATAAAACAATAGAGACTAGGCAATTCACTTTACCACTCATGGATGCTCCCAAAAATTAATTTGTGTGTGGTACATTCTAAAACAAGCAGGCACACACAGCCTAGGGTTAGAAGGACACTCGGGGCAGTACATACGAGTCTCCTTCCGCGTACTTCTTCGCCAATAGACTCTACATCTCCTACTGGGAAAGTCTTTTGAGGGTGTGGGAGGAATGTGATCAGGAAAGTGGCGATCTTTCAATCTAGCCACATCCTCCACCACTCCAACTCTAGGAACACTTGCCTGTTCCACTAGAACAAGGCTGCCTATTACAGACTCCTGAAACTTAGCAAAAGTCAACTTTGACTCAGGACAAGAATCCTTGAATACAACAAAAGCATTAAAGGTTGCCAAGTGGGAAAGATGGATAGCCAACTTCTTATACCAAATGTAAGCCTTACGAAGAGCAGCGTAAGGTTCCAACCTCTGATCTACTCTATTAACACCACCCATGTGCCTATTATAGTCTAAAATGCACACAGGTTTGCGCGCTTCAGAAACCTGACCCCAAATAGTCACAGGTGAAGTGCTTTCATCATGGATGCTAGTCAGCATGTAGACATCTCTCCTGTCTGAAAACTTCACAGCTAGACGTTCCTCGCAATGTAACGCACTGCACTGTCCCCGCACAAGCTTTTGACAAACAAGTTCTTTTGGGAAACCTTTACGGTTAGAGCGGATTGTTCCACAAGCAACAGTGTCCACTTTGGCCAATTACCTGAACAACCGCACACCAATGTAGAAGTTATCTACATATAAATGGTGTCCTTTGTTAAAAAGTCCTCTATCAAGTTCCCACACAATTTTCTCAGTCACTCCAGAAGTGGACGGACAACCAGGGGGGTTAATCCTGGATTCCTTACCGGTGTACACCCTGAAATTAGAGACATATCCAGTCCTACTGTCACACAGCATATACAGCTTAATTCCATAGCGTGCCCTCTTACTAGGAATGTTTTGCCAAAAACCAAGCGGCCCTTGAACAACACCAAAGACTAATCCACTGCTATTTCTTTCCCTGGAGCATAAATCAATCAACAAAGTGATCAATGACAGGCCAAATCTTAAAAAGACGGTCACAATCAGGGTGATCTTGTGTCACGCTAAACCATTATCGACAAAATGCAACATCCCAAGCAGAAGCAAATACCTATCACGACTCATGACTGCCGGAAATATAGCCGTTGCCATCAAGGGACTAGTAGACCAATATGAAGACATTGATGGCTTCCTTAGCAAGCCCATCAAAAAAGTTAAACCCAAGAACTTCTTCATCTCCAGATTCATGGGAGTCCACCGGGTAGCTCTAGAGTGGGGCCTAAGGCTGGCACTGTTGTCCCTCAAAAACTGTTCGTCAACCCAGAGGTCTTCACTTACAACTGGAAGCCTTGCAGCCTCAGGCTGTAGCCCAGATGCCTCTTGCTGCACTATCGGCACATCAATGCCCTCCTCTAAAACAGGCACTTCATCCGCACTAAGAGTAGCTTCATCCGCACTGAGAGTAGCTTCATCATCCGATGATTTCATATGGAGAGAAAACTCACTGCCTGAATCTTCCCCTCCCTCCTCTGCCTCAGATGCAGAGTCAGTCTCTGAACCATGGTCAGAGGAAGACTCAAAAAGCATACCAACAACCTGCTGAGTAGTAATCCTGCGGCTAGCCATTATCCTTACTAAGAAAGGAGACTGTACAAACAAGTCAACAACAACCAACATTGTGAAAAATAAGTAATAAACAAAGTGTGGCTTTAGCACAAAGATCTATGGACTCAAAAACAATATAACTCTCTTGCTAAAGATAGCTACACTCACCAGCACCTACTCTGCAGAGACACAGCAAAAAGCAATGATATCCTACTAGTAAAACAAAGCCAATTACTTATAAGACAACAAAGTATACATCGAGCAATAATGCAAAAAGATTTTGACACTCAAAAAACAGAAGCGAAACATACTGCTATTATTACACCATTTGCAAAAAACACATTCATGTAGGGAAATTAAACTAATTTAGAGGAAATAGTACAAAAAAATTATCTTACCAAACACATGCAACTACACAAGCTGCAGAGCCAGCAGTAACAAAACCGCAACCTGGAACAGTCTAAAGAGCAAAAGTCTTGAACTAGAGTAAAACAGAGAGAAAAAAAATTACAATTACATTTCACAAACAATAATACAATAAAAATTATAACACACAATGTCACTACCCAAATGGTCAATCTGTCTGATGGGCCTTCAAATAGGGCTGAGAAAAATGGGAACTAGGTGGGGTTTTCTACCAAGCCACTCTGTCCCCCAGATATTTGCCGTCCCTTGCAAAAAAAAAATAGATCCCTGGTGCCTAGTAGGGGTTTCTGCCTTCCCCTCCCACCTAGGGCAGAAAGACCAAAAAAAGGGGCAGATCTGTAGAGGGCAGAAAATACACAAACATATTTTAACCCCTTTGGAAGCGACCCTTGGCCAAGGGGTCGCTTCCATTACCTATAAAAGAAAATCCCTGGTGTCTACTGGGGTTTTCTGCCCTCCCATACCTGGGGGCAGTAAGGCCAAAACAAGGGCCGACTGCCACCAGGGGGGCGGGCAGAAAAAAATCCACAAATTATAACCCCCTTTGGAAGAAAAACCTTGCCCGAGGGGTCGCTTCCACACACTAAAAAACCCAATCCTTAGTGCCTAGTGGGCCGGGGGGGGGGGGGGGGGCAGAAAGGCCAAAACAACGGGCAGATCTGTCCCCGGGGAGGGGCAGAAAAAACAAGCACACAATTTATGCCCCATTGAAAGCGACCCTTGCCCAAGGGGTCACATCCATTTAAATTGGAAAATCCCTAGTTAAATCCCTGGTGGCAAGTGGGTTTTCTGCCCCCTTGGGGGCAAAAAGGCCAAAAAAACGAGCCGATCTGCCCCTGGGGGGAGGGGCAGTAAAACATCCAGGAAAAAAATGGTCCCCTTTGGAAGCGACCCTTGCCCAAGGGGTTGCTTCCATCTACATGCTGTTGGCCCAAAAACAAACCCTGGTGGCCCCCTCTGGGGGCAAAACGGCCAATAAAATGGGCTGATTTGCCCCCGGGGGCGCAGCGAAACATCAAGATAAAAATACTCTCCTTTGGAAGCAACCCTTACCCAAGGGGTCACTTCCATCTAAATACTATTGGCCCAAAAACAAACCCTGGAGGCTAGTGGGGTTTTCTGCCCCGCCTGGGGGCAAAACGGCCCAAAAAAAGGCCGATTTGCCCCCAGGGGGGAAGAATAACATCAAGAAAAAATGCTCCCCTTTGGAAGCTACCCTTGCCCAAGGGGTCGCTTCCATCTATTTAATGTTGGCCCACAAAAAACCCTGGTGGCTATTGGGGTTTTCTGCCCCCCGGGGGGAAAACGGCTAAAAAAACAGGCCAATTTGCCCTCAGAGGGGGCAGAAAAACATCAGGGATAAACTGCTCCCCCTTGGAAGTGACCCTTGCCCAAGGGTTTGCTTGCATTTAAATAAAATTAATTCCTGGTGCTAGTGGGGGCATTTCCGCTGCACGATCGCGACGCTGTGCGCGGTCGTGAAGCAGAAATGCCCTGCAAAGAGAGATCAGGGGAGAGGAATATCTCTTTCCTCTCCTCCGATGCCTCGATGCATTGTGCAAACCCCCCCAGGAACAAGGAAACCTACCTTGTTTCTCCGACGCATGGACGCAAATGGCTTCCAGAGCATCTGTGACTTCCTGATGATGTCAGAGCGTGCTGTGCGTGCTGACGTCATGGGATTTCCATGGGGGGGTCGGGGGTGGCAGCAGAAACTCTTACGCTGTCATCCCCCTTTGTGGGGGCAAAATCGGACACCCATGGGAAGGGAGGGTGCCATGACGGAGCGGTTCCGTCATGACCACACGCCAACCGTGACTCATGACGGAACCGCTCCGTCATCAGCATCGAAGGGGTTAAACAGATTCCAGAGGTCATAGGGCCAGCCCTTACACCCCTGTTCAATGCCATATTCACATCTGGCAATTTTCCTAGAAACTGGAAAAAGGCCTCTATTCTTCCCTTGCTTAAAAAACAGACCCTTGACCCCAAGGACCCGAACAACTATAGACCAATCTCGCGGCTTCCTGTACCTGCAAAAATGATTGAAAAGGCCATGAATGTTCAGCTCAGTGTAGTCCTTCAAACTAATAACATACTTGACCCGGCTCAATACGGGTTTAGAACGGAACATAGCACTGAGCTGGCTCTGATGAAATCTACAGAGGAAGTGAGGGAGGCTTTGGATTGTGGAGGTAATGCAATACTGATCATGTTGGATCTGTAAGCGGCTTTTGACACGGTCCATCATAAAGTTTTGATGGACCGGTTGTCGGAAGCCGGGATACAAGGTAGCGCCTGGAACCTCTTGTAGTCCTTCCTCTCTGATAGAATGAAAACCGTGGATCTAGATAACAAGAGGCCAAAACCATTCTCTCTCCCTAGCGGGGTTTCACAGGGCTCGTCTCTCAGCCTGACGCTCTTTAATGTCTATGTGGCAACTTTGGTGGGTTTGATAAGATTCTTTGACCTCCAACTTCCCTTTTAAGCGGACGACACGCAAATAGTGTTGTCTCTCAGGGATGGGGAAGAGAAAGAAACAGGGGTACGATTTCACGATTGCATGAAAGCTATCTCAGGGTGGATGTCCTCTAACTGCCTGAAACAAAATTCGAGCAAAACAGAGGTCATCCTGTTCGGGAACAACCCACACCTATGGACGCCAGACTGGTGGCCAGATGATTTGGGTACCTGCCCTGTACCAACCCGGAAAGCAAAAAATCTGGGGGTGATAGTGGACAGCAAGCTCACTTTTGAGGATCACATAAGCGGGGTGCTCTCTGCTTGTTTCCTGGCTCTCAGAATCATAAGAAAAATAAAGTACTTTCTTCCTGAAGGCAGGCTTAGGACAGTGGTCACTGCACTCATCATGTCATGGCTAGACTATTGTAATAGTCTTTACCTGAAGGTTCAAAAACAACACATTAACAGGCTTCAAATCATGCAGAGTGCAGCGGCCAGACTGCTGACAGGGATACCAAACTTTGTCTCGGTTAAGAAAAAATTAAAACAACTTCACTGGCTCCCAGTAAAACAAAGCGCTTTGCACTGTTTTTAAGGCTCTCAAGGGAGTAGGCCCGGACTACCTGAGACAAAAATGTCAGTGGTATATCCCCAGAAGGACCCTTTGTTCCACAGGAGTAAAACAAGTGTTAGTTCCTCCGGTTAAAAAAGCCAGGTGGGGAGGCAGGAGTTTCATTGCCTGCGCCTCCAAGGCTTGGAACGACCTGCCATTCCACCTGAGAAACTCAATAGATCTCCTTTCCTTCAGGAAGGTGTTTAAAACATGGCTAATTACCCGATAGCCCCCCCAACTATGATAACCAGTGAGGCAGTGCTCAGCGCCAGGACACCCCAGGGTAACCGTTGCGCTTAAAAAGTTTAATTAACATAACATAACATTTGCACATTTTCACACAGGAGGTGATGCACTTAGGAACAGCACCGCAGATGTAACCAACTTTCAGACATGACAATGTTTCTCATTTGCAATGTCCATATACAATGGAAGCATCACTCTTATGACAAGTAAAATCTAAGGCATGTGGGAGTAAAGGGCCTCAGCTAAGGCAATGACACAGTGACAAAATGGGCCCATGGACAGTAGTCTCTGGTGTGAGGCTATCATCTTGCACCACACCCAAGCTAGTATCACTAGGTGCATTTATGCCAACTCATGGTCCTGTTACACTGTTTCAGGTCACATCTGAGAATCTGCAGATTTACAGGGGGAATACTTTGTGCAGGTTACATTGGGCAAAACACTCTGTCCTAGCCTGGGCCATGGAGCATGCAAGCCACTTATCAATGTCAGTTTTTGATCCCAGCATGCTGAGCACACTGTTCCCACAAGACCATCACATGGCCACATATACCATACCTTACAGTACATCTAGTGACCATCCTATTTGTCACATAAGCGTTGTGGGTCACTGTGAAGGGGTATGTGAGGTCTTGGTACCTCACTGAATACAGGTTGGTAATGCCTCATGTGTGCTGAGCACATGGTGGGACTCTACAGGCCCAGGTCAGCTTTGAAGATCCGGATAGAGATGGTGACATGGAGCAATGGAGGAAGCGAGTTCCAGATTGTCACCGCATTACCTGAGAACGATTGAGCCATCAATCTTTCCCTTTTGAAGGAGGGGGGCTCAAGCAGAAACTTTTCTGCATTCCGAGAAGGTCTTGAGCCTCCAGACATTTTCAGTTTATTCGACAGGTAACTAGGGGAGTAAGTGTGCAAGGCTTTGTGGGTGATGCAGGCTGTTTTGTAAATAGATCTTGCCTCGATGGGAAGCCATCGAAAAGAAGACAGGATAGGAGTGATGTGGTCACTTCGTTTGGACCTTGAAATAAAGTGAGCTGCTAAATGGAGGACGGATTTGAGGGGGGAGAGGTGAGATTTAGGTAGGCCAGTCAGAAGAGAATTGCAGTAATCCAGTCTAGAGAGAACTAGTGATTGTTCAAAGGTTTTTAGGTCTTTCTCCAGGAAGAACCGATGAATCCCCCACAGAAGGCGCAGCTGGTAACATGCGTTCTTGGCAATGGAGTTGATGTGGGAGATTAGGTTGAGTCTTTTGTCAGGTATGACACCTAGGGATTTAGCGCTGTCGACAATGATGGGTTTATTGTTGAGTAAATTCAGCTGACCCATCCAGGATTGAACTGAAGGCGGGGAGAATGAGGTAGATTAGGAGGAGGAATTCAGTTTTGGAGGGATTGAGAATTAGTTGGTAAACAAACATCCAGTTGTGAATAGAGCTGAGAATAGAGTTGAGTAGTAAGAGATCTTGTGAGGAAGACACCTTGAGGTAGATTTGAGTGTCATCTGCATAGAGATAGTAGTAGATCCCAGATTTACTTACAAGGTTCCCTAATGGTTCCAGATAGAGATTAAACAAAGTGGGTACAAGGATAGAACCTTGAGGGATGCCTTGACCAACCGCCAATGGAGACGAAAGACTGTTTGCTATCTTGATCATTTGGGATCTGTCCGAGAGAATGAGGCAAACCATTTAAGCACTGTGCCTTCCACGCCCATTCTCTGTTGAAGAGTGTTAAAGAGGGCGTTTTGATTAACAGTGTCTAAGGCTGCAAAGAGGTCAAGAAGAATCAGAAGGCACGATTCCCCAGAATCGAGTATATGCAGCGAATCATCAATCACTTGCAGCAGGGCTGTTTCAGTGCTGCAATTTTGAATGAAGCGAGACTGCAACACGTCAAGATGAATATTGTCCATAATATGTAGGGAAAGTTGTTTCGCAACACATTTTTCTGTGATTTTCGAAAGAAAAGGGAGGTTGGAGATGGAGCGGAAGTTGTTAAGGTCGTTCGCATCTGCAGAGGTTTTTTAGAAGAGGGGTAACCTGTCCTGTTTTGAGGACAGCTAGGAGGGAGCCTTGACTGAGGAATAGATTAACTAGCCTGGTCCAGTAAGAGAGAGTATTGGTGTAGAAATCAATGGTGATGACACTAGGGATGGGGTCAGAAGAATGGTTGGAGGGTTTGGTTTCGAGGATGCATTTGAGGAGGTCATCTTCCGAGATGGCGGCAAAGTTCTGCCAAGTGATTAAGGATTTTTGCTCCTTAATGGGGGTGGGGTGTGTGACCTGATCCACCAGTGATTTGACCTTTTCATCAAAGAATATAGTGAATTATGCTGCTTTCTTTGAAGAATCCTCAGGCTTGGTGGTTTGGGGAGAGCAGTTTGGGTTTTTGATGAGGTCAAAAAGTTTTTGGGGGACTGTTTTTGGCTGAGTCGAGGAGGGATCTGAAATGTGATGCTTTTTCATGGAAGATGGGCTTGTGGTATTTGGATCTTGCCGAACGTAAATGAGAGAGATTGGAGGTGGATGGAGATTGTCTCCAATGTTTCTCCAAGATTCTAAGGTTCTTCCTTTCATCATAGAGAGCTTTATTGAACCAAGGTGCTGAGGGGGTGGGTCTTTTCCTTTTGCTTTGGAGTGGAGCGACATTATCAATTTCGACTGCTAGGACTGAGCGACAATGGGAGGTGAGATCGTTGACATCCACGTTAGGGTCTAGTCTAGGAAGTGAACGCATAGCAGAATCATCACAGAGTGTCAAGATCAATGTTTTTAGTGTTGCGGAACCAGCTTGAAGCCCTTTTAGGTTGACCGAGAGTTATGATGTGCAAAAGGTGAAAACGGAAGGGAATGAGGAAGTGGTCTGACCAGTCTACATGGATAGGGGGAGCAATAGTAAGCAGGTCTGCTTTAGAAATAACAAGGTCCAGAATTGAGCCCTTAGAGTGTGTAATTTCCGAGCAGTGTTGGAAAAGATCATTGGCTGAGAGAAAGGTGGCAAGCTTGTTGGCAGCTGAGTCTTCCAAGGAGCCCCAGTGGAGATTGAAGTCACCCAGGAAGATCTGCCTGTCACTTTGAGAATATTGGTCACTGATAAAGTCGGTGAGTTCTTCCAAAAAGGAAGAGCAGTTACCGGGCGGGTGGTAGATGGCATGGAACCTGAAGGGTGAGCCGTGATGTACTTGAAGTTCTAGGGATAGGCATTCAAATGTATGGAAGAAGATGGTAGGAAAGGCTTTAATTTGAAGGGAGTTTCTAAAGATGATAGTGACACCCCCCCCCCAATTTTGTCTGTTCTGTCGTTTCGGAGGATAGAGTAGTCTGCAGGTATTAGAAGATCAAACAAAGTATGAGAGGAGTCATTAAACCAGGTCTCAGTGAGGAAGAGCATGTCATGATTGTAGTGGGTGATAGTGTCAGAGATTTCGAGTTTGTGTTTGATTGCAGAACTGCAGTTGTGGACCAAACAATGGAGCTCTGACGCAACTGTTTTGGTGATGGGGTGTTTGGGCTATCAAGGGAGATACGGATAAGATTCTTGTATGAGGGTGCCAGGGAAGAAGAAGGCTGGTTAGTTCTGACAGAAGAGATGGTCTGAATAGTGAATTGAGTAGAATTTTTAGGAGAGGAAAGTGGAGGGGGATTGACGTTGGTAGCCTTGTAGCTAGCCAGTAAGTTGGCGATGTCTGTGGAGGACAGACTGTGGTTGGCTTTATTGGGGCACGGGAGCAAGGAACTCCTCGGGAGGTTGTTAGGGAAGGGGGATATCTTAGCACTTAAAAGTGAGATGGACGTTTCAAGCTGGAAATGGAATAGATGAGAGAATCAAGTTTATTTTCCAGGGAGAGGAGGGCTGAGCACGGAGTGTTGGGAGGCTCAATGGTTAAGGGCAGGAGTGCAGTAGTCGAAGGAGGACAGGGAGAGGTAGGGGCACGGGGGGTATTGGGGTGAAGGATAGAAGGTGGGGAAAGATGGTGGTAGAAAGGAGTGGATGGTGTTACAGTGATATTTTTACTAGTGTTGAACAGAGGGGAAGAGTAGAGATCAAGTAGGAGGAGACAGTTAAGGAATAGAGAGGGAGGGCGGGAAGTGGAGGGGGGAAGGAGGGGGGTCAAAGGAGGGTCAGACAAATGGGAAGATGAGAGGAGAAGGGGCTGTGCAGAGAGGGGAAAGAGGAGGTCAATGGAAGGCCAGAGGTATGGGGAGATGAGAGAAGAAGGGGCTGTATAAGGAGGGGAGGGAGGGGGTCAAAGGAAGGCCAGAGGTATGGGGAGAAGAGAGGAGAAGGTGCTGGACAGGTACTGTAGGCTATGAAAGGTGAATGTAGGGGGACAGCCACCAGGCAGAGTGGGGCGATTGGGCTAAATAGTAGTTGGGGTAGGAGTATGGGACTGTAAGGTCAGAGCAAGGGAAGAGGACAGAATTACAGAGAGGGGAGACAGGATTGTGAAGCATAGGAGGAGGAAGGGCAGGTTGAATATAGATGGGAGGTGTAAGGGAAGAATTAAGGGTATGGGGGAAGGGATGAGGAGAAGGGGGGAGGAAAGGGGGAATGTAAGGAAAGTTGATTGGCAGATCAGGTTGTAAGAAAGGTGGATTAAGTGGGGGGAGATGGGTAGGATTAGGGGGATTAGGGAGCAGGAGATGGCATTGGAATATTGGAAAGATGCAGGGTGGGGAGGGGAAGCCGGAGGTAAAGCAGACGAGATGGGGGAAGATCAAATTGGGAAGGGGGAATAATGGGAGAAGAGGGAGCAAGAGAAAGGGGGGACAAAGGGTAGACCTGTGTCTCCGGGGAGAGCGGTCTGAAGGAATATAGGGGGTTCAGAGGGGAGAAAGGGAGAAAGGAGAGGATCTAGAAGAAGAAGAATTGAAGGAGATCATAGTCGCATGGGTGGGACGAAGGGAGTGGAAGAGGTGGTCAAAGAGAGAGAGACAGGAGTCTGTAGCTTGGATCATGACCGTGCCATTGTTATAAAGTGTAATGGTGAGAGAACCATTAAAGCAAGCGGAGGGGGACATTTTTAGCCACTGCCCATGCGGGATAGAAGAGGAGGAGAAGACGTTGAAGTAATTGAAGAAGATGGAGGACCAGGAAGGGATGTCATGAGTAAAAAAAACGAAGTCATTTTTGAGCTTCCCTAGACGCCCATTATTGAATTGGTCAACAAAGAGGGCATCAGGAAATTGTTCAATTGTGTTATGCTTGAACCGTTTTGCTGCTGCTTTGGACAGATTAGGAGGATAAATGACTTTGAAGCAGTTAACTCCAGACTTAATTCGAATGGAAGCCATGATAAGGAGACGAGGGGACAAACGGCTCGTCAGCCTCCAACCGATCACGTCTGCAGAGCGGGTGTAGAAAGATCCCGCTTCCCAAGCTCCTTTTATACTCACTGTTTACTTAATTCCTTACACCTGGGGTGGCGCCAAAAATGTGTTTAAAACTCTTGTACTTCTGATACAACTATTTTCTTAAAGATAAGCAACCTCTCTTGTTCAATATTATACATATGTTTTAAATAAGCGTAAATTCTATTTTCGATTTTTATTTTTATTGCTACTAGTTGTGGGTCCAACTATATAATTAATAATAACTCAAAATAATTCAAGTAAAATTAAAGAAAAAATTAAATTCTGCTGTGCATGTTACTAAGTCTGGATTCAAACCCACTACCTTACTCTCAATAGATGCTTCATACTCCTTCTGGTGCTATCGCATTCCGGTAGTCACTTTCAATTATTTGTAAAACTTTAATCCTTCCCACTAATGTTTAAGTTCTGTAACGGCAGACCAAATTGTTACAAATGCGTCATATATATTGATATCTTTACTCAATCATCCTTTTCTTTCTATCAGTATCCTGATGAACTTTTTGCATATATATCCAGACTTGCATTTTTTCATTTAATGTTAACACTTTTAGCTACTTCTGTTCATGTTCGCCCTTTACCACTAATATTACTCACCCCATAGTATCCTTGTTCTACTGTTCTAATAATTAATTCCTAATTATTTACTTACGACTCCATTCCTATCCATGATATTTAAATATGTGGGCATCACCCATATTAATTTGCTCGCATAAAACCGTTCTTCCCGCATTTTAAGGACTACAGTCTAAGTTAATGAGGGATCCTCTTGTACTATAGTTTGATGGTAAATATCCACAATATATAACCATGGTCTAGATATCTCATAGCCACGTTTTGAAATTATCACTGAGGGGAGGAGGGAAAGCTCCCTTTCTTTCAATCGCACATGAATATATACCTTAGCCAAGTTGCGCTATTCTTAAAGATAAGCAACCTATCTTGTTCAATATTATACATATGTTTTAAATAAGCGTAAATTCTATATTTCGATTTTTATTTTTATTGCTACTAGTTGTAGGTCCAACTACATAATTAATAATAACTCGAAATAATTCAAGTAAAATTAAAGAAAAAATTAAATTCTGCTGTGTATGTTACTAAGTCTGGATTCAAACCCACTACCTTACTCTCAATAGATGCTTCATACTCCTTCTGGTGCTATCGCATTCCGGTAGTCACTTTCAATTATTTGTAAAACTTTAATCCTTCCCACTAATGTTTAAGTTCTGTAACGGCAGACCAAATTGTTACAAATGCGTCATATATATTGATATCTTTACTCAATCATCCTTTTCTTTCTATCAGTATCCTGATGAACTTTTTGCATATATATCCAGACCTTGCATTTTTTCATTTAATGTTAACACTTTTAGCTACTTCTGTTCATGTTCGCCCTTTCCCACTAATATTACTAACCCCATAGTATCCTTGTTCTACTGTTATAATAATTAATTCTTAATTATTTACTTACGACTCCATTCCTATCCATGATATTTAAATATGTGGGCATTACCCATATTAATTTGCTCGCATAAAACCGTTCTTCCCGCATTTTAAAGACTACAGTCTAAGTTAGTGAGGAATCCTCTTGTACTATAGTTTGATGGTAAATATCCACAATATATAAAAGTCCAATTGGTCGCACACTGCTCTACCTACCAGCGTGTTGCCCCAAAGAATTGTGGTCCCTGAAGTCAGCGTCGGTGGGTACGCCTATGCCCGAGTCATGAGTGCAAGTAAGTGTAGCGTTAGCCATCCCTGGGCACGTGTTTCGAGGTAGTTGCCTCTCATCAGCAGGGAGTAGGTGAGTGTGTAGGGTTGCTGTGTAGGCTGCTAAAATAAGTGTTCTCAGGTAAAGTACCTCTCGTAGCGCGCAGGTGCGTAACCATGAGCTCGTCAGCTCCACCGGCTCAAGGAGCCTGAATATTAACAAAAGTCCAATTGGTCGCACACTGCTCTACCTACCAGCGTGTTGCCCCAAAGAATTGTGGTCCCTGAAGTCAGTGTCGGTGGGTACGCCTATGCCCGAGTCATGAGTGCAAGTAAGTGTAGCATTAGCCATCCCTGGACACGTGTTTCGAGGTAGTTGCCTCTCGTCAGCAGGGAGTAGGTGAGTGTGTAGGGTTGCTGTGTAGGCTGCTAAAATAAGTGTTCTCAGGTAAAGTACCTCTCGTAGCACGCAGGTGCGAAACCATGAGCTCGTCAGCTCCACCGGCTCAAGGAGCCTGAATATTAACAAAAGTCCAATTGGTCGCACACTGCTCTACCTACCAGCGTGTTGCCCCAAAGAATTGTGGTCCCTGAAGTCAGCGTCGGCGGGTATGCCTATGCCCGAGTCATGAGTGCAAGTAAGTGTAGCGTTAGCCATCCCTGGACACGTGTTTCGAGGTAGTTGCCTCTCGTCAGCAGGGAGTAGGTGAGTGTGTAGGGTTGCTGTGTAGGCTGCTAAAATAAGTGTTCTCAGGTAAAGTACCTCTCGTAGCGCGCAGGTGCGTAACCATGAGCTCGTCAGCTCCACCGGCTCAAGGAGCCTGAATATTAACAAAAGTCCAATTGGTCGCACACTGCTCTACCTACCAGCGTGTTGCCCCAAAGAATTGTGGTCCCTCAAGTCAGCGTCGGCGGGCACGCCTATGCCCGAGTCATGAGTGCAAGTAAGTGTAGCGTTAGCCATCCCTGGACACGTGTTTCGAGGTAGTTGCCTCTCGTCAGCAGGGAGTAGGTGAGTGTGTAGGGTTGCTGTGTAGGCTGCTAAAATAAGTGTTCTCAGGTAAAGTACCTCTCGTAGCGCGCAGGTGCGTAACCATGAGCTCGTCAGCTCCACCGGCTCAAGGAGCTTGAATATTAACAAAAGTCCAATTGGTCGCACACTGCTCTACCTACCAGCGTGTCGAGGACAAGAAGGTCAGCACAGACAGCTGATTAAAGACAAATACTTGAAAACCTATGGTTATACATCCCACACTCTTTCATATTACTGTATACAGTTGTCTATCAATATTCAGTCCAAATTGAACCGTTTGTAATTTATTCATCCAGAAGGTTTCTCTTGATCTAATTTTCTTTTGTAGATCACCACCCCTTCTATCCAAGGTAACATGTTCAATCCCCATGAAACGAATACCTCTGTCATCTTATGATTGTCACCAAAGAGCATCGCCATGGGGTATTTTAAGTCACAATTCTTAATAGCTCGAAAGTGTTCCATCCTTACCGTTGACCCTACATATATTTAATCACAAATACAGGTCATACTGTAGATACAGCTGTCTGTATTGCAGTTCATAAATGCACTAATCCTGTATTTCTTGTGATATTTAATATCATGAAAATCCTTTGTTTTGTCATTCACATGTTTGAAACAAATACAATTGTTACATCTGTCCAGATGGTACTCCGCTATTTACAACAGTCAAAGAACCCCTATTTGAACCGGGTACCTCATATCTCATCATGTCACTGGGGCTCAACAAGCTTCTAAGTGTTGGTGCTTTCTTATAAACCATTGTTTGTTTCGCCTCAAGTAATTAGTTGATATCATTATCTAAAGTTAAAACGTCCCAGTCCCTATATAGTGTCTTAAACAGTCTACTGTTTCCCTCACTATATGTCGCAATGTATCTCACTGTGTTCTCCTCTGCAACTCTCTAGTTACTTTTGTCCTGCAAAAGTTCCTCTCTCTTAATTCTTTGAGCCCTTCTTTTTGCTTTCTCTACGATTTCTTGATCATAGCCCCTCGTGTGATGTCCTCAGCTATTTTATCATTTCTGTCAATTCACTACAGTTCATTTTGGCTCGTAATAATTCTCCATATGGAATATTTGCCATCTGTCTTCTAAGATGTCCTGAGCTGGCATTTAAAATGGAGTTCGCTGCTGTAGACTTCCTGTGTAGCCTTGATTCTAAATGTCCTTCATTCACATATAACTTTAAGTTTAGAAAAATTATACTCTTATTGCTGCATTCTAGGGTGAGTGTTATATTGTTCTCGTTGACGTTAAGATAGTTGTAAAAGGATTTAGAATGTCCCTTCATCTCCCTTCCAAATCATGAAGATGTCATCTATATACCTCCCCCAGTATATCATATTCTCATCATACCCTTCCTTCCATTTCCGTGCATGCTCCCTCTGGTAGTGGCCCATAAACAGATTTGCCTACGAGGGGAACGTGACCACTTAAAACAATATTTATTGTAATGAGACAAAACATCGGGACGGAATTAAGATAAGGCTAAACGCCCAACACTACGAGTTAGGTGAGAATGGTTAAAAGAAGATACTTTTCAAGACTAAATAGAGTAGAATTTTAGTCCTCTTTCAATATTTAAAACTATTCCCCTCTCTTTTAACCATGCAGATTATAATAGCAGTAACTGAGGTAAAGGTTCTGTGGCAAATAAATGACAGTAAACCTCTTTGATTTAGGAGTGCAAGGTAATTGTTGGAGTTGTGATTAGTACAAATGAGTCTTTATATCTAGCAGCTCTTTGCATATTGTGTGTTTTTCAATTTATAATTTGTAATTTTAGGTTGTCTAATTTGTACAGTTATCAAGGCTCATCATTATGAGAGAATATCAGATGACTTGTAACTGTACAGCACATGCACTCTTTGTAGTCAGGAAGTGAATATGAAAGTAATTTTCTCATACAGTATGTAGAGTGTTGTTAAATAGGATTATGATTGTTTATAGCTTTAGAAGTGTATAATTGATATTAATTTTATATTTGTAACAGCCCTGAAGAAGCGCAGTGAAGCACGAAACACGTGTTGGCTGTTTTCTGTGGCTGCTTACTGCATTAAAAACTGAAGAAAGAATCAAAAGAAACCAAACAAGAAGAAGTTTGTGAATCATTGTTTTTTGCTGAAGTCTCAGTACTTTGAATTTTATATATATATTCACTGAAAAAACCATAGGTTTCAGGGGCGTTATAGTTAGCTGGACATTTCCCTCATACAAAACCCTTGAAATTCCCCTGTTATAGTTAGTTCAGCTAACTATAACTCGCGCCCCCGCAATGCACTTCTGATGACGTCACATATTACATCACTCATGACATGGTCAGTGACATCACTGCTGACATCACTGATGACATCTCAAATGACATCACTGATGACATCACTGATGACATCATCCATTGAGTATGTGTTTCTGAACAGTTTTAACATATTTAATATATATAGGGAAAGGCCTGTTGAAAAATAAGTGGGTGTACAAGTGTGTGAATGGATGATTTTCTAGGTGTGTAACTGACTCTATAAGTGAGTCATTAAATGTATCTTACTGCAGACTACTGACTAAACTGTGTGAATGTCTGTATGTGTCTGTGTGTTGGTGTATAAGTGGCTGCATGGTTTTGTGAATAGCTATATGAGTGTCTATATGGGTTATTGATTGGTTGTCTGAGTATCTGTATGGGTGCCTGAGTGTTTGTGTGGGTAGGGTGTGTGTGACTCTGTGACTAGATGTGTGAGTGGGTGATTCAGTGGGTGCATGGTTTTAAGAGCGCATCTGTGATGGACTGTATGGTTGGGTGAGTGTATGTATGGGTGTGTTAGTGATTGAATGTATATCTCAGTTGTACATGTACTACATATGTGAAACACAGTGTATATGTGTGTAAGAGTATATAACTATCTATATGTGAGAGTGTGTGATTTTGGGAGTGGCTGTATGCGCCATAGTGCAAGGATATCTGTGTCATGTGCTGTTTGTTTTTCTGCAGGAAGACACAGAATTTGTTAGTATTTTTATGAGTAAGTGAACTTGAGTGTGTTTAACTGTATAGGTGAGTAAATTGGACTGTGATTAATTATTTGCATGACTGACTAGATGTGTCAGTACCTCAATGGATGATTGGCGGTGTGTGAGTGTCTATATAGGTGTATAAATGCACAGTGACTGTAAGTATGAGTGACTGTACAGGTGAGTGAGTGGACATGTATGTAGACCTAAAAGTCAATGAGTGGGTATGTAGTTATTGGTATTGGAGTATCTATGGTTGTCAAAATGGCCGTTTGAAATTTTGAGTCGGTGTATCAAAGGTTATATTAGGGTGTGAGAAGATGCACTAATTTATCACATGGATGATGTCATCAGTGATTTCATTTGAGATGTCATCAGTGATGTCATCAGTGATGTCACTGACCATGTCATGAGTGATGTAATATGTGATGTCATCAGCAGTGCATTGCGGGGGCGCGAGTTATAGTTAGCTGAACTAACTATAACAGGGGAATTTCTAGGGTTTTGTACGAGGGAAATGTCCAGCTAACTATAACGCCCCTGAAACCTATGGTATTTTCAGTGAATTTCTAAGGTTTTTTAAATGCTAATTCCTAACTATAACGTGCCTGAAACCTATGGTTTTTTCAGTGAATTTCCAAGGTTTTTTAAATGGCAATTCCTAACTATAACGTGCATGAAACCTATGGTTTTTTCAGTGAATTTCAAAGGTTTTTTAAATGCTAATTCCTATCTATAACTTATCTCTGAAGATATCATGTTTAATGATTTTGATTGGATTTCTATATTTTTCAAATTCAGTGTGTCAATTTCATTAATGAAATTTTTTTTAAATACTTTTTTATCACCAGTTTTTAAACGTATTTTTTCAATTAATTCTTTTAAAAATTAAAAAAGATTATTTGAACTTAATGGGTTGTTCAAACATATTTTTTTATATTTTTCAAAATATTTTTTTAACTATATGTGCAAAACTTTATTTTATATATTTTTTTCAATGTTTTTGGATCCGCGCACCCTAAGCGCACCGTTCCCAATCCCTACGCGATAGCATCCGCGCATGGTACGAGTTGGGTACGTGTTTAGTGCGTGATCGCAATGCCACTGGTACGTGACTCCCAGCCTATACGCGATACGTTCGATGTACTTAACGCGACGTTTACGCGCTTCCGTGACACGTCATCTGCGTCTATGACGCGGTAGGTGCGCGGATCCCGTGAAATATTTAACATTTAAAAAAACATATATATATGTATTTCATGTGAATATTAATTGAAGACAAACTCTAAACTAGTCTTAAAACTAATATATTTTTACTTCTAATCCTATAATTTTTTTTAATTCAATTTCGCGGATGCGTGCTGGGTGCGTGCTGTCTAAGCGCACGGTGCGCGGATCCCATGTGACCTGCAAAAAAAGAGATTTGATTGGTTCATTACACTTCCTGTTCTAACAACTGAAAGACCCCACCCATTTCAATCATTCTTCTTTGAGCTTCTTTGGAGAACCATCTCTTTGGAGAGAAGAAGATTTTTTAGACTAAGTTTACACTTAGCTCTAACTTTTTTCAACCAAAAATGGCTTCAGGGCAGCAGGCATCACTTGTATCACCTCATAGTTCTGAGGATGAATTTTTGCCGGAGGCACCACTCCAAAAACGTTTTTCTTCAGTGGTGTGGAAATGTTTTACTTTTCCCGAGGGGCAGAATAAGACCAATGCCACCTTGGTCCCGAGCAAGATTTGCAAAAGAGTCCTATCAAGAGGGGATCCTAACAAGAAATACTCTTGCGGCACGGCAAGTATGATGAAGCACATGAGGACCCTTCATCCAAACAATCTTGCACAAGAAGAGTGCCGACGGATGAGAAACACTCCTGCTCCTGCGCCATCCACCTCATCGCAGCCGAGCACATCAAGAGTGCATCCATCAGCCCAAACCTTGGACATCCGTCCTCAATTTCAATTTTTAAAAGTGCTCTGCACTAAGTGCAATGCGACTTTGTGCTATGGTGAGCAGTCGATCGATCTGATCTGCCACCGCCAAGAAAGTCACATTTGCTAGTTTTTTATTTTTTATTATTGTTCCCTGAAGTTCATTGTTTGGTTTCTCCTGTTTTGTTTTGTGTTTTGTTTTTTGCAGAAAAACCAAAAAAATTAAAAAATTGTTTAGAAAACCCCTACAAAATTATAAAAGAAGAAAAAAAAAACTTTCCTGGTTTAAAAAAAAAGCTAAATTTCTTTGTTAGTGTGTGAAAGTTTAGATGAATGTATGTGTAGTACGTAATTGACTGAATGAATGCATTAGTAGCGTATGGTGAATGTATAAGTGCAGAACTATAAGGAAGTGCTGCAGCATCACACAGTAACCTCTTTAACTGCAGTGTGCTGTAGTACTTCTGAAGCACAGGGATGCAACATATGTACATAAATATGTTGCAAATCTATGCTTCTCTCTGCACGGCTGCTTAAACTGCAGCCATGTGGTGACACAGGCACCCTTGCACCATAGTGCAAGGATATCTGTGTCATGTGCTGTTTGTTTTTCTGCAGGAAGACACACCTTCCTGCACAAAAACAATGAGAAAATGCATTTTTCTCCTTCAATGTATGCTGAACATTTTAGCATGCATTGAAGATATAAAAATGTGGAGAAATGAAATCAATTCTCCTTGTTGTGCTTTCCTACACCAATTTTAGAATGGTACGGCATTCACACACATATCGAGATTTATGATTTATGATAAATCTAGACATGTGTCTTGTTCTATAAGTATTCAGTGCAATCATGCACAACAACACTTATAGAACACCCTATCAACGCAAAGTGGTCTGCATGATGAGGTTGTATTTACATGGAGTATAAAAAGTGCACAGAGTGCCTTTTCCTCTCTTTCTAAATATGAAACAGTATCTTACACAATAACTATGTTACAAAAAGTGACATATTTCCGTTTTTAAAATTCCTTGCAAATGATAAAAGTAAGCACAGAGTTTTGTCTGCAAACATGTTCAAAGAAGAATGATTGAAATGATTGCAGTCCTTCAACAGCTAAAAAGGTGAAATATTATGAACCCCTCAAATCTCTTTTTTTGCAGGTCACATGATATCTGATTATGGTCAGATTTCAAAACTACATAAACAGAGTGTTTTTAGAAACAGGTTTCAACTTTGTAGCTTCTTGCAGGCGTCTTCATTCTGCATATTGAGACTTAGTTAAACTTACCTTCACAGTAATAGGAATAAAAAATGGTATACATTTTTTTCTGTTTTTCATTCAAATATAAATTCTAGAAAAATTGCTTATTTTAAAATTTGGATCTGTGAAAGAAAAGAAAAAAAAAATATAACATATAATAATACATTTTTTACAACACAACATAATTTCCACAAAGTAATTTGTTTGCCTTTTTTGCTGTTCTCAGAATATATTGAATTTCACTAGAAATAGTGATTTCAATGGTACTCATCACTTAACAGCGGGCAAAAAAAAAAATCAGAAGGATTGTTAAAAAAAAACAACATACTATTCTCTGTAAAATACCAGAAAATACAAATCATACATATATGAAATGCTTACAGATTACAACATTTTATAACTTTAACTTATAAAAACTGTAAATGTTGCCGCATTAAAATAATCACCGAATAAATGACCACCAAAAAGTCCATAATTCAAAAATATACCTTTCCTTGAGGCCAAATGGTATTTTTGCACTTCTTCTTTATGTAAATTATCCAATGGTAGTCCTATTAAATTATAATAATAAATTCCTCAGAGAGTGAATTATCTTCCTAAAACTTTGGCTTTAAAAATATTAGGTAGGAATTTGGTAATTCACTAGGCAAACGTTGTTTGAAAAGCAACTGGGCATCATTACAAAGTGTCCAGCCTTTGTCACATTTTAGATAGGCAGTGTAATGTCCAGATGTGGTGGAAGGACCATCATGGAAAATGATTGCAATTGCTACAAAAGTCCTTCCTGATATTGATAGTTGTGCTGCTACAAATTGTTTTATTAAAGTACCCAATTTTCTTCCGTAAGCTGTACAACGTTGCATCATTAAAATTATGTATTTTCCATATTTTGTTAAGAATAATGTGGATAATATTTCTGATTTACATTGGCTACACTCCATGTTTTGAATTGCACCTTTCACTAATTTATTGAAAGACACTGATTTACAGTCTGGTAATGTTAAATACTGAAATCTCTCAGTGTCTACATTGGTGCTAAATGTATACATGCAATTTTCACAATAATGTTCCCATTTGTAAGAAAGGCCAAAAATATTTTCTATTTCTATACCTTCATTTTAAAAAATGGTAAGCATATACATTAAAAATTCCTGAGCATCTTGTTGGATATTTTGTGTAAATTGTGTAGAACCAGAACACACATCCAAAAGTCTACGAACATCTGAAACAGATTGTATATTCCTTCTATCTGTTGTTAATTTTTCATAAACAGAATGCAACAGAATACAAAATCTTTTTTCCCGATTCTGCATAATTTGTGCTTGCAAACCTTCCAGATAAAAAACAACATTGACCACTACATTAGCATAGCAGTTGACACCAGAACTATTTTCAAACTGATAACCAACAATCTCTTCAACAGTGTCCAATTTCTTTTTACCTGCAATCACAACATTATCTTGTTCTTTTCTTTTCTTGATACCTTCAGAACAGATATTCTCTAACCTTCTTTTTCGACCAACCATACGCTTTTCAAATACATGATATTGACCTAAATTTGGAGCATACACCCTTCTTAACCTATTATACACTTTTACACAGTTTGCATCTGCAGTAACCTTTGTCTCATCAAAATCAATCAAAAACAAACCAGATAATGTTCTGACTCGCGACAAAGCAACATATGCCATACCCTCTTTAAATACAGTAGATCCAATGTTCACCAATGCACTGTCTACACTTAATCCTTGAGATTTATGAATAGTCACTGCATATGCCAGAGAAAATGGAAATTGTTTCCTACGGACATATAAATCTTTAACAAGCAAAAAACGAACTGAACAACGACCAATTTCTTTAACTTCATCAATCTGCTCAAATTTAATTTTTAAAAATGCAATTCCTTCTTTTTTCTGATAATTCACAAAATCCACCACTTTGCCCATTGCACCATTAACTAAACCTTTCTCTACATCCAAATTACGCCTTAAAATTACCTGACAATTTACACACGCATACAGTGTCTTTTCCAAACCAGCAGTTTCAGATATTTTTTTTTCTAAACAATCTAGTTTTGATCTCAACTTACCCATGAAAATAATAGTGATTCCTTCATGTAGTATTTTATCGATGGCTTCCATTTTTACAATTTCTTAATTTTCCAATTTTAATAATTCTTCGTTGAATATTGAACACTTACGCAGTGTCTGCATTAAGCAAATCACTGACTTATTTTTAGCAATTTCCACGTACACTTTTGCAGGAACTGCATTTTCATTTGGAAAGACATTGCAAAGTAATCGACTCTCCAAAGCTTCTTTCCCTTTTTTTGAAAGAATTCCAATTCTTATATCTTGAAGAATACTTCCATATTCAGCATCATTTGCCTGTCGCATATTTGTTTTCAGTTCTTTGTATTCAAAATTACTCCAAATGTTCACATTACCAACACTGCCAAGAGACTTTCTGGTATCTTCATGGGCAAGTGTTTTAAATACCGGTTGTCCTTTTACCGGTGTCAGTTGCAGTAGATCTCCAAAAACTATGACGTGTTTTCCTCCAAATAACACGTCATACTCTGTTTTAAGAATTTTCTGCATTCTTAAATGCACAAAGGCAAGCATCAAGTTTGAAACCATGCTCACCTCATAAATAATGAAAAGTTTCATTTTCTTCAGCACTCTTGAAACTTCACAACAAGCTTCTCCAGATAGCTTGTGGTATTCCAATTTGTTCTCATGCTCTACTGGAAGCATTAGTAAACGATGTAAAGTAATTCCTTTAATGTTATGTGCTGCCAACCCAGTTGGAGCAGTGACAACACAAGACAAATGCGACTCAGTTGTTTTTTGCAGATAACTTGTAATTACTTTAATTAAGAAACTCTTTCCTGTTCCAGCTTGACCACTCACATACATTCGGATAGGTTGAAATGATGTACATGAGCACACTCTCTTTTCATGAAGTAATCCATGGTCAATCTGCTCTTTCACTTGCTGATATATTTGTTTCTGTTCAACATTTAGTTGCTCTTCCAAGTTTCCTAACTGTATTGCATCTTCTTGTGCTTGATGCATTGCTGTTTCCACCTCATTCATTGCAATCGCTGCTTCATTTTCAACAATTGGTTGTCCTAGTGGATTTTGACTCAGTGCAGCAGAACTTTGACTGTCTTGAAAACTGTCTCTAGCAATCTCAGCTGCAATTGTAGCTTCTTGATCAATTTCATCATTCAACCTTTTGACATAATTTGCTAAAGCACTGCATTGTATGCTAACTTTACAAGCATTAAATGAATCTTCATAGCTGGATAAATCTCCAAGTAATTCCAGTTCAGAACGCCATGGTTTGAACATTTGCAAAAGGGCTAAATAGTAAAATTCCCTTTTGTCACCAGTGTCGCAACTCAGTTTTCTGTGATTAATTAAATTTCCTTTCCTTTGTTTCACCAGACATCCTTCAGAACCAATCACTCCATATTTTCCATTGTTGATGTTCTCTGTAATATTCTGTTTAAAAGTGTAGTTTTGCAGCACTTCATAGAGACACATGTTCTCAAGATGATGACTTCTCTTTGTATAGTATGTGTCCAACATATTGGTTTTCAAAATATCTGTACTTTCAGGGTCATTTTCTGCTAAATATTCAATTTCTTGAACAGATTTCAGTACCCGATTTCGCATTCCTGCAAGACCTAGACTCACCCAAATGATTCTTCTACTTTTGGAATATAGACTTGCAGATGATAACCGATCTGAACATTCATATGCTCCAATTTCACGATGCGATAACATCTTCAAACTGAAACTGTATAATTTCTTACTTAGAGTCTTCTCGTGAGAAATCTCTTCCCACATTTCTTTCAATACAATCTTTTCTGATTTAGTAATGTAAGACGTTACATATTGAGCAACAGCAATGGAATTGTCAGCAACATACTAAATATCCATGTTAGCATTCCACATGGATAAAATAACTGGATTGTTGTCATTTATGTATTTTGATTCTTCGCTTCTTCTTAAGTTGTAGGTGTTTTTGGGAGACTTTCTTGTGATGGTATGTCGTACAGCTGACATAAACTGTTCACTCTTGCTTTGGCTAATACAGGACGTGGAAATCCAAAACGACATTTGGTATAGAACTTATCCTTTGACTTGTACTTTTGTCAACAGTATTTTCCACACCTATGGCTTTGAAATCGTAAGACTTGTTGTTTTAAGTTTTTCTCTTCTCTGCTATTTGGAAGAGCACATGTAGCATAATTTTCAATGAAAGACAAAACAGTTTCATCTGAATCTGTTCCAAATTTGGGGGCGTCCTTGACCCATAACAACATATGTATGTGAGGAGCACCTCTTGCTTGATACTCCTTTCTCCAAAAGAAATCCACAACTTCTCCAAGAGGAGAATTCTTTTTATTGCAGATGAAAGACATCATAGCTTCAAATCTATGATTGAAATATCTGCATACATTGACAGGATCCAAAGAGCACAATTCTCCAGATGTCTTGTATTCAATATTTTTTATATTGGAATTTGCCTCTCGAAGAAATTCAAGTAAATCATCCCAAGCATACTCAGCACAGCTTAGTGTAACAAACCATGTAGGAGTTCCCAAGTTCCGTAGCATACATTTCAGTTCTCCATTTCGACGGTACCAATATTCATTAGTCCCACGCTGACATGCCATCAGATTAATCAACTGAGATTCTAAATGATCATCTCTCTGATGCACTTTATCCATAAAATTCTTTGCAGTTACATTTTGCAGATGCATTCCAGTTTTTAAAATGTGATTTACTGCATATGAAAGTCCAGACAAGTCACTTTCAAACAGAAGATGAAACATATAAGGGATACATTGTTGAAATCTTGGATCTTCTGCATATAATCTTGTTGTCTGATATTCAGATGCAGGAATCTGCACAGGACGTTCATCATATCGTCCACCTTTTCCTGTTGGAAACAACTGCGGGAAACAACGAGCTTCCAAGCTCTCTTTCCATACACTCATGGGTCTTCCTGTTGCTTTTTTCATTTGAAACATCTCAATTGTATTCCCCATCACCTCTTTGGAATGAAGTGGATGTACACTGTAATGTTCATAGATCTCTTCACATCTGGACATGTCCACTTTTTCAATTTGTCCACTTAATGTTTCACTACCTTCTGTTAAATCTATTTCTTCTTCTCCAACAAACACATTTCTATAGTACTTATTATTTTTTAACAGATACAATGATGCCTTTTGCACTTTTCTAACATCCACTAACTCTTGCCAGATTTTCTTATTCTTAGTAGGAACACCATTAACTAGAATGACTAGTGGCTCATTTTCTGCATGATTTACACCAATAGTTTCAACATTTTTCCTTAAATCTAATGGTAAATACACAACTCTTCCTTTCAATCCTCTTTGCAACTCTGATGGAGGTAATTTACTTGTTTTGGGCTCCATACGAACAATAGCCTAAAACGGGTGAACACATTGTATCAGAATAGACTCATACGTATTTAAATCTATCAGCTCTGGAGGAATAGCAACCAACTCTAGATTACTATGAACAGCTCTAGCAGGCATTTTATTCTCATCTAATTTATTATAACAATGTTTGCAAATACGCTGCTCACATCCCAAATCAAAACAATCCTCTACCAACAAATAAGTTGCAAATTCCATCCACTTATCATTATCTTCTATTTCCCTTTTTAAATACTGATTGACACCCCTAGTCTGATTTTTATAGTGACTTCGCCGACAACAAATACAAGAAACATTTGGTCTTTCACCTGAAATTACCTTCAACTTTGTGATTTCATCCTCCAATTTTTCTGTAATTACATGTTCCACATTGTCTTCAACATTTTGTTCTACTAATGTGTCAGTTTCTTCACTCTCTTGCTGAGGCCCAAAGTAACAAAACTCAATATCCTCACAGACCTGCTTGACATCTGAAACTGACCCACGTAAAAGAGCACTGTTCAACTCACTTAACTTTAATGCTGGACTTTTTGCATAATACAACCTTCTCACTAACTTCCGCATTTGAGTATGATGTACTGCCAGCATTCTGAAATGGTGAAAAACACTTTCACAAACTTTCCTAGAAAGACAAGCCAGAGAATGACCTTGCAAACAAGTATGTTTTCTCACTCTGCAAGGGTCTAGTCCTTGCAACAGCTTAATCTTTTGTTTTACACTTTTTTTTAGTATAGACTCGTAAAAAAATACATAATTTTTCAATAGATTCCTGTCGTACACTACAAACACTACCGCAATCCCAAGTGTACACAGGGTTTTTAGCAAGTCCCCCTAAAACTTCATCAGCTATCACTTCTTCTGCATTTCTTTCAACCATTTTCTCTTTCTCCATTGGACAACCATCACTAACATCATAACCTCTACCACTGGTGTCAACTGCATACAATAATTTTTCACTTAGTGAATAACTCTCTTCATTAAAAAAAAGGCTCTGAACTAGAACTGTGTTTCCATTCTGCCAAAAAAACATCACAACATTTTTTTTTATTAATAACTCTTTTCCTCCTACTTTTGGCCTTCATTACATATATTGGTTTATCTAGTGATTGAATTCTGTTTAACCCTAAAATAAACAGTTTCCTTTTTACTTCAAAAGCCTTTTCCACAATGCTTTCAATATTCTTCTTCTTTTTATAAAATAAAGCTCTCTTTTTATATTTCTTCACATCTTTCAGCAAATTATGCACTACTCTCTTGTAAAATATTTTTTTGGCGTAATTCCTTATACTGATTTTGTCTTCTTTTACCATACTTTATCTGCTTTGACTGAACATTTGCTTTTTTACTTTTCCTCTTATTTTGATTTTTTTTCTTACTTCAAAAATACTCTGAAGTTGCAGCATTATCTACATTCTGTTTGCTCCTACAAACATTTTTAATAAATTGCTTCGTGTTCTTACCAGAAGATTTTTTCCTTTTAGCCACATTATCTTGTTCATTCAATGCTTGTGGTTGATGTTTCTTCAAATAATCCTCCTGTCTCTGTTCTTTTCTTTTTCTTTTTTTTTCTGGCATAATTTCTCTATTTTAACGTTGAAAAACAGTATCTGCAAAAAAGAATCAGAAAGAAATGTATATTAATAACTTTCAAATTTACAGTATTCCATTGCTGTACAAATACATTTTATATAAAAACTGACTAAGAAACTATAGCCCTGAACCACAAGTGTGACGATGATTAAAACACTACATACATAGTGCATACTACTTTGAAGCAGTTCATGCCCTAAAGCCTACCTCACTAAAGGACTACATGCTAACTGACTGAATGATTACAGTACTAAAAGGAGACACACTGGGTGAGTAACAGGGTGTTTGCTAGAAGTGTATGAATACTAACTGGGGAATTGAAGTTGTGAAAGACAACTGTGTAGCTGATTACAGGACTGAATGCATAATGGATAGGCATTTAAAGCAGTCCATGTGCTAAGGCCTGGCTCACTGCATGAGTACTTGGGTACTGACTTAATAATTAGACTACAGCAAGGAGACTGCCTGGATGAATTTATAAGTGGTAGGCTTTTCGCACAGGGAATGGATTAGTACTTTGAACTGAATGGGTCACTAGAAGAGTGCAAAGGGAGTGACAGGATGTTTGCTGGACTATATGGATACTGACTAGGAAATTGAAAGTGTAAAAGACAAGTGTCTAGGTGGTTAGAAGACTACATGCATAGTGCATAGGGGTTTGAAGCAGTCCATGTGCTAAGGCCTGGCTCAGTGCATGAATACTTAGGCAGTGACTGAATCATTAGAGTACTGGAAATACAGTGTCTTAGTGAATTTATAAGTGTTTGGGTTTTGGCACAGTGAATGGATTACTACATGCTGCTGAATGGGTCACTAGAAGACTGCAAAGGGAGTGACAGGGTGTTTCCTGGAAGTGTATAGATACTAACTAGGGAATTGAAGGTGTGAAAAACAACTGTGTAGGTGGTTAGAGAACTACATGCATACTGCATAGACATTTGAAGCAGTCTATTTGGTAATGAATGGTTCACAACATAAGTACTTAGAAACTGACTAAATCATCAGACTACTTCTAGGACAGTGCCTGGGTAAAAATTTTAAATTTACAGTTCTGGTGCAGTGAAGACAATACTACATGGTACTGCACTTTAGTGTCAAAGCATGGCTCATTTTATCAATGCATAAGCAAACACTGGCTCCTAATGCTACTAAAACTTGACAACATGACAGGTTTTAAAACACTTATCTGCCACCAAATACACAATGTTACCAAATGCTTCTCTCACAGTGGTTCCCAAATGCACACAAACTCACAGTGCGATTCTAGACAAGCACCACTATCCCTAGGAGTTTACCAAAACTCATTCACTACAGTGCAAGTGGTAAGGGAACTGCACACAAACTACATATTTCACGACTACACTTTACTGTCAATACCTGACTCATTTAATGAAAGCATAAGCCATAACTGTCTTCTAATGCTACTAAAACTTGAGAACATGACATGTTTTAAAACAATTATCTGTCAGCAAATACACAATGTTACCAAACGCTTCTCTCACAGTGGTTCCCAAATGCACACAGACTCACAGTGTGATTCTAGACAAGCACCACTATCCCTAGGAGTTTACCAAAACTCATTCACTACAGTGGAAGTGGTAAGGGAACTGCACACAATCTACATATTTCACAACTGCACTTGACTGTCAATGCCTGACTCATTTAATGAAAGCATAAGCCATAACTGTCTTCTAATGCTACTAAAACTTGACAACATGACATGTTTTAAAACAGTTATCTGTCAGCAAATACACAATGTTACCAAACGCTTCTCTCACAGTGGTTCCCAAATGCACACAAACTCACAGTGTGATTCTAGACAAGCACCACTATCCCTAGGAGTTTACCAAAACTCATTCACTACAGTGGAAGTGGTAAGGGAACTGCACACAATCTGCATATTTCACAACTGCCTTTACTGTCAATGCCTGACTCATTTAATGAAAGTATAAGCCATAACTGTCTTCTAATGCTACTAAAACTTGACAACATGACATGTTTTAAAACAGTTATCTGTCAGCAAATACACGATGTTACCAAACGCTTCTCTCACAGTGGTTCCCAAATGTACACAGACTCACAGTGTGATTCTAGACAAACACCACTATCCCTAGGTGTTTACCAAAACTCATTCACTACAGTGCAAGTGGTAAGGGAACTGCACACAATCTACATATTTCACGACTGCACTTTAGTGTCAATGCCTGACTCATTTAATCAACGCATAAGCAAAGACTGGCTTCTAATGCTACTAAAACTTGACAACATGACATGTTTTAAAACAGATATCTGTCAGCAAATACACTATGTTACCAAACGCTTCTCTCACAGTGGTTCCCAAATGCACACAGACTCACTGTGTGATTCTAGACAAGCACCACTATCCCTAGGAGTTTACCAAAACTCATTCCCTATAGTGGAAGTGGTAAGGGAACTGCACACAATCTACATATTTCACGACTGCACTTTAGTGTCAATGCCTGGCTCATTTAATCAACGCATAAGCAAAGACTGGCTTCTAATGCTGCTAAAACTTGACAACATGACAGGTTTTAAAACAGTTATCTGTCAGCAAATACACAATGTTACCAAACGCTTCTCTCACAGTGGTTCCCAAATGCACACAGACTCACAGTGTGATTCTAGACAAGCACCACCATCCCTAGGAGTTTACCAAAACTCATTCACTACAGTGGAAGTGGTAAGGGAACTGCACACAATCTGCATATTTCAAAAGTGCACTTTTGTGTCAAAGCGTGACTCATTTAATCAACGCATAAGCAAAGACTGGCTTCTAATGCTACTAAAACTTGACAACATGACAGGTTTTAAAAGAGTTATCTGTCAGCAAATACAAGATGTTACTAAATGCTTTTCTCACAGTGGTTCCCAAATGCACACAGGCTCTCTGTGTGATTCTAGACAAACAACACTATCCCTTGCACTATACCAAAACACATTTCTTCATCTACAAGGAGTACTACATTTTACTCCAGAAACATAACTCATTTCACAAATTCATAAACAATGACTGGTTTCTAATTCTACCAAAATATAAAAGCTGCATAGTTATCTGTCTACAAACACATGAAAAAAACAAATTCTTATCACAAAATGGTTTCTACATGCACACACACTATCAGTAAGATTGTAGAGAAAAAAAGTACTCCCTACACTTTAGCAGAAGAAATACATTAGTCTGATTAAAATAAAAATAGTCTACATACATCCTCTCACAATTAAATATCTCACCTTTCAAGATGTTTTGTAGATTAAGAAGTATATCAGTCACACACCAGATATCAGTCACACACCAGATTTTCTTATACAGAATCTCTGCACTGTGCACCTGTCAGCAGAACCAAAGAATGGCAAAGTTTCCCTCTCATTTTCCACACATATACATGTAAACATCAAATCACATTCCTTCCCACATAAATTCAAAAGCAAACACACATTTCTATTGGTTAAACATTTCAACCCTTTCCAAATGACATAAACTTCAACCCTTCCCCCAATCTGCCTTCTGCCCGTTACCATAGAAACAGGTCACGGAACACTGTACTGAGCACACAGGTCACAAGTTCAGCACACACAATGTTGCTAATCAAAACAGCAAGGGTGCTTGACTTCTCAACATATCAGCTTATCATATATAATGTTCCTTACAATCAGTTTTTGTTACCCAATAAGAATCATGCGTTTAAAAATCAGAAATATGCACCCTACCTTTCAGTGTAGAAGGTTGTCAAAAAACCAATGATTTCTTGTCTTTTTTCAATATTGCATCTTAGCCACCATTTTAGAAACATCTTACTTTCCAAACTGCCATTTAATTTACAGAGACCATCTGAGTGCATCCAGACCTCCTTACAAGATGCTTACAGTGTGGATTGTGGGACACAGCAACATTTTCTGGAGCCAAAGGTATGCAGAAATCAAAGGCATTCACAAAGACCTAGGTTTGCCAAATGTAGACATTAAATGGATTGGACAGAGAGGGTTAAAGTGGCACCAATTGATGCCATTGGTGAAATCCTTCATGCAAATCCAACACCCTGACCTCATAATAGTGCACTGTGGTGGCAATGACCTAGGCACTTTGACTGGGGTAGGTCTGGAAATTCTTATGAAGGACTCCTTTGCAGAACTGATTTCACTTTTCCCTAAAACTGCCTTTGTGTATTCTAACATATGCCAAAGGCAGAAATGGAACTGGTCCGATCATTTTTGTCCACACATTGAGAAAGCTAGGGAACATGTGAATAAATCTGTTTCTGCTTTTCTCCGAGACAACAGAATGGGGTCCATTTACAATAACAATCTGCGCTTTCATATGCAAGAGATGTATAGGAGAGATGGAGTACACTTTACTGATGAAGGAAACAGAGTACAGGGAGTGGGAAGCGAGCTACTCACCCCTACCAGTCTCAAGACTCGTGGATGAAACCATGAGCTCATTGCTGTAAAGTCATGTGCTCTGTGTAGTATTCCAATGTAAGTCATAGTAGAATGTTAGTATGTAATGCTACTATAATGTAAGTATGTAATGTTAGAATGTAGAGCTGTCATGAGAGGAATCTTAGGGAGTTTGTACACGGTGCTGGAGAAGACGGTTGCCTTGCTGTCTACATAAATTTGGCAAGGAGCGGGAGAAGGTAAAAAGAAGGCAGCACTCAACAATAGTTCGAGCTTCCATGCGCTCTGCTGAAGACCCCTTTTCTTTGTTAAGCTGTTTCTACTTATCCCAGGGTCATCGGCTCATCGAACTATGTGATCCTACCTCTGGTAGGATTTATATTTTTTGATTTTGGGCTTCCTCTGCCTCTTCACTACACTCTGGTCGCTGTACTACACGTGTGCAAGTAGTGTTAGTAACCAATGCATCATGGCCCTATGGAGCGCCACCTCCCAGGCGCAGCTCATACAATGTCCCGGGGTGTGCATCCGCGGGACATTTATGTTTGCTATTACAGGGCGGGACCATGGCTTCCACCGTGTGATACCAAATCCTTGTTTGCCTCGTTGAAGTGAGAGGAGGAAAACCTTGTATCGCTTCAATAGAGCGGACCCGTTCATTTAAATGAGCCCCCTGGTGGGTAATATTCCGGGGCCAATCCTATTATTATATTGAGGGGTTTCTGCAGCACTGGGGACCTTAATATCACATGTAAATTAAGCGCGGGAGGGCACAGAGATGTTTCGCAGCCTAGGGGATTGCCACCTCCCCGAGTATTGTTTGCTAATTTTTCGGGGGGCTTTGAGGCCAACTCAAGTCCGATGATAGGCAACCTCCGGGGCTTAACTTAAATATGCAGGGTGGGCCTAGCCAATCCTTGAAGCCTCGGTGGCCCTAGGCAGTGCCTTATTGGTTCTGTAATCACACGGGCAGTACTCATGGTGTTATAAAGTGATACACTCATAGAACCCTTGCAGTTGTCGAATTACCCAGGCTTTATTTATGTAATAGTCTGTTGGTTTATATTTGGTAGGTGCACCGCAAAATTACAAATGTTTTCCCTCATAACCTCCTATCAACCACCGATTTTAACGATAAAGTACAGACAAGTGTTGTCAGAAAAAGAAGACCCATACACTGACTTATTTATTGGTAAAAAAAATAACCTTTATTAAAACAACACAAATAAATGGAAACGCAACTTTATTTGAATAAACAACAGTATAACATGAAATAAGTGGGTGGGACTCCTCCGGAAGCAGCGTACAAAACCTGCAAGACATAAAAGAAACATAAGTATGTGTGCCATGTCCAAGAGAAAAAGAAAGGTAGTCAGAATCAAAGGAAGAAAGTGAGAATGGGACAGAGAGCGAGTGGGTGGAAGGGAGAAGGGGCCACCAGAGACAAAAGAGCCCAAATGTAGCCCAAATATCACCCAGATGTAGCCCAAGTATAGCCCAATGACAGAATGTCCCAGAGTGTTCTAGCGAACAACTAGAGCGCTAACAGTCTTACTTATGACAAAGGAATGGCACACCTGAAGCCATCTGGATTGGAATAAAGTGGTAACACTTAAAACAAAAGGAGGGGGTTCATTTTGCCATAGACATTATGATTAGTTCTGCAGAAAGAAAAATTAGGGCACATTTTGACTTCTCAAATCCTCTTCTATTTCATAAAAAAATTCTGACATGCAGACCGAAACATGCAATTTGAATACCAGCAGCAGACTTCCCTGGTGAGCAGTAGTTTTACCACAGTGATCTAATGAGCAACTAGAGTGCTAACATTCAGAATTTATGGCAAATGTGTGACACATCTGAATGCCTTCTTGATGGAACCAAAATAAAAAATTGAAAGTATTCCCACTGAGGACACTGCAGTAAATAAGGAAATTAGGAAACTTCATAACAAATAAATCTCCAAGATGGCCACCAGAGACAAAAGAGCCCAAATGTAGCCCAAATATCACCCAGATGTAGCCCAAGTATAGCCCAATGACAAAATGTCCCAGAGTGTTCTTAAGAACAACTAGAGCGCTTACTGTCTTACTTATGACAAAAGTATGGCACACCTGAAGCCATCTTGATTGGAATTTAACTGGTAACACTTAAAACATTTAATTTAAAAAGGAACACAATGAGGGGGTTTATTTTGCCATAGAAATTATGATTACTGCTGAAGAAAGAAAAAATAGGGCACATTTTGAGTTTTACTTCTCAAATCCTCTTCTATTTCATTAAAAAAATTCTGATATGCTGACTGAAACATGCACTTTTAATACCAGCAGCAGACTTCCGTGATGAGCAGTAGCTTTACTACAGTGATCTAATGAGCAACTAGAGTGCTAACATTCAGAATTTATGGCAAATGTGTGACATATCTGAATACCTTCTTGATGGAATCAAAGTAAAAAACTGAAAGCATTTCCTACTGAGGAGACTGCAGTAAATGAGGAAATTAGGAAACTTCATAACAAATAAATCTCCCAAGATGCCCACCAGAGACAAAAGAGCCCAAATGCAGCACAAATATCACCCAGATGTAGCCCACATGTAGCCCAATAACAGAAGTGTGCAAAACACTTATTTTTTGTGTATTTGCAGTTTTATATAGTGCAGACTTGTCAGGTATTGGAGTGCTTTACTTGAGCATTGGTTACATCACACAAGATCAAATTCATTTTGGTTGTAGACATGGGAAGATTAAATGATTTGACCAGAAGCACAGAATGTTGAGCTGAAGCAGAAACTCCAACCTCGTTCCCCAGTTGCAAAGTCTGCAGCTCTGGAAGTAACACCACATCCTCTCCCCTAGGTGCAAAATGTAATCAAGTGGTCAACTGGATAAAAAAACATAAAGATTACAAATAATTTAAAAGTTCTTTGTCGCTATTTGAAAACTCAGAAAATATGTCCTCATTTTAGTTTTTTAGAGCACTAACCATAATTTTGATGCAAATAAGACCCTCTCATATATGTAATTTCTAAAGGAAATACTCTAGGTATTACAGTTTTGATTACATCACGATGACGTCAGGCGTTCCACACTTTTATAATAAATATAGAATGTTAGCAATCTAGTTGTTCATTGGGATACTGTTGAGAGGCAGAGACCAGGGGCACGGACACAGAAAATTGAAGGCAGGTAGGAGAGTGCAGATGCAACAATTTGACCACACTGGGCAGGCAGGAAGGGCAGTGGCAGCACAACAGACTATGGAGGGCAGTGGAAAGGGGGGCAGGGGCAACAAACCAACAATACAGGACTGGCAAGAGAGGCTGTGGCAATATAATAGACCATTGTGGGCAGAAGGAAGAGGCAGTGGTAGTACAACCATACATGCCAATAGACCCGTTTCAGTCAGGACACGTCCAATGTTTTTAAGCTCAAATGGTCTTTATTTGATCTGTCTCCTGTCTACAATCTCCTCTTTTTCAATTTAACTCAAAGGGGAAAATCAATACCCCAGTTTTTTTTCAAAATCTCCCTCTTACCAAGTTCAAAATGTTCGCAAGTATGGTACATTGGATCATGGTAGGCAGGAGGAATTGGGATAGGGACATGGACTCGGATAACAGAGGACAGGAGGGAGATGGAGAGGTGCACCAAACTGACCCTACAGGGCAGGCATCAGGGTTTGCAGCAGCACAATACACCACACAGCGCATGCGGGACGGGAGTGCAGCACAACAATCCATAGAAAGCAATAGGGAGGGGACAGGACCATGCACATGGACAACAGAGAACAGAGGGTAAAGAGGCAATGGTAGCTAGCTGACCATAATGGACAGACAGGAGAGAAAGCTGCAGCATAACAGACCATAAAGGGCAGGAGGGACAGATCAGGGGCATTACAATGGAACAGACAAGCCAGGAGGGAGGAAATAGGGGTCTGCACATGGAAACAGAGGGCTGGGGGCAAGGGGGCAGGGCAGGAGCAGCAAGATGACCATGGAGGTCAGGCAGGTTGGGCACTAGAAACAAGAAACACCATGGAGAGCAACAATGAGACTATGATGGCATACACACAGACCATGGAGGGAAGGTGGGAGGGGGTCAGGGGCAGCTAGCTGACCACACAGAGAAGGTGGGAGGGGCCATGGCAGCACAGAAGACCATACATGGCAAGCGGGAGGGTTAGTGGCAGCACAATGGCTATGATGGGCAAGATGGCATCTGGACAGGCAGGGTGGAGGTGGCAGGGACAGGTTACAGTCATCTGACAGTGCTAGGCAGGTGGGAGGGGAGTGGCAGCTCAACAGAACACTCAGAGTAGATAGGAGTGGCAGGTCCATGGAACATGGTGGGCAAAAAGGATAGAGTAGGGGCATGCACAAAGAGGGCAGGGGGAAGGAGAATAGGGGCAGCAAGCTAAGCACAGAGGCTAAGCAGGGGGTCAATGATGGGCCATAGAATTGGGCAATGCAGGGCAGGAGGAGTGGACTGGTACATCATGCTAAATGGAGGGCAGTGGCAGCACATCAGACCATGCATGGCAGGAGGGAGGAGGCTAGTCCGTGGATTCAGACAACAGAGGATAGGGAGGAGGTGGATGGGACAGCAAGCTAACTGTCCAGAGAAGGTGGGTATTAGGAACTTTATTGTTTATAAAATGTGTGTCTGTGCGAACTATTAAAATATGAACAAGTATGCAGCATAATCTAACTTTTATTCAGAAAGAAGAGGACGTTTGTGACTGTGACTCCGGGCTCACTTGGCAGAAACACCCCCTGACCCTCCACCCCCATCGCAACATGTAATGCCTGTGAAAAGGGTAGGTGGACGCAGTGTTATATAGAACATAGTCCTGGGAGCACGATTAAAAATGAAAACTAGATATAGTATATGGTATAAACTATGCACCAAAAATTGTGATATAAGATGAACCGGGCGTGAAATATAATATGCAATACATTGTGCGCAATGACAGATTCATTGGAGAGCGCGAGATAGCACAGGCACTAGCGTGTGCTATGTGATATGCGCCTTGGAGTGTAATATGCACAGGGCAGTGTTGTGTAACCTAACTAGTCTCTAAAGTTGTAATCTAAAATATGTGCTGGGGAGTGTAACGTTGCATATGCACTGTGACAAAGATATGGATCCCAGATTGTAATATGTATGGCATAGCACTGTGCGTTATAACATAGGCATCGAGGAAGGCACGTTAGATGGGGCAATATAACCCGTGTGAAGGCAAGTGTGGCATGACATATTCATGGGGTGGTGTTACAGTGCACATGGGCTAGAGAGTGTCATAGCATACGCACTAGCTGGTGAAATACAACACAGAGGTGTGAGGCACTCGGCGGGCAATGGTGGGTGTAACACAGCATTGGGCTCTGCCAGGAGCACGCTGTGACTCTCAAGTGAGGTTCGTCTCCTTTCCAGAGGGTAAAATAAAAAGTATTACACATCCGGCGGTGGATGTGTGTTTTATTAACCGTGAGGGGGGTTTCTTGCATAGTTTGGTCGAATTTTTGTCAAATCCCCTTTGAATGGCTTGGTGTGCGTGTATATTAAATGTGCCCGTCAATAGCTACCCATGTTTGTATAAATAAACGCTAAGGCTGTCTACTTGGAGAGTACCCACCGGCGGGGGCACTGGGATTAGGCACGGTAGGGCGTCAGACATGTCAGAGCTTCACTAGCAGTGTAAATACATTCCATGTGGATTCATTCTATGCATAGTCGCCTTTTAATGAATATCACGCAAATCGTCATGGTGATAGGTACATACAGTTTGTCCAGCATGTCCTAGGTGTTTCTATAAATATATATTTTAAAAAATAATAAAAAACAAAGGCCGGCCCCGGGGGATGGGGTCCCCGGGGCCATAAGTGGCCTGAGGAGGGGGGCAACGCAGCCCCCTACTAAAGATTTTTTTTTAAAAAAAGGCCATGACCCGGGGGTTGGGGTCAACAAAAAAAGTTAGGGTGCAGGCCCTGGGGGATGGGGTCTCCAGGGCCAGTAAATTAGAAAAAGAAGGGGGGCCACACAGCCCTCCTTCTTAAAAAAATAAAATAAATAAAAGACCGGCATCGCGCCGGAGGCCATGCCCCCTCCTTGCAGCACTCTGCACACGCGCCCCCTGGCCAGTTGTAAGTTGGGGAATTAATTCCCCTTCAATACTGAGGGTCCCTGAGGGCTAACTAGCCCAACAGGTATCTCCAGTATGCGCCAGGGAGCTGCGTTGCAGACAGGTGTTCTGAGGCCACGCCCCTTTTTTCACCTCTATGCAACGCAGCTCTGTGGCACTTACTGGAGGTACCTAGTGGGCTAGTTTGACCCTAGGGACCCTTAGGGTTCAAGGGGACTTAATCTTTCAACTTAGAACGGCCACAGGGCGTGTTTACACAGTGGTGAAGGGAGGGGACGGGGCCTGAGGTGACGTGTGCAAACACGCCCTGTGCTGCATTTTTAGTTGGGGAAATAATTCCCTTTCAATCCTGAGGGACCCTGGGGGCCAACTAGCCCACCAGGTGCTTCCAGTAAGCGCCACTGCTCTGCGTTGCAGAGAGGTGGTGCAGGCTGTGCCCCTTTTTACACCTCTCTGCAATGGCGCTTACTGGACGTATCTAGTGGGCTATTTTGCCCCTAGGGGCCCTCAGGATTCAAGGGGACTTAATCTCCCAACTTAAAAAACGGCCCTATGGCGCGTTTTAAGTTGGGGAAATAATTCCCCTTCAATCCTGAGGGCCTCTGGGGGCTAACTAGCCCACCAGGTGCTTCCAGTAAGCGTAACTGAGCTGCGTTGCAGAGAGGTGGTCTAGGCCGTGCCACTTTTTACACCTTTCTGCAACGTAGCTCTGTGGCGCTTACTGGAGGTACCTAGTGGGCTAGTTGGACCCTAGGGACCCTCAGGATTCAAATGAACTTAATCTCCCAACAAAAAACGGCCACAGGGCGTGTTTACACAGTGGTGAAGGGAGGGGATGGGGCCTGAGTTAACGTGTGCAAACAAGCCCTGTGGTGCGTTTTAAGTTGGGGAAATAATTCCCCTTCAATCCTGAGGGAACTTGGGGGCCAACTAGCCCACCAGGTTCTTCCAGTAAGCGCCACTGCGCTGTGTTGCAGAGAGGTGGTCTAGGCCATGCCCCTTTTTACATCTCTCTGCAACGCAGCTCTGTGGCGCTTACTGGAGGTACCTAGTGGTCTAGTTGGAACCTAGGGACCCTCAGGATTCAAGGGGACTTAATCTCCCAACTTAAAATGGCCACAGGGCGTGTTTACACGGTGGGGAAGTGAGGGGATGGGGCCTGAGGTGACGTGTGCAAACACGCCCTGTGGCGCGTTTTAAGAGGTAGCTTTAATCCTCTGCCCTATTATATACTAGGGGCTTACAGAGGAGGTCATGCTGATCACAGGGGGACCCCAACGCATAGTGTTCCCTAGTGTATGTAGGTGTTTTTACTGTATTCTGAGTGTCTTTTAACATAGCACTGGCTTTAGGACTGGTTAGTCAGACTCAGTTACCACCAGTATCCATCTGAAAATGTTGAGGGTACAGGATGATTTTGCAACAAGGCTTCTTTCTGCTCTTCTGTTTGTTCTTTCTGCACGTTATCCTTCTTCCTGCACTTTTCTTCGTCTTTGAGGACTTCTGTTGCTTCTTTCTGCATTTCTTTTTTTTCTTTCTGTACGTTTTTCTTCTTTCTTCACATGTCCTATCTCTGTAGGCATAGTTAGAAATTAGCATTTAAAAAACCTTTGAAATTCACTGAAAAAACCATAGGTTTCAGACACGTTATAGTTAGGAATTAGCATTTAAAAAACCTTAGAAATTCACTGAAAAAACCATAGGTTTCAGGGGCGTTATAGTTAGCTGGATTTTTTTACTCGTACAAAACCATTGAAATTCCCCCATTATAGTTAGTTCAGCTAACTATAACTCGCGCGCCCTCAATGCACTGCTGATGACGTCACATATTACATCACTCATGACATGGTCAGTGACATCACTCATGACATCACTGATGAGATCTCAAATGACAGCTAACTACAACGCCCCTGAAACCTATGGTTTTTTCAGTGAATATATATATATATATTTTTTTATATTATCTACTGGCGGTCGCCAGTAGATAGTTATAGTTAGGACCGTGTTTCCATAGGAAATCCGCAACATTCTATTTGGAATAACTTTGGCGCCGGTTGACGAATCCTCGCAAAATTTTCGAAATAGGTGGGGCGCTCCGCTCCGCTCCTACCCTGAAAGTCTCGGGGGGATTTGTCAAGTGGGGGCTGAGAAAAAAGGGGGGTCCCAAAACACGTTTTCCCCATGCAATTTTCCATAGGGACCTTTAGTCCAAGGTACAGCCCGAACAGCTGAACAGAATTACTTGAAATTTGGCAGAGAGGTAGTCCTCAGCTCAGGGAAGTGCCTTTTGCAGCTCTGGTGTCAATCTGTTCAGTAGTTCCTGAGAAAATCAAAAGTAAAATCATATATATATGTGGGCGGAGCCTAACCACACATCTTATCCTGAGATCTGATTGGCTGTCAGCACTTCATCCAAGAAGTGATGGCAGCCATCTTGGAACCAATATACATGATAGCACCTCATTAAAAAGCATTGCAGTTAATAGAAGGTTTTAAGACTTTAGTTACATTATAAATCATTTGTTGATGGTACCATACTCATTTTAGGAATTGTGGTATGTTCTAAGGTGATTTCACCATGTGAAAAAGCCTTCTGCTGGGATATCATGATTGAGAGAAAAATATTTTCTCATGCTTTTCCCACAGAGGTTTGGAAGGTGATCTATAAGCTAAACTGAGAGCTTATTTTCTGTAAATTCACATTATCTTTCTCAGTCATGTGAGAATGAAGTCTAACATTCTCAGTAAAACATGTACATCCAACAAGGGCAGAGACTGTCAGTTGATTCCTTTGTGTTCTACTGCAGCTTCCCAAAGTGTAGGGGTGGGCAGAATTTGCGGAAGCGACTTTCGCAAATTATCGCGAAAATGTTAAAAATCTCCGCAAACAAGCGGAAATATCGCGAAGATGCGGAAGTTTTTTTCCGGCATGTTCGCGAGATTTTCTGCATGGTTGCGGGTCGCCAACTTACCCATGTGGTTGCTTGCAGGCGTGGCCATCTTGTTTTCAGGTGCATGATCGCGAGAAAAAAGACGTGATCGCGCGACGCATGACGTCACTGCGGGCGCGAACTGTCGCGAGACAGCGCAAATGGCTAAAACAATACAACATCTCATGGAGAACGCGACCGGATCGGGAAAACTTGTCGGCGAACCCGGGGATTCAGGTAAGGCGATCGCGCGCGCACGAGAATGTATTATTTTACAGCGCGAGCAAGAACCAAATTATCGCAAAGCTGCGGAATGCGGAAATTTTGACATTTCCGCGCTTTCCGTGGAACGCGGAAATGCCAAATTATCGCAAATTCCGCGAACGGAACGGAAATTTTGCCCAGGCCTACCAGAGTGTTCCAAAGAACAACTAGAGCGCTAACAGTCCTACTTATCATAAACGTATGGCACACCTGAAGCCATCTTGCTTGGATTAAAGTGGTAACTCTTAAAGCATTTAATTTAAAAAAGAACAAAATGAGGGGGTTCATTTTTCCAGAACAAGTATGATTAGTGCTGCAGAAAGAAAAACTAGGGCACATTTTGACTTCTGAAATCCTCTTTTATTTCATTTAAAAATTCTGACATGCAGACTGAAATATGCACTTTCAATACCAGCAGCAGTTTTCCCTGGTGAGCAGTAGCTTTACTACAGTGATCTAATGAGCAAAAAGGGGTGCTAACATTCTGAATATATGGCAAATGTGTGACACATCTGAATGCCTTCTTGATGGAATCAAAGTAAAAAACTGAAAGTATTTCCTACTGAGGAGACTGCAGTAAATGAGGAAATGAGGAAACTTCATAACAAATAAGTCTCCCAAGATGGCCACCAGAGATAAAAGAGCCCAAATGTAGCCCAAATATCACCCAGATGTAGCCCAAGTATAGCCCAATGACAGAATGTCCCAGAGTGTTCTTAAAAACAACTAGAGCGCTTACTGTCTTCATTATGACAAAAGTATGGCACACCTGAAGCCATCTTGATTGGAATAAACTGGTAACACTTAAAACATTTAATTTAAAAAGGAACACAATGAGGGGGTTCATTTTGCCATAGAAATTATGATTAATGCTGAAGAAAGAAAATGAGGGCACATTTTGAGTGACTTCTCAAATCTCTTCTATATCATTAAAAATTCTGACATGCAGACTGAAACATGCACTTTTAATACCAGGAGCAGACTTCCATGGTGAACAGTAGTTTTACTACAGTGATCTAATGAGCAACTAGAGTGCTAACTTTCAGAATTTATGGCAAATGTGTGACATATCTGAATACCTTCATGATGGAATCAAAGTAAAAAACTGAAAGCATTTCCTACTGAGGAGACTGCAGTACATGAGGAAATTAGGAAATTTCATAACAAATAAATCTCCCAAGATGGCCACCGGAGACAAAAGAGCCCAAATGTAGCCCAAAATCACCCAGATGTAGCCCAAATATAGCCCAATGACAGAAGTGTGCAAAACACTTATTATTTTGTGTTTTTGCAGTGTTATAATGCAGACTTGTCAGGTATTGGAGTGCTTTACATGAGCATTGGTTACATCACACAAGAACAAATTCATTTTGATTGTAGACATGGGGAGACTAAGTGATTTGACCAGAATCACAGAATGTCGAGCTGACGCAGAAACTCCAACCTGGTTCCCCAGTTGCAAAGTCTGCAGTTCTGGAAGTAACACCACATCCTCTCCCCTAAGTGCAACATTTAATCAAGTGGTCAACTGGATAAAAAAACATAAAGATAACAAATAATTTAAAAGTGCTTTGTCGCTATTTGAAAACCCAGAAAATATGTCCTTATTTTAGTCTTTTAGAGCACTAACCATAATTTTGATGCCAATAAGACCCTCTCATATATGTAATTTCTAAAGGAAATGCTCTAGGTATTACAGTTTTGATTACATCAAGATGACATCAGGCGTTCCACACTTTTGTAATAAATATAGAATGTTAGCAATCTAGTTGTTCATTAGGATACTGTTGAGAGGCAGAGGCCAGGGGCACAGACTCTGAAAATTGAAGGCTGGTAGGAGGGTGCAAAGGCAACAATTTAACCACACTGAGCAGGCAGGAAGGGCCGTGGCAGCACAACAGACTATGGAGGGCAGTGGAAAGGGGGGCAGGGGCAACAAACCAACAATACAGGACTTGCAAGAGAGGCTGTGGCAATGTAATAGACCATTGTGGGCAGAAGGAAGAGGCAATGGTAGTACAACCATACATGCCAACAGACCCGATTCAGCCAGGAAACGTCCAATGTTTTTAAGCTCAAATGGGCTTTATTTGATCTGTCTCCTGTCTACAATCTCCTCTTTTTCAATGTAACTCAAAGGGGAAAATCAATACCCCAGTTTTTTTTCAAAATCTCCCTCTTACCAAGTTCAAAATGTTCGCAAGTATGGTACATTGGATCATGGAAGGAAATGGGGTAGGGACATGGACTTGGATAATAGAGGACAGGAGGGACATGGAGAGGTGCACCAAACTGACCCTGCAGGGCAGGCATCAGGGTTTGCAGCAGCACAATACACCACACAGGGCATGCGGGATGGGAGTGCAGCACAACAATCCATAGAAAGCAAGAGGGAGGGGACAGGACCATGCACATGGACAACAGAGAACAGAGGGGCAAGAGACAATGGTAGCTAGCTGACCATAATGGACAGACAGGAGAGAAAGCTGCAGCATAACAGACCATAAAGGGCAGGAGGGACGGATCAGGGGCATTACAATGGAACAGACAAGCCAGGAGGGAGGGAGTAGGGGTCTGCACATGTAAACAGAGGGCTGGGGGCAAGGGGGCAGGGCAGGAGCAGCAAGATAGCCATGGAGGTCACGCAGGATGGGCACTAGAAGCAAGACACACCATGAAGAGCAACAGTGAGACTGTGATGGCATACACACAGACCATGGAGGGAAGGTGGGAGGGGGTCAGGGGCAGCTAACTGACCACACAGGGAAGGTGAGAGGGGCCATGGCAGCACAGAAGACCATGCATGGCAAGTGGACGGTTAGTGGCAGCACAATGGCTATGATGGGCAAGAAGGAGGGTGCAGGGGCATGCACAATGTACGATGGAGGATAGAAGGGAGGGTCAGGACCTGTGCACAGACAAGAAAGTTCAGGGGAATGGGCCTCACAACAGACCGCACGGGGCAGGCAGGAGGAGCAGTTGCAGCACAACAGACCAGGAAGGGCAGAAGGGTGTGGCAGTACAATGGACCATGTAGGACAGGAGGAAGAGGATAGGGGCATGGCATGTGGACAGGCAGGGTGGAGGGGGCAGGGACAGGTTACAGTCATCTGACAATTCTAGGCAGGTGGGAGGGGAGTGGCAGCTCAACAGAACACTCAAAGTAGATAGGAGTGGCAGGTCCATGGAACATGGTGGGCAAAAAGGATGGAGAAGGGGCATGCACAAAGACATCGGAGGGCAGGGGGAAGGAGAATAGGGGCAGCAAGCTAAGCACAGAGTTTAAGCAGGAGGTCAATGATGGGGCATAGAATTGGGCAATGGAGGGCAGGAGAAGGGGACTGGTACATCACACTAAATTGAGGGCAGTGGTAGCACATCAGACCATGCATGGCAGGAGGGAGGAGGCTAGTCCATGGATTCCCACAACAGAGGATAGGGAGGAGGGGGATGGGGCAGCAAGCTAACTGTTCAGAGAAGGCGAGTATTAGGAACTTTATTGTTTTTAAAACGTGTGTCTGTGCGAACTACTTAAAATATGAACAAGTATGTAGCATAATCTCACTTTTATTCAGGAAGAAGAGGACGTTTGTGACTGTGACTCCGGGCTCACTTGGCAGAAACACCCCCTGACCCTCCACCCCCTATCGCAAAATGTAATGCCCGTGAAAAGGGTAGGTGAACACAGTGTTATATAGAACATAGTCCTGAGAGCACGATTGAAAATGAAAACTAGATATAGTGTATGGTATAAACTATGCACCAAAAAGTGTGATATAAGATGAACCGGGTGTGAAATATAATATGCAATACATTGTGCGCAGTGACAGATTCATTGGAGAGCGCGAGATAGCACAGGCACTAGCGCGTGCTATGCGATGTGCGCCTTGGAGTGTAATATGCACTAGTAACCTAACTAGTCTCTAAAGTCGTAATATAAAATATGTGCTGGGGATTGTAACATTGCATATGCACTGTGACAAATATATGGATCCCAGATTGTAATATGTATGGCATAGCACTGTGCGTTATAACATAGGCATCGAGGAAGGCACGTTAGAGGGGGCAATATAACCCGTGCGAAGACAAGTGTGGCATGACATATTCACGGGGTGGTGTTACAGTGCACATGGGCTAGAGAGTGTCATAGCATATACACTAGCTGGTGGAATACAACACAGAGGTATGTGGCACTCGGCAGGCAATGGTGGGTGTAACACAGCATTGGGCTCTGCCAGGAGCGCGCTGTGACTCTCAAGTGATGCTCGTCCCCTTTCCAGAGAGTAAAATAAAAAGTATTACACATCCGGCAGTGGATGTGTGTTTTATTAACCGTGAGGGGGGTTTCTTACATAGTTTTGGTCGAATTTTTGTTGAATCCCCTTTGAATGGCTTGGTGTGCATGTGTATTAAATGTGCCCATCAATAGTTACCCATGTTTGTATAAATAAATGACAAGGGTGTCTACCAGGATTAGGCACGGTAGGGCATCAGACATGTCAGAGCTTCACTAGTGGTGTAAATACATTCCACGTGGATTCATTGTATGCATAGTCGCCTTTTAATGAATATCACTCAAATCGTCATGGTGATAGGTACATACGGTTTGTCCAGCATGCCCTAGGTGTGTCTATACATATATATTTTTTAAAAATAATAAAAAACAGTGGCCGGCCCTGGGGATTGGGGTCAAACAAATATAATTAGGAGACACGCCCTGGGGGATGGGGTCATCAGGGCCAATACATTAGAATAGGAAGGGGAAACACACAGCCCCCCTTCTTAAAAAATTAAAATAAATAAAAGACTGGCATCATGCCGGAGGCCACGCCCCCTCCTTGCAGCACTCTGCAAACGCGCCCCCTGGCGAGTTGTAAGTTGGGGAATTAATTCTTCTTCAATACTGAGGGTCCCTGAGGGCCAAATAGCCCAACAGGCATCTCCAGTATGCGCCAGGGAGCGGCGCTGCAGACAGGTGTTCTGAGGCCAAGCCCCTTTTTACACCTCTCTGCAACGCAGCTCTGTGGCGCTTACTGGAGGTACCTAGTGGTCTAGTTTGACCCTAGGGACCCTTAGGATTCAAGGGGACTGTTCTGCTTGGGTTTTCGGATCAGATAGAACCCGCTCATCAGAGCCTCACTAACCCAGCCAGAACGTTACCCCCTCCCTAGGGCCTATTTACAATAGTGCAACCACATATATCTACCACCTAAGGACAGGGAATTCCTACTATACATACCAAGACCTCTTATAATCGGCGGCCTCGTGATCCCATACGGATCCAGACCTCTCTGCCCATACGACAGTATCACAAGTGGCGGCCTCGCGATCCCATACGAATCCAGACCTCTCTGCCCATACGACAGTATCACAAGTGGCGGCCTCGCGATCCCATACGAATCCAGACCTCTCTGCCCATACGACAGTATCACAAGTGGCGGCCTCGCGATCCCATACGAATCCAGACCTCTCTGCCCATACGACAGTATCACAAGTGGCGGCCTCGCGCTCCCATACGAATCCAGACCTCTCTGCCCATACGACAGTATCACAAGTGGCGGCCTCGCGATCCCATACGAATCCAGACCTCTCTACCCAGACGGCAGTCTCAGCACAATCGGCGGCCTCGCGATCCCATACGAATCCAGACCTCTCTGCCCATACGACAGTATCACAAGTGGCGGCCTCGCGATCCCATACGAATCCAGACCTCTCTACCCAGACGGCAGTCTCAGCACAATCGGCGGCCTCGCGATCCCATACGAATCCAGACCTCTCTGCCCATACGACAGTATCACAAGTGGCGGCCTCGCGATCCCATACGAATCCAGACCTCTCTACCCAGACGGCAGTCTCAGCACAATCGGCGGCCTCGCGATCCCATACGAATCCAGACCTCTCTGCCCATACGACAGTATCACAAGTGGCGGCCTCGCGATCCCATACGAATCCAGACCTCTCTACCCAGACGGCAGTCTCAGACAGTTCATCCTATGATCACCATAACATACAAAAGGGAATCAGTCTCACTATTCATCAGATCACACAAGGACTGCCAGTTCGAGCATTGCCTGTTCTCCGGTTCGAGGGGCTCCTCTTTCCCTTATTCAGTTACCACTTACCTGATCAGGGTTAACATCTGTTTATGTAGCCGCAGCTGACTAGAAGAATAGGCTACCCTCTCATACAAGAACACACAGCACATGTTGGTTCACTACAAACTGGGTACTTTATTACTCATTACATACGCAGTCACATAACATTACAATATAACACATAACCTGCAAAGAAAAGTGAAAGATTAAGTTGTACACTCTAATAAGAAAGGGTCGACATCACCTTAGTAGTGTGTAGCCTGCACTCAGTGGTCATCTAGGTTCCCTTCTCGTCTGTGCCTCGGCTCGCCTGGAAGTCACATCTCCGCAGTCACGGATACATGTCTACACCACTATGCGCTGTTCTCTTCACCCTTCTCCGAGTCACTGGGACCTCTTCCTTATCGGCTACTCTCTCCTCTCTGGCTATTCTGCTAGGAGAGTATCTGTCTCTCGGTTCTTCTCCGCCTTCAAGATGGCGTCTGTCTTCCCTGGAATAAGTAGTAGCTTTCCTGCTAACGGCTAGATGCCGCCTACGGACTAAACATGTAACTGCCTCAGACTTTCACTAATATAGAGGTGTGTTTCCTCATGGAAAATTCCGGCCCGTAACCTGCCGCCCACCAAATTCTTGTACCTCCCCGTACCAAGGACACGTTCCCAGCCGGCCGGCCTGATGTAGTGTCTTCGGCATGAAGAAAAATACAATCCTTCGATAAGGGCCAGCCTGAACCGGTTCTCTCCAAGCGAATAACACCTCATAACTAAAACATTACATTTGACCTAGAAGCATCCCAAGCTGCCGGAGCAGAAAGAAAGATGGAGTCTCTCCCGTTTGAGGCCTACCAGGCCTGAATTTAGCACGGCTCCATGAAATACCCTCACTACAGGACAGGTTATCCCTAATACTAACGAATCTATCCCCTAGGCTATGTGTGCAAGCCCTGATCTATGGGGAAGAGCACAGGATCATGTCGAAGTGCCTAGTAAATAGGCTCCATTCACTACTCTAACCCTTAGACTTGAATGGTAAGAGACTGAAGTCACATTCACTCACTTTTCCTCACAAGAAGGCCGGGAAAATCGAGCAGAACATTTCAACCTTGACTTCAGTCTATTATACATTCATTAAACAGAACTAATATCTGTGGAAGAATAATATGAAACAAGACTAACTGATCTATGTCTAGTACCAGGTGTGCAGAATTGAAATAGTGAAGGAATACACTGAATAAAGCAACAGATAGAAATCAAAATGCCGATAGTAATCAGAATACCTCCTAATATCTGACGTAACATATGCAAATCAGGTAACCAATTAAAGAGCCAGTCAAACCAGCCCTGGTCAATGTGTTTTCTAACTTCTTCTGTCAAGTCATGTAGTTTATCAATGTGAGCTGAATGGATTTTGTATGATCAGTCAAGTTAAAACAACAAAGACCCTCAAAATCAGAACAATCGTGTCCATGTTTAAGCAAAAGATAATCAATGGCCGCTCGATTTTGCAAGATAGCTCTACGTTCACCCTGGGCGTCTAATAGCATGTCAGACAGGACTGTAGAAGTATGATTAATGGATTTTACCATCCAGCAGGCCATTTTCCCAATAGATTTGGCATTATAAACTGCCAAAGCAGGAACACCAACAATTGAAACAGCCAGGCTAAGGTATTCAGACTTGGAATATAAATGCAAAGATGAGTCACAATCCTCCTGTAACCTCACTGTATCTCGAATCACACGAGAGTTGGCATTCGGATGTGATGAAAACATTAACAAGCTCAGTCTAATAATGGCACAAGGGCCTCCAGAAATATTTGCGGGGATATATGGCCAGGAAGTATTACCACATGAGAAAAGCCATCCGGCAGGTAGTAACATCGTGCGATAATGACTGGGGGTAACTACCATACTCTTGCAAGTCATGTCATTCTGAACAGAAGTACATGTTTTCGGTGTCCTTTGAAGGCACAAAGTTCGTTCATGAGCGGTGAATGAAGTGGCACCTTTCAATCTTAAACGCATACATTCAGAAGTCGCACTAGGATCACAAGTAAGGAAAAAACACAAATCACCCTGTGTGATATTATAGGTAACTATTTGGGACTGGATGGGGGGTATCGGGTCTGACAGTACAGTACACAAGGGGCAATACTCATGTGTAGCAAAATCGCCCAGAAGAACATTGGGGCGAGCATTCGATATATTGAAAATATGAGTCAAAGTCTCCAATGAAGCAGGGACAGCAACTAAACAAGTCGCTAGAATGTCAGTCACCGATCTCATCGGTGTCAAGCAGAAATGAGGGGCTTTAGTCACTTGTTTGGCCAACGTAGTCCAAAAGTTCGACGACGAATCCCACGCAGCGAAGGAACGCGACACTCGGGTTCTCAACTCAGCCCGGGTTGATGGGATCCCTCCTCTCTCGTCGTACCAGCCCAAAAGGAGTCCAACGCCGACACATCCTGCAGCAACAGTCCAAAGAATGATCTGAAAGAGAATCAAATACAGGCATTATTCATTCTCGTAAGTAACATTTGTCAGCCGGGACTGCTTCCCAGCTATCTTTCCCTGGTCTCATAACTAAAATGGTGTTGTCTTGACCGGTTGCAATGACTTCTGCTTGTTCAGGGGGATTCTTAGGCGACTGCACCCAAACTCTGGCCCCAGGATTATCTGTGGAGCCAAAACCTTTCTGGCCTCGTACAGTTAGCAACGTTGGGGCAGTGCCTTTTGTGATCTCACCACTGAAAACAGGCATTATTAGCAATTGAGCCACTCGGTCAGTTTGATGTATCAGTAAGTCAACCTCACTGCTATTCAGCAGGAGCACCTTAATCTCTCCCTGATAATCACTATCAATTATTCCTCCAAGCACCTGAATGCCTTTTACAGCCAGCCCCGATCTAGGGGCGATTAATCCGAAATTCCCAGTTGGTATATGAACACCAACACCAGTTTCAATGATGACTCGATCCTTACTTTTTATAACGGTGTCATCCATGGCATGCAAGTCTAAACCTGCCGACCCTGGGGTCGCTCTACATAGAGCCAAAGCTCCGGGAGTAATCTCCCAGTACATCACAGTCTCTCTGATTTCATTGGGCTTAGCATCAACATTCGGAGGAAACAAACGCATAAGTGGGGATTCAGCATTTAGAAAAGGACGGTTATTCAAAATCAATAGCGCTTGAGGCAAAAAGTCTCGCCAATTCTTATACTTGTCATCTGTTAATTTACGTAACTGATCTTTCAGCAGTCCATTCAACCTCTCCACAAGACCCGAGGCCTGTGGATAATATGGTATATGAAACACCCATTCAATATTGTTTTCCACACAAAATTCCTGTACCAATCTTCCACGAAAATGGGATGCATTATCAGATTGAATTTGGAATGGCACACCATAATACATCATAATCAATTCCAATGTTTTAATAGTATTCAATTGGGTAGCTTGCTTACAGGGAAGGGCCACCAACAGGCCACTGTATGTATCAACAATAGTGCAAACATATTGACAATTCCTACTCATAGGAAGTGGACCGATGTAATCAATCTGCCAAATTTGAGTGGGCAATTTCCCGCGATGTAAATGACCTTTAACAGTTTGGGGCACTTTGCGCTGCCTGATATGCTGACAAATGGGACAATGTAGAATAACATTTTTGATTAAATCTAGGGGAATATAAATTCCTCGATCAGCAGCCCACCTGCTAGTGGCTTTCTCTCCAAAGTGTCCCGCTTTCTGGTGGGCCCATTTCGCCAATCCCGCAATATCAGAATCTTGCCTGTCCACCACTGCCTCAGCAATTTTAGATTTCTCATCTGCAATGTTATGAAAGAATTTGTCAAGAGAGTCTATCGGGGTATGAGCATCCACATGGAAGATTGTAACAGTACTCTGTGGGAGCATTTCCCAAATCTCCTGCCATAATTCTTTTCCCCACAGTTCTTTTGAATGGATTTTCCAACTATGGGAATGCCAAGTCGGTAACCAAACTGCCAGTCCATTGGCAGTAGACCAAGAATCGGTGAAAATATGACATGTGCCAGGTAACTCTTGTTTCAGAACTTGATAAACAGCATAGAGTTCAGCAAATTGACTGCTCTTACCCTCACCAGTTGTGCTCAGCAATTTTTGTGTGATTGGATTATAGGACACCGCCTTCCAATGCCGTTTCGTCCCTATGAACCTTGCTGAACCATCCGTAAACCAGACATGGTTTCTGTCCTCCGCCGACAAATCATCAAAAGGTCTACCCCACTTAACAGGAGACTCCTGTACTAAAGGTACGGAACATTCACTCTCAGTCTCAGTCGATGGCGCCCGCGCCACCTGCTCATGCAAAGATGCAACTCCTTTTTGTCCCACACGTGCCCTGTCTTGTATATACCATTTCCATTTAATCACACTCGCCTCTTGAGCGTGTCCAATTCGGTGAGTTTTCGGCGAACTCATAACCCACTGCATGATAGGAATTTCAGGTCGCAAAACTATATCATGTCCCAAAGTCAATTGCTCGGTATCCACCAGAGCCCAATAACATGCAAGTAACTGTTTCTCAAAAGGTGTATAACGCTCACCAGCATCAGGTAACTTTTTGGTCCAGAAACCTAACGGTACTCTACTCTTGCCTTGTTTCTGCCACAAACTCCAATTCGCATAAAGGCCTTGTACAGACACATTCAAATCCACATCACCATCACATACAGGCCATAAATCCAGAGCATGCTGAATTGCTTCTTTTGCCAGACTGAACGCATCTTGCTGTGGTTTATCCCATTCAAATGCATTCTTTTTACGAGTGACCTGGTACAAAGGGGCCAATATTTGACTCAAATGAGGAATATGCTGGCGCCAAAAACCAAACAAACCAATGAAGCTTTGGGCTTCTTTCCTATTCCTCGGAACTGCAAAATCAAGAATTTTCTGTTTAACCTGAGGGATCACTTCTCGGTGCCCCTCATGCCAATTAATACTCAAAAATTTCACAGCCTGGGACGGACCTTGTAACTTATCCGGGTTTATTTCCCAACCTTTCTCACGCAGGCACTCAATGACTCTGTCCAATTGGGTCTGAACTTCCTCTTGTGTTTCGCCTTGGATCAAAATATCATCAATATAGTGACATATCTGAATTTGCGGATGAACCGGTACCTCAGCCAAATGCTCTGCCACCAGCCGGTGACATATCGTAGGACTATGCACATAGCCCTGGGGAAGACTTCTAAACGTCATCTGACGCCCGTTCCACGTAAAACTGAATTGTTCCTGACACTCAGGGGCAATCGGAATCGAAAAGAAAGCATTAGCAATATCAATGGACGCATACCATGTACCTGGATGTTTTTGGATTCTTTCAATTAGGGTAATAACATCCGGTACTGCAACAGTCAAAGAGGGTGTGTGTCTATTCAATTCTCGATAATCAACAGTCATGCGCCAAGAATTATCACTCTTACGTACAGGCCAAACAGGATTATTCCAAGCAGAAGTAACTGGGGTTATAACTCCTGCATCCACCAACTCCTGAATAGTGGTACTAATCTCTTCATGACCACCTGGAATACGATACTGCTTCTGACGAACCACTTTTGTCGCCTGGGGAACTTTTATGGGGGGCATTCTTAAACGACCAACCCGTACAGGCCTGGACGATATATAATGTTTAGTTCTAAATTGGTAACATCCATCATCTATGTGCAAAGTCATTCCTTTCAAAATATCAATTCCAATTATGAATTCTAAGAGTGGCTCCACTAATACAGAGTATTCTTTTCTAGGAATTCTACCTATTCTCATTTCAAGTAAAGTTTGAACTGCAGGAGTTTCCTTTCCACCTAATCCGGTAATTGTAAAAGGCTGACCTTTAAACTTCTTTGATTTTCCATGAATAAGAGTGGCCTCCGCTCCTGTATCTACCAATGCTCGGGCCCTTTGGATATTACGATGTCTCCAATAAATATCAATATCTACATAGGGTCTATTATCTCTGTGAGCCCATCTGTGTACTGGAGCTTGACCTATTTCCTAGTCATTTTTACTGCGTTCTGTGTACCAGGATAAATCAGGATAAAGACTCTCACGTTTCTCAGGTATCTATACCTCCTGTTCATATCCATCTCCATTACGAAATGGATTCCTGTCCTCTGCATTGTACTGCAGGTTTCGATCGGCCAATCTGTGTCGATCCTCTCTCCTTCTCAACTCAAGGGATTGATCCCTATCATTTCTACGTCTGCTGTTAACATAATCATCTCTCCCCCTTTCTCTTTCCCCCTCTCTCTCTCTGTCTCTCTCACGACGGGGGGACAAATCACGTACAGAACGTCGATCATCACGACGATCAGAGCGCCCACGGCGGTCGTCATCACCGCTACCGTCAGAAAAACCACGATCACACTCAGTCGTCCGAACACGCCGGGCACCCTCCTTTCGATCCAAGCCACGTTTGCGAAACATTTCCCACAAACGAGAAGTAGTCTCACCGTCAATGTCCTCCTTCCGCACACCATCGGCCATAAGACCAAAAAACATATCACGTCTAGTAAGTTTATTGTCACCAGGAGTACGAGTGTCAGGCCGGGATTGCCGTTCAGGTTTAAACCACTCACCCAACTCACCGAGTTGGCGTACCGATTCCAGCACCATAGACAATATGTTACCAGTCTGATTAATCAATAAAGTCATCATGACCTGCTTATAAGCAACAGGGGAAGAACGAATAATACGATTCCGCACAGAAGATGTACACAAACCATCAAGCAACCTGTCAGCAGTATTCAGCCGTTTTCATCACCTCCTCTTTGAGACGTTGTGCAGCATCGTGCAAAGTATACCACGGTTTGTCATTCACAGGCCAGTCAGACTCAGTAGGATATTTTTGATTACAACCCTCAGTCGCCAATTGAAGCAAAGAAATTTGACCACCAACATTAAAGTTACGAAAATGATCCTGTACAGTAGAATCCGAACTCAAGGAACAAAACTTCAAACAATCGCCAGCATCCAACATAATGCCAGCAGCGCCCAGTTCATAAAGGCGCACCATCCATGTGAGTAAGGTCTCACCAGCTCGCTGCCGAAATCGCTGCAAAATATCACTAATTTCTTGTTGAGTAAAATCCTCCAAAGAGTCTAAAGCAATACCATTCGGAGCACCGGGAGCCTGCTGCAACTTCCGCCGAAAAACTGGATGCACCGAGACCGCGGGACGAGCATCACAAGGAGCTCGACCAGTACACATAGAGGAACAATCAGTGTAAGAAGCATCGACCCCACTCGAAGGACGAGCGCAATCACGGGGTGCACCATCAGAGGCGCAGGAAGCAGACTTACAATCACGGCCGGAGCGAGAGGACTCGCGCTTGGCAGACTCCTCACCCGAGGAAGGAGAATCACTGGAGTTCCAGATATTACCATCCCATTCATCAGGATTCCAATCCAGTCCGGCTTTCGCCACGACCAGACGCACCTTTCGCGTCGAAACCCGACCACGCCGATTCTTGTATTTATAACGAGCAATTCGCACAGCCGCCCTCTCGGCAATAGTCTGGTACGTCTCAAGTTTGTCAGCAAGCAACTTATTTTGACACCGCAACAAAGTATGAGCATTCTGAATCTCAACAAAGTTCGCTTCCACATCCTTATGCAATTTCTGTAACTTCAACAACCTCTCATGCAGAATCCTGTACGCAGACAGAACAATCCAACCTCTGCGCCCCAAAATGGGAAGTTCATCACCCTTAGATACCGGCGCCTTCTGTAAACAAGTAATCACATTAGCCGGCTCCGCCAGCTCCAAAAAAGAATTCCAATTCTCACTCAAACCAGTAGAATCAGCCCACTCACGGGCTAAGGCTTCATAAGGCGTTGAATTCCAGCCGGGAATATCACGGGCAACTTAAAAGTAGATTTTGACTTTCTAGAAAACATCTCGGAAAAGAAAGAAAAAGAGAAAAAAAGAAAGAAGAAGGAGAAAAAACTACATACACAATTATATACAAATAATATACAAACAAAACCACGCACGCGCCGAAAGCAAACACGATACAACCACAACGAACACAGGTTTCGTAAACGGTTCGTGACGCCAAATGTTCTGCTTGGGTTTTCGGATCAGATAGAACCCGCTCATCAGAGCCTCACTAACCCAGCCAGAACGTTACCCCCTCCCTAGGGCCTATTTACAATAGTGCAACCACATATATCTACCACCTAAGGACAGGGAATTCCTACTATACATACCAAGACCTCTTATAATCGGCGGCCTCGCGATCCCATATGGATCCAGACCTCTCTGCCCATACGACAGTATCACAAGTGGCGGCCTCGCGATCCCATACGAATCCAGACCTCTCTGCCCATACGACAGTATCACAAGTGGCGGCCTCGCGATCCCATACGAATCCAGACCTCTCTGCCCATACGACAGTATCACAAGTGGCGGCCTCGCGATCCCATACGAATCCAGACCTCTCTGCCCATACGACAGTATCACAAGTGGCGGCCTCGCGATCCCATACGAATCCAGACCTCTCTGCCCATACGACAGTATCACAAGTGGCGGCCTCGCGATCCCATACGAATCCAGACCTCTCTACCCAGACGGCAGTCTCAGCACAATCGGCGGCCTCGCGATCCCATACGAATCCAGACCTCTCTGCCTATACGACAGTATCACAAGTGGCGGCCTCGCGATCCCATACGAATCCAGACCTCTCTACCCAGACGGCAGTCTCAGCACAATCGGCGGCCTCGCGATCCCATACGAATCCAGACCTCTCTGCCCATATGACAGTATCACAAGTGGCGGCCTTGCGATCCCATACGAATCCAGACCTCTCTACCCAGACGGCAGTCTCAGCACAATCGGCGGCCTCGCGATCCCATACGAATCCAGACCTCTCTGCCCATACGACAGTATCACAAGTGGTGGCCTCGCGATCCCATACGAATCCAGACCTCTCTACCCAGACGGCAGTCTCAGACAGTTCATCCTATGATCACCATAACATACAAAAGGGAATCAGTCTCACTATTCATCAGATCACACAAGGACTGCCAGTTCGAGCATTGCCTGTTCTCCGGTTAGAGGGGCTCCTCTTTCCCTTATTCAGTTACCACTTACCTGATCAGGGTTAACATCTGTTCATGTAGCCGCAGCTGACTAGAAGAATAGGCTACCCTCTCATACAAGAACACACAGCACATGTTGGTTCACTACAAACTGGGTACTTTATTACTCATTACATACGCAGTCACATAACATTACAATATAACACATAACCTGCAAAGAAAAGTGAAAGATTAAGTTGTACACTCTAATAAGAAAGGGTCGACATCACCTTAGTAGTGTGTAGCCTGCACTCAGTGGTCATCTAGGTTCCCTTCTCGTCTGTGCCTCGGCTCGCCTGGAAGTCACATCTCCGCAGTCACGGATACATGTCTGCACCACTATGCGCTGTTCTCTTCACCCTTCTCCGAGTCACTGGGACCTCTTCCTTATGGGCTACTCTCTCCTCTCTGGCTATTCTGCTAGGAGAGTATCTGTCTCTCGGTTCTTCTCCGCCTTCAAGATGGCGTCTGTCTTCCCTGGAATAAGTAGTAGCTTTACTGCTAACGGCTAGATGCCGCCTACGGACTAAACATGTAACTGCCTCAGACTTTCACTAATATAGAGGTGCGTTTCCTCATGGAAAATTCCGGCCCGTAACCTGCCGCCCACCAAATTCTTGTACCTCCCCGTACCAAGGACACGTTCCCAGCCGGCCGGCCTGATGTAGTGTCTTCGGCATGAAGAAAAATACAATCCTTCGATAAGGGCCGGCCTGAACCGGTTCTCTCCAAGCGAATAACACCTCATAACTAAAACATTACATTTGACCTAGAAGCATCCCAAGCTGCCGGAGCAGAAAGAAAGATGGAGTCTCTCCCGTTTGAGGCCTACCAGGCCTGAATTCAGCACGGCTCCATGAAATACCCTCACTACAGGACAGGTTATCCCTAATACTAACGAATCTATCCCCCAGGCTATGTGTGCAAGCCCTGATCTATGGGGAAGAGCACAGGATCATGTCGAAGTGCCTAGTAAATAGGCTCCATTCACAACTCTAACCCTTAGACTTGAATGGTAAGAGACTGAAGTCACATTCACTCACTTTTCCTCACAAGAAGGCCGGGAAAATCGAGCAGAACAGGGACTTAATCTCTCAACTTAGAACAGCCACAGGGCGCGTTTACACAGTGGTGAAGGGAGGGGACGGGGCCTGAGGTGACGTGTGCAAACACGCACTATGGCACGTTTTAAATTGGGGATATAATTTCCCTTCAATACTGAGGGCCCCTGGGGGCTATCTAGCCCACCAAGTGCTTCCAGTAAGCGCCACTGAGCTGCATTGCAGAGAGGTGGTCCAGGCTGTGCCACTTTTTACACCTTTCTGCAACGCAGCTCTGTGGCACTTACTGGAGGTACCTAGTGGGCTCGTTGGACCCTAGGGACCCTCAGGATTCAAATGAACTTAATCTCCCAACTAAAAACGGACACAGGGCGTGTTTACACAGTGGTGAAGGGAGGGGATGGGGCCTGAGTTAACGTGTGCAAAAACGCCCTGTGGCCTGTTTTAAGAGGTAGTTTTAATCCCCCTGCCCTATTATATACTAGGGGCTTACAGAGGAGGTCATGCTAATCACAGGGGGACCCCAACGCATAATGTTCCCTAGTGTATGTAGGTGTTTTCACTGTATTCTAAGTGTCTTTTAACATAGCACTGGCTCTAGGACTGGTTAGTCAGACTCAGTTACCACCAGTATCTGTCTGAAAAAGTTGAGGGTACAGGATGATTTTGCAACAAGGATTCTTTCTGCTCTTCTTTTTGTTCTTTCTGCACGTTATCCTTCTTCCTGCACTTTTCTTCATCTTTGAGGACTTCTGTTGCTTCTTTCTGCACTTCTTTTTTTTCTTTCTGTGCATTTTTCTTCTTTCTTCACATGTCCTATCTCTGTAGGCATAGTTAGAAATTAGCATTTAAAAAACCTTTGAAATTCACAGAAAAAACCATAGGTTTCAGGCACGTTATAGTTAGGAATTAGCATTTAAAAAACCTCAGAAATTCACTGAAAAAACCATAGGTTTCAGGGGTGTTATAGTTAGCTGGACTTTTCCCTTGTATAAAACCATTGAAATTCCCCCGTTATAGTTAGTTCAGCTAACTATAACTCGCGCGCCCGCAATGCCCTGCTGATGACGTCACATATTACATCACTCATGACATGGTCAGTGACATCACTCATGACATCACTGATGACATCTCAAATGACATCACTGATGACATCACTGATGACATCATCCTTGTGATAGAGTGGCAGACCTCCTCTCACCCTAATATAACCTTTGATACACACATTCAAAAATAGAGACTAAAATTTTCAAAACAATGGACATACCAATACCAGTTACAACAACCTCTTCAGTAATTCTAAGATCCACATACACATCCACTCATTCACCAACAGTCCTATACAGTCACTCATACATGTACTCACTCATCATATGTACTCATACACCTATACATCCTGTTACACAATGCCACTCATCCATAGAGTTACTCACACACATAGTCACTCATGCTAATAAAGAATCAAACATACATTTACTTGCATATACAGTTATACACACACCACCACACTTACTTCTACGGAAACTTACACATACTTAGTCTTTTAAACAATCACTTATAGAAACACATACTTATTCATACAGGAACTCTTTCAATCTCTCACTCTAACATATACTCACTTATATACACCAATAGTCACATATACTAGTTTAAAACATATGTAGTTACTCATAAAGACACTATTGAGACAGTCATTCACTCACTAACACACCCATACACACACTCATCCACCCATACAGTCCTGCACACATGCTGTCTTCAACACATACAAACAGTGAGTCACTCATTCATGCACCTATGCACTACGTAATACCCCCCACCGAACCATGCAGACACTCAGACTGATACTCAAAAAACCAACTAATAACCTATATAGACACCCATGTAGCTACTCACCAACCCATGCAGCCACTTATACACAAAGTGAGAGACTGATACAGATATTTACATATTTAAACATTACTCCCTAAGCCATGTATTCACTATGATACACTTAATCAGTCAGTTACACAATCAATTTTTCAAAAACAAATCATCCATTTAGACACTTATATACCCATGTATTCTTCCATCGACCTTGAGATATACATATATAAAACATATTTACTTTTCAGAAAAACAGACATTCACTGGATGATGTCATCAGTGATGTCATCAGTGATGTCATTTGAGATGTCATCAGTGATGTCATGAGTGATGTCACTGACCATGTCATGAGTGATGTAATATGTGACGTCATCAGCAGTGCATTGCGGGCGCGCGAGTTATAGTTAGCTGAACTAACTATAACGGGGGAATTTCAATGGTTTTGTACAAGGGAAAAGTCCAGCTAACTATAACACCCCTGAAACCTATGGTTTTTTCAGTGAATATATATATATATATATACACATATATATGTATATATGGAGTGATTCGGCAAGCGGGGGCCGAGAAAAAAGGGGCGTCCCAAAACGTGTTTTCTCCATGTTAATTCCCATAGGAAACTTTAGACACGGCTACAGCCCGAACTGCTGAACGGAATTACACCAAATTTGGCGAAAAGGTAGCCCTTGGTTCAGAAAGATCCCTTTTTGTTAAATGGTTTAAATCCGTTCAGTAGTTCATGAGAAATTAGAAAAAAAATGTTTCAATATCTGGGCAGAGCCTAACGACACATCTCATCGTGAGATCTGATTGGCTGTCAGCACTTCATCCTGGAATTGCAGGCAGCCATCTTGGGACCGATATACATGATAGTACCCCATTGAAATGCATTGTAGTGAATTACAGATTTTGAGGGTTACCAAAAGGAGAACTATAAAGGGTGATAACAGACTTTAGTTACATTAGAATTAATTTGTTGATGGTACCATACTAATTTCAGAAATTGTGGTGTGTTCTAAGGTGATTTTACCTTGTGAAAAACCTTCTGCTGGGATATCATGAATCATGTTTGAGAGAAAACTGAAGCTAAAATGAGAGCATATTTTCTGTAAATTCACAATATCTTTCTTAGTCATGTGAGAATGAAGTCTGTCATTCTCAGTAAATCATGTACATCCAACAAGGGCAGAGACTGTCAGTTGATTCTTTTGTGCTCTACTGCAGCTTCCCAGAGTGTTCTAAAGAACAACTAGAGCGCTAATAGCCTTACTTATGACAAAAGTATGGCACACCTGAAGCCATCTTGATTGGAATAAACTGGTAACATCTAAAACATTTATTTTACAAAGGAACAAAATGATGGGGTTCATTTTGTCATAGAAATTATGGTTAGTGCTGTAGAAAGAAAAATTAGGACATGTTTCAAGTGTGATCTCAAATATCTTCCTGTTATATTTCAACCGGAGCAGCCTGCCAGTTGATGCCTTTGTGTTCTACTGCAGCTTCCAGGAGTGTTCTAAAGAACAACTAGAGCGCTAACAGTCTTACTTATGACAGAAGTATGGCACACCTGAAGCCATCTTGATTGGAATTAACTGGTAACACTTAAAACATTTAATTTAAAAAGGAACAAAATGATGGGGTTCATTTTGTCATAGAAATTATGGTTAGTGCTGTAGAAAGTAAAATTAGGACATGTTTCAAGTGTGATCTCAAATATCTTCCTGTTATATTTCAACAGGAGCAGCCTGTCAGTTGATGCCTTTGTGTTCTACTGCAGCTTCCTAGAGTGTTCTAAAGAACAACTAGAGCGCTAACAGTCTTACTTATGACAAAATTATGGCACACCTGAAGCCATCTTGATTGGAATAAACTGGTAACTCTTAGAACATTTAATTTAAAAAGGAACAAAATGAGGGGGTTCATTTTGTCATAGAAATTATGGTTAGTGCTGTAGAAAGAAAGATTAGGACATGTTTTAAGTGAGATCTCAAATATCTTCCTGTTATATTTCAACAGGAGCAGCCTGTCAGTTGATGCCTTTGTGTTCTACTGCAGCTTCCCAGAGTGTTCTAAAGAACAACCAGAGCGCTATCAGCCTTACTTATGTCAAAAGTATGGCACACCTGAAGCCATCTTGATTGGAATAAACTGGTAACACTTAAAACATTTAATTTAAAAAGGAACAAAATTATGGGGTTAATTTTGTCATAGAAATTATGGTTAGTGCTGTAGAAAGAAAAATTAGGACATGTTTTAAGTGAGATCTCAAATATCTTCCTGTTATATTTCAACAGGAGCAGCCTGTCAGTTAATGCCTTTGTGTTCTACTGCAGCTTCCCAGAGTGTTCTAAAGAACAACTAGAGAACTAACAGTCTTACTTATGACAAAATTATGGCACACCTGAAGCTATCTTGATTGGAATAAACTGGTAACACTTAAAACATTTAATTTAAAAAGGTACAAAAGTAGGGGGTTCATTTTGCCATAGAAATTATGGTTAGTGCTGTAGAAAGAAAAATTAGGGCATGTTTTAAGTGAGATCTCAAATCCTCTTCTATTTCATTAGAAAATTCTGACATGCAGACTGAAACAATCACTTTCAATAAAAGCAGTAGACTTCCAATTAGCTCCCTGGTGAGCAGTAGCTTTACTACAGTGATCTAGTGAACAACTAGAGTGCTAACATTCTGAATTTATGGAAAATGTGTGACACATCTGAATGCCTTCTTGATGGAATCAAAGTAAAAAACTGAAAGCATTTCCTACTGAGGAGACTGCAGGTAATGAGGAAATTAGGAAACTTCATAACAAATAAGTCTCCCAAGATGGCACCAGATAAATAAGAACCCAAATGTAGCACAAATATCACCCAGATGTAGCCCACATATAGCCCAATGACAGAAGTGTGCAAAACACTTTTTAGTTTTAGTTTTTCTGCAGTTTTATATGGTGCAGACTGGTCAGGTATTGGAGCGTTACATCTTACTTGGACCCCTTATTGCGTATTTTGAATGAAGTACATGAGATTGATCTTGTGAAACATTGAACTTTACGATTCTGTTAACCTGAAGTTGCTCTGAACCGGGCTTTGTAACACCCGTTTTTACCTACGGGTTTTAATTAATTCTCACTGTATTGTATTAGGAAAGAGGATTTACTGATTTTATGTACACTTTTATGATCTATGTTTCTAAATCAGATCGAGTAAAGTTTAATGAATTCTATGGCAGGACGGAGGCAAGGATTATGCATATCTTTCCTCACTTTATTTGCGTAGCAGTTCAAAGAAAACGTAACACAACAATCATTAAACAAAAGACTACACAACCCATGAACCATTAGGGGGGTAGACTCCAAGGCAACTATAGTCCAATCATATCACAGTCCATCGTATATAATATTGTGACGTCCCTTCCGTTTCCCTTACATTCTTGGCTTGATCTGATGTTGTTGCTGTTTATATAGTGGTTTCTTGTGCACGTTATTAGCATTATTGCCTTGGTATTGTTTCATATTCCATGCGCAGCAGGCTCTTGCCAAAGAGAGCGCTTTCCCCCTCGCAGTTTCTCCCGCTGTGCGCTCTGCGCACAGTGAGATCCTGTCAGGCGCGTCTGGTCCGAGCGAGGCAGCTCCGTCGAGCGCTCCCGCTGGTCTTTATGCGCGTTTGGGAATCCGGTCACTCCTTTAGTGTCCGCTTGATTCCCTACCAACCCTCGACTAATTTTGACACCGCTATGCGGTGATTTCCCCACATGGCACGTTAGTGACCAGCACAACCTGGTGGTGGTAATTCGTATTGTGCCTCAGTCTATTCTTATAACAGCTTCGGGGAAAGCCCAGCTGTTGGAGCACCGGTGAGGGGGCTACCTTAAGGATTTTAAGGACATTTGTTCTGTGCTCACACCCTCTGCTATCATGTCTTCTCGAGAAGACCATTTAAACGAAAGTGGCAGAGTATGTGGTGGGGAAAATCCATCAACCTCTTGAAAGGGAGGTCAGGAATAGGATGAGGGGAGAATGCCCCAGGCCCTCACTGAAGGGGAAGGTGGCACACACGCCTGAAATTGATGAGAAACTATATACCTTTTTCTCCAAGTATATGAGGGATCCCAAGAAAGGAATTGATAGGTCTTAGACGTGGTAGGGCCCTTGACCCAAATTATTCAATTGGCGGAGCGTACAAAAGAGTCAGGATTCCCTTTGTCCACGGATATTGTGGCTGGTTGGGCGCACTACCCTAAACCTTAAAACACTACCTATAACAGGGGAATTTCTATGGTCTTGTACGAGTGAAATGTCCAACTAACTATAACGCCCCTGAAACCTGTGTTTTTTTCAGTGAATATATATATATATACATATATATTACCTAGTGTAGTATATATATACACGCTGAAAAAACAAAAGGTTACCGGGACATTATAGTTAGGTTGACATTTTATATCTAAATATAATATATATATATATATATATATATATATATATATCGAGCACGATCCAGCATTAATCCGTTGAACGAAAGAGCAGGAACGGACCACCACACAGCCAAGTATTCTTTTGAATTTCAGTGCTTTATTCCATATTTTCAGCCAGCATGACGCGTTTCGACCGGGAAACCCGGTCTTGATCACATGACATGCCCCGATCACCTACGTGTTTAAATACAGGTATAATTGAACATTGGCCCCTCCCAGGAGTAAATAGGGACAACAGACTAAACACTCAAGTTATCTAGTTACATAGTCGCTGTTATGTGTACACATCTAATCCAATATATATTTTTTGCAATTGCAGGAGTAGATGTGTGAATACAGACAATTATAAATATAATTATAAACACAATGGTTTTTAAATTTTAAAATTTTAAATTTTAAAATTTCAAAGTTCTGGTGGGCAAGTGCCCCTAATTCAACATATATATATTTGTTTGAATCAGAAAAGAAGCATAAATATGCATGTCAGAACAAATATAAACATAATAACAGTTATGTTATAATGGGCAAGTGCCCAATATTTAACATATGTGTCCTTGTCTGTACTCAGGAAGGGGAACATGTGTATTTATATACCTGCATTTTCTTTTGTATTTGCTTTTCTTATATAAAGTGCCAAGTGCAAAAACCAAAAAATTATCTAAATATAACACATTAAGAGTTTCTCCATAGGGGTTTAGCATTAATACTAAGATACCTGTAATTAAATTTATACCTGATTATCTCAGCGAAAATCATGTCTCATGTTCAGTTTCGCTAATTCTTTTTAGAGCTTCTTAACAGTACAGTGCATGAAAATGGTAAATAAATAAGGATAAAAAACCGTGTGCAAACAGCAATTAACAAAGCCACCCACCTCATAAATACCAGATAAAAACCAGTAAATACAAGTAAAACTAGTTAAGATCCAATAAAATGAAGATCGTAGCTCATATAAAAATCATTCTTACACGATTAAAACATCAATCCTAAAAACCATTATCACAAAATAATTATTAATAGACTTATATTTCTTTGATCAGGTCATTTGCAGCAAGTTTGAGATACAACGTTCAAAGATCAAATTTTTTTGCCCTCTCACGAAGTTCTTAAATAAAATTGTACAAAAAATACTCCATAGATTAACTACAAAAAGTTGTGCAGGTCTTCCCCAGTGTTTAAACCGTTTGGCATTTTAGTATCTAATTGTACTATATACTGGCTTTCTAATCTGCGTAATTGTTTCTCTCTGTCACCACCCCTGATGGATTTAGGTACGGCATCTATGACAAAATATTTGAGGTCATTTAAATTGTTTTGATGCACTAGTTTAAAATGTCGAGCCACAGGGTAGTTGGAATCAGAGTTGACAATAGCCCGTAAATGCTGAAGAATGCGGTTAAAAACTTGAAGTTTTGTACTGCCCACATATTTTAATTGACAAGTGCATTCCAGGACATAGACCGCATAGTCAGTTTTACATGTAAACTGCCCTTTAATTTTACATGTGTTTGTAGAGAAAGCGTCTAAAAACTCTGTTTTATTGATGCCAAATTTACAAGCCCTACATGAGCTATATATATATATTACCTACTGGCGGTCGCCAGTAGGTAGTTATAGTTAGGACCACGTTTCCATAGGAAATCCTCAACATTCTATTTTGAATAACTTTGGCGCCGGTTGACGAATCCTCAGGAATTTTTCAAAATAGGTGGGGCGCTACGCTCCGCTCCTACCCTGAAAGTCTCGGGGGGATTCGTCAAGCGGGGGCTGAGATAAAAGGGGGGTCCCAAAACGCGTTTTTCCCATGCATTTTTCCATAGGACCTTTAGACAGGGCTACAGCCCGAACGGCTGAACAGAATTACTTGAAATTTGGCAGAGAGGTAGTCCTCAGGTCAAGGAAGTGCCTTTTGTTGGTTTGGTGTAAATCTGTTCAGTAGATTCTGAGAAAATAGCCTTTAAATCAATATATATATCTGAGCCAGCTTACGGTGCGCTTACGGTACGCTTACCGTACGCGTACGGTGGCGTGCGCGAGCGCAATTCTGATTGGCTCTTCGATCTTAGTAAACATTCGAATCGGCCGAAACCAGGAAGCGGCGGCCGCCATTTTCTCTCTCGCACTGAGAGTTAGGTTTTAAAATAAAGCCAAAAAACATGTAAAAGGGCTGTTTAGACAGCTCCCACACACATAGCCATGTTGAGGGAGTCCCCAAAGATCCCCCAAGGCCAAAAATGCAATTTTTATTTTTTCGCTAATTTTGCCGATTACGCGTACGGTAATAAATTATATAAAAAAAAAAATATCCACACTCTCCCCACCCCGTGTGTAATTGGTGGCCGCAGGCCACCAATTGCGCATGGCTTATAAGAGGTGTGATAAACTATAATATTTTAAACAAAAATAATAAAAGAAAAAATTATCCACACTCTCTCCACCCCGTGTGCAAATGGTGCCCGAAGGGCACCATTTGTGCATGGCTTATAAAAATTACGAAAAATTAAAATATTACCTTTCAAAACGAAGTGCATCATATGTCCTCCATGTGCGCACGGTGCACGAAGCGCATCGTGCGTACATGGCCGATCTAGCGTAACGTGGGCACGCGGTGCGCGTCGCGCACCGCGTGCTTACTGTGCGCGCACATTGCGCGAAGCGCACCGTGCGCGCACGGAACAAACTGCGTTAAGTGGGCGCGCACGCCACGAATGGCGTAAAGTAACTTAGCATTTAAAAAAACGTAGAAATTCACTGAAAAAACCATAGGTTTCACACACGTTATAGTTAGGAATTAGCATTTAAAAAACCTTGCAAATTCACTGAAAAAACCATAGGTTTCACACATGTTATAGTTAGCGGAAATTTTACTGATAAAAAACCAGTGAAATTCCCCCGTTATAGTTAGTGCAGGCAACTATAACTCACGCGACCGCAATCCTCTGCTGATGCTAATACTGTATTTAGACACTTATTTGCCCATGTCTTCTTCCATACATTTTTAGCTATACATATATTACAAATATTTTTTTTTCATAAAGACACATATGTCATCAGCAGAAGATTGCGGTCGCGTGAGTTATAGTTGCCTGCACTAACTATAACGGGGAAATTTCATTTATACGGTTTTTTAAATGCTAAGTTACTTTACGCCATTCGTGGCGTGCGCGCCCACTTAACGCAGTTCGTAACGTGCGCGCACGGTGCGTTACGCTAGATCGGCCATGTACGCACGATGCGCTTCGTGCACCGTGCGCACATGGAGGACATATGATGCACTTCGTTTTGAAAGGTAATATTTTAATTTTTCGTAATTTACGCAGTTAGTGCCGTGCACGCACGGTGGGCACGCGGTGCAATGACAAAGCAAGAAAGCACGTCAACAAATCTGTTTCTGCTTTCCTCCGTGACTATGGTATGGGTGCCATTTACCACAACAACTTGCGTTATGACATGCAAGACATTTATAGAGGAGATGGTGTGCACTTCAATGATGAAGGGAACAGAGTCCTTAGACTCTGCATCGGTACTTACTTGTAGGTACCACTAAAAAATCATTTCATAAACACAACGGCTCTTTTTAGAGCCCCCTAATATCTAAACACTTAAATCTGAATTTCATTTTTTTTTTTTACCGTACGCTTACCGTACGCGTACCCCGTGATTTTTTTTAAAATCAATAAATGTTTTCTTTGTACTTTACAGTCCTTCTTTGACCCCCTCACAAATGTAAGGGGGTCTGTAACTCTCCTCATTGCCCCCTTTTCTTGTTTTCACTCTTTTTTTTCTGAGTGAAACACACAAAATGGCGGCCGCCGCTTCCTGGTTTCAGCCGATTCGAATGTTTACTAAGATCTAACAGCCAATCAGAATCGCGCTCGCGCACGCCACCGTACGCGTACCGTAAGCTTACCGTAAGCGTACGGTAAGCGTACCGTAAGCGGGCTCAGATATATATATTGATTTAAAGGCTATTTTCTCAGAATCTACTGAACAGATTTACACCAAACCTACAAAAGGCACTTCCTTGACCTAGGGACTACCTCTCTGCCAAATTTCTAGTAATTCTGTTCAGCCGTTCGGGCTGTAGCTCGTTCTAAAGGTCCTATAGAAAAATGCATGGGAAAAACGCGTTTTGGGACCCCCCTTTTATCTCAGCCCCCGCTTGACGTATCCCCCCGAGACTTTCAGGGTAGGAGCGGAGAGTAGCGCCCCACCTATTTTGAGAAATTCGCGAGGATTCATCGACCGGCGCCAAAGTTATTCAAAATAGAATGTTGCGGATTTCCTATGGAAAAGGGGTCCTAACTATAACTACCTACTGGCGACCGCCAGTAGGTAATATATATATATATATATATATATATATATAATATATATATATATATATATGTTAGATCTGGGGGTCTCTAGTTGGCAGGGTAGGTACCACTGTCCAAGTAGGGACCCTTGCTTCTCGTCAGGGAAAGGGGGAAACACTGTTAAGATAACCCCTGCTCACCCTCTAGGTAGCTTGGCCTGAGCAGTCTAGGCTATTAAAGGCAATGTGTAAAGTATTTGTACCAACACTCACAGTAACACAGTGAAAACACCACAGATTTACTCTACACCAGTTTTAGAAAAATAAGGTATTTTTACTAAAAACTTCACAAGACCAATACTACAGAAAAACCTACATACAATTAAAAAGGTTACTTTAAAGATAGTTCAAGAGTTTGTAGAAAGTACTCCAGGATGTAAAAATCAGTGTCCTGCACAATGCGACTCTCAATGCACAAAATGTGACACTCTCGTGCCCACCAGTACCTGTAGTTGCGCTAAGGTTCCCAAAAGCTATAACAATGAAGATGGCAAAGGCGATGCGATACTCCTGAGACCTTGGGGAGGCTTTGCAGCAGCCCTGCTTCACGCAGCAGAGGTGGATGCGCCGGCTCCGATCTGTAAGGGGAGGATGCGATGACTTTGGCTTTCGTTGCGTAGGTTTCTTAGGGGGAAGCTTAATGCACAGGTACGGTGCGACGCTCTTCGATGGGGCGCGATGTGTGGCGCGGCGTTGACTTCTGGCGCCGCAACCCTCGATGCGCCACGGGATGGGACTCTGCGTCGACGCACGCAGCGACTGAATACTTTCACGCACCGGTAGTGGCACGGCCCGCAAACTGGTTCTGCGACGACCTTCGCAGTGTCAGGAATCTTCACACACTGGGACGATGCTCGACGCACTCGGCGATGCGGGGACTCCGGGTGCTGCGATGACGCCGCGATGAAATTCTTCTCGTACTCTCAATCTTGCGACTCGCAACCGGATGATGCGACCCTCAAACGGATGATGCGATGGGTACCAGTTACTCTTGTTCACGCTTTCTGCTTTCCAGCTCCCAAACACAGCAAAACGACCTCCTGAGGCCCCAAGACTAGGCAAGCACTCCAAGGCAGGTCAGAACTCCCTCACCAGAGTTCCAGGGGAGCTGGTGGTGAAGTCCTTTTGTTCCTGGGACTTCTTAACAGGGAGCCAGCTCTCCTCAGGCCCTTGGAGATCAGAATTTAAAGAAGGGGACACTGCAGAGTCCTTCCTCTCTCCTTGGCAGCAAAGCAAAACAGCAAGCAGGCAGTCTTCTCCTCTTCAGTTCCTTCCAGCTTTCTCCTTGGCAGAGGTTCCTTCTTAGTTTCACAGTGATCTAAAATTTAGGTGTCTGGGGTCCTCTTCTTATACCCCTCCAAGTCTTTGTCTCTCTTTGTTTCAGTGGGGGGATTCCCCTGCTCAAACCGGTTCCTGGGTGTGCTCTGCTCTGGAGCACCTGGTTCCTTTCAGAGTGAGGGGCAGGGTCGTTAGACGCTCAGCAGGAGGTGGAGCCTTCTTTGTGCAGGCAGAGGCAGAGTCCTCAGCCTGGCCAGCAGGGGGTGGAGCCGGCATTGTGCTGGCAGAGGCAGCCCTATTCAAAACCCAGGGTCTGCTCCTCCCACCCATCTAGAGCAGATCTCCCTCTTCACCCTGCTGCTGACTCATCCAGACTCCTGGAGCCACCTAGCCCATCACATGACACCAGTCAGCCAATCTGCACACAGGCACACAGGAAGGTTGAACAGGAGAATAGCTACTTTCTAAAAAGTGCCATTCTCACACAGTGAATTTAAATAATTAAATTCTGAACACAAAGATATCAAACTTGGATTTTCTATCTTGCCTTTAGGGGAAGATAGGCATGTAAACAGCCTCCCCCATTCTGTCCTATGGGCAAGATAGCCTCTCAGCAGTGAAAAACGACAATGGCTGTAATTCACTACCAGGGCATGTTACACACCTCAGTACATGCCCTACCTTTCAGATACACTGCACCCAGCTCAGGGGGGTACCTAGGGCCACCATAGGGATGCCTTACATGTACAGAAAGGGAAGGATAAGGCCTGGTCAGTGGTTGCACTGGCCAGGTCGACATGGCAGTCCTGGACTGCACATAGGCACTGCAAGCAGGCCTAAGACATCATTTTAGCGCTACTCCTGTGGGTGGCACAATCAGTGCTGCAGCCCACTAGTAGCATTTGTACTACCAGCCCTGGCACTCTCAGTGCACTTTACTAGGGCCTTGCAGGTAGAACAAATATGCCAAACATGTATAGCCAATTACATCACAATTTCCCTAGGGATCACTTGCACTTTGACACTAATTAGCAGTGGCAAAGTGCCCAAAGCATCTATACCAGTAAAAACGACATCCAGCATAGCATCAAAAATACAGGAGGTAGAGGCAAAAAGTCAGGGGTAACCACGCCAAAAGATGCCAGGTCTAACAATATATATATATTCCTTCCTCAAACTCGGGTCATTCAGAGACTGAGCCCCTTGTCAGGTGGTGCATGACACCGGTTATGCCCGAAAACTGGCAATTTTCATTAATCCAATTTCTTCGAGTAAATGCACACTCGGAGTCTCAGGTATGCAAAGCAGCCGTTTTATTGCTCGTGGAATACGAGCAATAAAACGGCTGATTTGCATACCTGAGACTCTGAGTGTGCATTTACTCGAAGATATTGGATATATATATATATAAGTATATATATATATGTGTATATATAATATAGATATATAATATCTATATATATATATGGGATCACATTTTCATACCCAATGTTACTAAATGAGTGGTTCACAACCAGGCCATATTCTGTTTGCTGAACTTATGTTGCTGCCACATCCTATATCCCAGACTCAATGGAAGAAGCAGTATCGAGCGGTTCATCACTCTCTGGCGATATTTTTGAGTTAAGGGTAACAGAGGGCGCGGGTTATGGGTCCCCTCCAGGATTTGAAAACGATTCCAGGACAAGTGATCAGTCCCTTAAACAAGAAGCACCATATACTCCATTCAAGCCACCATCAACTTTTAATCCACTTATGCCTCGGGATACGATTGATATCTTTCATGAGAATGTAACGGCGCAACTAAAGAAATTACAGAAACAAATATGCAATCATAGGAACAAATATGATAGACAAACACAGCAATATGAAGCCCTAGTAGCTATATTAAGTAAAGACAAAGATGTCATCATTAGGGGCAGCGACAAAGGTGGCAACATTGTTTTATTAACAAGAGTTGATTATGACAAGGATGCTTATCTTCAATTAAATGATAGACAATGCTATGAACGTACCAACCAGGCAACAATGAAAGGTTCACACAATGAATTTCATCAAAAACTGACCAAATGGAAAAGCAAACGATTACTATCTGAAGAAGAATTAAAATTTCTTAAAATCAATAATCCAGTAATCCCACTGATTTATTTTATTCCCAAGGTCCATAAAAACAAGGACAAGCCGCCCGGCAGACCCATTATATCTGCCAGGGGGGGTCCATTAGAGAAATCTTCAATCTATATTGATTATTTTCTTAAAAATCATGTGAAAACATTGGATTCCTATGTACAGGACACAGGAGATTTCCTACTTAAGATTCAGCAGATTACTTGGGTGGAGGGTTGCTGGATGCTGGCCCTCGATGTTGGTTCGCTCTATTCGAGCATTAAACATACGGACGGACTAGCAGCAACACAGTACTTTTTGTCACGCAGGTCGGACCAATTTAACGAACACAATGATATGCTACTCCAAATGTTAAATTACTGTCTTCATAACAATATATTCATGTATAATAGTTTGCTGTATCGACAGTTACAGGGTGTAGCAATGGGGGCCAGTTTCTCTCCAAGCTATGCCTGTTTGCATATGGGCGCTTGGGAGGAATTGGTCCTCAAGGTGAAACACAAGAAGGTCTTGGATGAAAATGTGATAATTTGGTTACGTTTCATTGATGATTTATTCATTGTATGGAGGGGAACTAAAGAGCAGGCAGAGGCATTTGTCATTGAAATCAGTACTAATGAGCTTAATTTGCAATTCACTGCAACCATGAGTCAATCCTCAGTTACATTCCTGGACACTGAGATCTATATTGAGAATAACATAATTGAAACAAAATTGTTCGGGAAAAGTACTGCTGGCAATACGATTTTACACGCAGGCAGTGCTCATCCAGCACACCTGATATCAAGCATCCCAGACGCCTCAGGAGGATATGTAGCAGTGAATCTGATTTAAAGACAGCACAACAAGCCAGCAAGCACAGATTTTTGGAACAAGGGTATTCTGAACATGTCATCGATATAGCCAGGGCGAAATCAATGAGAATTAATAGACAAGAACTTCTTGATGTTTACAAACCAGAAGTTCTCCCTAATAATTCCACAAATCAGACAATTCCTGACCTTATTAGTCCTCTTCCTAGTACATTCAGAATAATTACAGGGTATAGCAATCAACACTTAGAGCTATACAAGATTATTAAATGCAACTGGCCCATTGTGATCCGGTCATTGGTCCCACCTTACCCCGCATGGCATCTATAACTTTTAGTAAGGCTCCATCTATGAAGATTGATTGGTCGACACTAACCCAGAGACTATTGAAAAAACTTCATGGTTACAAACCAATTGGGTTTTTTTTAAATGCAAAACATGCAAGTCCTGTACACATGGCATCAATATGAAAAACTTTAAGGATGTCTTTAGTGAGAAAGAACACCAAATTAGTAAAGTACTCACATGCAGGACTGAATATGCAATATATGTACTGCAATGTCCCTGTGAGTTAAAATATGTGGGTAGCACAAAACATGCAGTACACAAATGTATACTACAGCATTTCCGGGCAATAACAAACCAAAATAAAACATATCCTGTAGCAAGACATTTTAAAGAGTATCACAACAGTGATAATCAGGGCCTTTAGTATTTTGTTATTGATGCAGTAACAGCAAGCAGGTGAGGTGGTGACCGTGAGTCCAAGCTGCGTAAACTGGAAACTAAATACATTTTGCAGCTGGACTCTAAGCATCCAGGTGGCCTGAATGTCTCAGAAGACTTACATACATGTCTATCCTAAATGCTGGTGGTAATAGTTTATCTTAGAAAGTGGATCCCCTAGGGGTTTTTAACTTTTTTGATACATATTTATTTTTTATTCATCCAATTTTGGGTTAGGAGAAGTATATTTATGCTTCCCCTTGAGACATATAACAGCTGTACAATATGGGTCTCTTATTTGGTTTTCCTTGGACTTTACTACCAGCTAGGCATATACACAGATCTTAGTAATGGGAGCAGTGAGCCATATTCACAATTTAATATGTATGCAACGCCCCTGCCATCAACTCTTGACAGTGCCGTCTTAGGGCTAGGTCTGACCAACTGCAAATGTATGTTTCTAATTGAATCTAAGAGAAAGGAATTTTTCACGTTCTCCATAAACAAGTATTACAAATATAATTAATAGGTATTACAGGTTTTTCTGGTCCCTTATATTCACTGGTAAAACAGTAACAATGTATATGTTTTTAGTTTTTAGAAGTTATTCAACACAAGGGTTCTTCTATATAAAAAAAAAGGTCTAAAACGTTTTATGTTAGCATTGGGGAATACTGGGCACAGTAGGTTATATTTGTTGCAGGTTCGACATGGCATTGGTTAAAATAATACATTATCAACAGAAGACTTATTATACTATCTGTATTAATTAATGATTGAACAAATTGACCAAATGATTTTATTTTATTGTAATTTTTGATATCCATTATGGACGATCGTGTTAATATTGTGTTTTTGCATATTTTGCACATATGGGATTTAACCCATGATTTTTTTTTTTAAAGATCGAATTTATGAGGGCGAGTTTACATTTGCGCATTTTTGCACACTAAAAAAATCTTTCCTCATGTTTACAAAGTCGACTGCTGTTATAGTAAAACATACTATTAACAAGAATAACATGTATAAACTTACAGTAGAGAGCTGCAGAGTGCAGACCCCGAATACCAAATTGATATATGGGAATGCCTATTATAGGAAAATATCACTGCGCTCTTTATATAACAACATGCGGTTGCACAAAATGCTTATTTGCACAATGTTAATAGATTATAATATATTATGAGATTATAGGTTGATTAGCGAAAGTACTGTCATGATATTGGATATTTATAATGATTTCAACTGCATTTTTTGCACATCATGTAAATCCAATGCCGTAGTATGTCTTTCACTTTTATACTTAGCTCAGTCACATGGTTATGATTTGAAAATCAGCACTGTCACTTTAAATACAGTGGTCTAATACATTCACATTGTCATGTGAACAAGGCTCGGACGAGCCGAAACGTTATGGCGACATACCGCACTAAATAAATTATTTGCACTAAAATCTTTTGGTCCGGGTCCGTAGGTGCTTTGATGCCTGAGTACGGAAACTGGTGATATATATTTATTATCTACTGGCGGTCGCCAGTAGATAGTTATAGTTAGGACCTATTTTCCATAGGAAATCCGCAACATTCTATTTGGAATAACGTTGGCGCCGATTGACGAATCTTCGCGAAATTTTCCAAACTTTTGGCCAGCTCCGCTCCGCTCCTACCCTGAAAATTTCGAGGTGATTCGTCAAGCAGGGGCTGAGAAAAAAGGGGGTCCCAAAACGTGTTTTCACCATGCAATTTCCCATAGGACCTGTTGTTGCAGCTACAGCCCGAACTGCTGAATGGAATTACACCAAATTTGGCAAAGAGGTAGTCCTCAGTTCAGACTCGTGCCTTTTGCTTAAATGGTGTAAATCCCTTCAGTAGTTCCTGAGAAAATTACAGTTAAAAGTACATATATATCTGTGGCCGCGCAGGATCCGCGGACCCTCTCCGCACCCAGCGCGCACCCTGCCGTGCACGAGCTGAATGCTAATTGGCTGTCAACACTCCAGATCAGGAAGTGTTGGCAGCCATCTTGTGCCTCGGTAGAACCGAGGCACAAGAAACCTAAAAAACAAACGCGAAAAATGCGACAAGGGGGCAGGGTAGAAACACCCTGACCCCCTAGGTCTGCTCAGGGGGTCCCACAAGGACCCCCAGGGCCAACATTTTTTTTTTTTTTTTTAAATCAGCGAAAATCGGCGCACCCAGCACGAATTTCGGCCGAAAATTTAAAAAAATTCAGCGCGGGCTCCTGCACTGAATATTCTAGTTTGCCCCCGGGGAACAAATCCTGGGGGTATAATTAAAAAAAAAAAGTGTGGGGGTCCCAATCCCCCCACACTGCCCCGGGGACCGCCACCCCCCGGGGCTCCAAGATTGAATATGCGGGGGGGCACATGGCCCCCCCGCAGCCCCGGGGACCGCCACCCCCCAGGGCTTCATTATAAATGGGTGGGGGGTCTCAAAGGCCCCCCCCAAGCCCCGGGGACCACCACCTTTAATTTAATGTATGCGGGGGGCTCATGGCCCCCCCACATGCCCCGGGGACCGCCACCTCCCCGGGGCACTAATTATTTAAAATAGGGGGTCCGTTACGAACCCCCAAGCCCCAGGGACCACCACTCTCTGGGGCTTAAAATTAAGTGGGAGGGGGGCCACGCGGCCCCCCTCCTGGAGCCAAAGATGGCCCTGGGGACCGCCACCCCCAGGGCCGGCTCCTGCAGTGTTCCGGGGTGCCCACCCCCGGGACACTGCTATTTGCAATGGCATGGCAGGAGCCTCACGGCTCCCACCCTGCCATTGCAAACTGCTTTGCTTCATTGAAGCGAGAGCAGGGAAACCTGCTCTCGCTTCAATGAAGCAAAGACGATTGCTTTTCCACATGGGGAGCAGCATGTTAGCTGCTCCCCATGTGGAAAAGCAATGCCAGCTCCCGCAGGAAGCGGGGAGCCGGCTGGGACCGTGGGGGGATTGGGACCTCCCCATGGTCCCCAATGAGATGGCCAGGCCCCGGGGGATGGGGTCCCCGGGGCCAAAAGGGGACACAGGAGGGGGGCAAGGCAGTCCCCCTCCAAAACCAAAAATTTAAAAAAAGGCCATGCCCCGGGGATGGGGTCCCCGGGGCAAATTATGGCCTCGGGAGGGGGGCCACGTGGCCCCCTTCCCGATTTTTTTTATTTTTTTATAATAAAATACAAATTGGGGGCAGGCCCTGGAGGATGGGGTCCCCAGGGCCAAAATAATAAGAAAAAAAAGAAGGGGGGCTACACAGAAGAAACATTTTTTTAAAAACGGGATCGGGGAGGAGGCCACGCCCCCTCCTTTCATCACTCTGCAAACGCGCCAGGGAACGAGTTCCCCTTCAATACTGGGGGTCCCTGGGGGCCAACTAGCTCACCAGGAACCTTCAGTATGCGCCAGGGGGCTGCGTTGCAGAGAGGTGTAATGAGGCCACGCCCCTTTTTACACCTCTCTGCAACGCAGCTCCCTGGCGCTTACTGGAGGTACCTGGTGGGCTAGTTGGCCGCCAGGGGAACTCAGGATTCAAGGAGACCTAATCTCCCAACTTAAAACGTGCCACAGGGCGCGTTTGCACAGTGGTGAAGGTAGGGGCGGAGCCTGAGGTGATACTGTGCAAACACGCCCTGTGACGCGTTTTAAGTTGGAGAATTCCTTCCTCTTCAATCCAGAGGTCCCCTAGGGGACAACTAGCCCACCAGGTACCTCCACTAAGCGCCACAGTGACAGAGCTGCGTTGCAGAGTGCTGTAAAAAGGGGTGTGGCCTCTGAACACCTCTCTGCAACGCAGCTCCCTGGCGCATACTGGAGGTACCTGGTGGGCTAGTTGGCCGCCAGGGGACCTCAGGATACAAGGGGACTTAATCCCCCAACTTAAAACACCCCACGGGGCGCGTTTGCACAGTGGTGAAGGTAGGGGGTGGGCCTGAGGTGAGATCTGTGCATACACGCACTGTGGCACGTTTTAAGTTGGGGAATTAATTCCTCTTCAATCCTGAGGGTCCCTGGGGACCAACTAGTCCACCAGGTACCTCCAGTATGCGCCAGGGAGCTGCTTTGCAGAGAGGTGTTCAGAGGCCTCACCCCTTTTTACAACACTCTGCAATGCAGCTCCGTGGCGCTTAGTGGAGGTACCTGGTGGGCTAGTTGTCCCCTGGTGGGCTAGTTGTCCCCTAGGGGACCTCTGGATTGCACCAGTAAGCGCCACGGAACTGTGTTGCAGATTGTTGTAAAAAGGGGCGTGGCCTTTGAATACCTCTCTGCAATGCAGCTCCCTGGCGCATACTGGAGGTACCTGGTGGGCTAGTTGGCCCCCAGGGGACCTCAGGATTGAAGAGGAATTAATTCCCCAACTTAAAACGCACCACAGGGCGTGTTTGCACACGTCACCTCAGGCCCCTCCCCCTTCCTTCACCATTGTACAAATATTCCTCTAAAATCAGCCAAACTACGAATTCCGATTTACTCACCTGTTATCAGGAGAGAACCCAGGGCTGCATCTTTTAGCCCAGCACAGACCCCGAAAAGTAATTCTAAGCGTACTTACCAGTAACTTGTATTTCCTTCCATAGGAATCCATAGTGTGGTTTTCACCAGAAAATTTTCTGTGTCCATTTTTGAAACGTACAAATATTTCTCTTAAATCAGCCGAACTACGATTTCCGATTTACTCACCTGTAATCAGGAGAGAACCCAGTGCTGCATCTTTTAGCCCAGCACAGACCCTGAAAAGTAATTCTAAGCGTACTTACCAGTAACTTGTATTTCCTTCCATAGGAATCCATTGTGTGCTTTTCACCAGAAAATTTTCCAAGTGTCCATTTTTGAAACGTACAAATATTCCTCTAAAATCAGCCGAACTACGAATTCCGATTTACTCACCTGTTATCAGGAGAGAACCCAGGGCTGCATATTTTTGCCCAGCACAGACAGTGAAAAGTAATTCTAAGCGTACTTACCAGTAACTTATATTTCCTTCCATAGGAATCCATTGTGTGGTTTTCACCAGAAAATTTTCCAAGTGTCCATTTTTGAAACGTACAAATATTCCTCTAAAATCAGCCGAACTACGAATTCCGATTTACTCACCTGTTATCAGGAGAGAACCCAGTGCTGCATATTTTTGCCCAGCACAGACAGTGAAAAGTAATTCTAAGCGTACTTACCAGTAACTTGTATTTCCTTCCATAGGAATCCATTGTGTGGTTTTCACCAGAAAATTTTCTGTGTCCATTTTTGAAACGTACAAATATTCCTCTAAAATCAGCCGAACTACGAATTCCGATTTACTCACCTGTAATCAGGAGAGAACCCAGTGCTGCATCTTTTAGCCCAGCACAGACCCTGAAAAGTAATTCTAAGCGTACTTACCAGTAACTTGTATTTCCTTCCATAGGAATCCATTGTGTGGTTTTCGCCAGAAAATGTTTTAAGTGTCTATTTTCGCAAACTAAAAATATTCCTAAAAAATAGTCTGTATGACTTAAACACATTCTTTCAACTGTTTACAGGAGGTTGGCCAGTGCTGGATACAGGATCCACCACTGAGTAAGAAAAAGTAACGATAACACTACTTACCTGCTAAGTGAATTTTCTGCCATAGGATAACATTGGTGATTCTATGGGAATAAGTTTCTAAGTGTCAAGTTTTAAAATACAATAATATTCCTTAAAAATTACTACTGTATCCAAAGCGCTTTTACTCAACGGTTTACAGGAGATGTCCAAGGACTGAATCTAGGATCCAGTCCTGTGGTTAGAAAAGTAATCCATAAAGTAACTAATTGCATTTAACTAGAAATTCACATTGAGCTCAATGTTGCTTTGTGTTTGAAATTGTGTTACCCATTGCAACAAATGTAACTACTGTACTTAAAAGTCTGTTGCCTATTAGCCAAGTATTTAAACTAAAGTAATTCATTCTAAGAAAGTATATTTTGTATTGTAATGTATAATGTAATTATAATGTAATTAAAAAAAATATCTAAAAATAAATAGTTTAAAAAATGTAGTAAATCAGTATAAAAAAATCAGTATAACAATTAATACATTAAAAATTGTCATTTACAAAACCTTTGAAATTCACTGAAAAAAACATAGGTTTCAGGCCTGATATAGTTAGGAATTAGCATTTAAAAAACCTTTGAAATTCACTGAAAAAACCAAAGGTTTCAGGGGCGTTATAGTTAGGAATTGGCATTTAAAAAACCTTAGAAATTCACTGAAAAAACCATAGGTTCCAGGGGCGTTATAGTTAGCTGGACATTTCCCTCGTACAAAACCCTAGAAATTCCCCTGTTATAGTTAGTTCAGCCAACTATAACTCGCGCCCCCGCAATGCACTGCTGATGACGTCACATATTACATCACTCATGACATGGTCAGTGACATCACTGATGACATCACTGATGACATCTGAAATGACATCACTGATGACATCCCTGATGACGTCATCCATGTGATAAATTAGTGCATCTTCTCAGATCCTTTGATATACTCAATCAAAATTTCAGACATCCATTCTCAAAACCATAGATACTCCAATACCAATAACTACATACCCACTCGTTGACTCTTAGATCTACACACACATCCACTCACTCACCTGTACAGTCACCCATACTTACAGTCACTCAGTACAGGACTATCATATGCATTTATACACCTACATAGACACTCACACACAACCAATCATCCATAGAGGTACTCTCACACCTAGTCAGTCATGCAAATCATTAATCACACTCCCATTTACTCACCTATGCAGTTATACACACACAAGTTCACTTACTCATAAAAATACTACCACATTCTTACGCTCTTATACAATCACTGATACAAGCACACACTCATCCATACAGCCACTCTCACAATCACACACTCTCACATATACCCACTTATATACTCTTACACACATATATACTGCCTTTCACATATGTAGTTACTCACACATGTACCACTGAGATAGACATTCAATCACTAACACACCCATACATACACTCACCCAACCATACAGTCCATCACAGATGCACTCTTAAAACCATGCACCCATAGAATCACCCACTTACACATGTATGCACAGAGTCACACACACCCCACCCACACAAACACTCAGGCACCCATACAGATACTCAGACAACCAATCAATAACCCATAGAGACACTCATATAGCTATTCACAAAACCATGCAGCCGCTTATACACCAACAGACAGACAGATACAGACATTCACACAGTTTAGTCACTAGTCTGCAGTAAGATATGTTTAATGACTCACTTATAGAGTCAGTTACACACCTAGAAAATCATCCATTCACACACTTGTACACCCACTTATTTTTCAACAGGCCTTTCCCTATATATATTAAACATATTTAAAATGAACAGAAACACACACTCACTGGATGACGTCATCAGTGATGTTATTTCAGATGTCATCAGTGATGTCATCAGTGATGTCACTGACCATGTCATGAGTGATGTAATATGTGACGTCATCAGCAGTGCACTGCGGGGGCGTGAGTTATAGTTAGCTGAACTAACTATAACAGGGGAATTTCTAGGGTTTTGTACGAGGGAAATGTCCAGCTAACTATAACGCCCCTGAAACCTATGTTTTTTTCAGTGAATATATATATATATGTTTGGTATGTGTATGTGATGCTTTTCGCTGTCTTCCACATGGATTGCGCTCTCCCACATCAGTGGACAATGGATGAAATGTAGCATCCAGCTTTCTGTAAGGCATCTCATCCGGTTTCATCATACAAGAAGTAGCCATTTATGAAAGAATGTCACGGTACATAAAGTGAAGTAAACTGCTTGTTTGTTAATTTTTGGCTGTGTCTTGGTACATGTTGGTGTGGACACTGTGACCTGTATCCATATGTGTTCTTACTCCACACATAGGTTCCTTGTCAGAGGGAGGTGACAGCCTGCAGTATACTGACCATTCCCAGACCTCCGAACTATGGAAGAAAGAGACGTAATCTGGAAGTTTTGTCATAATAAGCAGACAATACAAGATTTATGTGACCAGTTAGAACCTCCCATGTCTCTGACACCTATGGTGAAAGTTATGGCAGCACTACATTTCTTTGCCACAGGTTCCTTCAGTACACTGTGGCCATATCTGAAGGAATGTCACAACCTATGTTTAGTGGTGTACTCCGTGATGTACTTGCAGCGATGGTGAGACACATGGACAGCTGTATTCAGTTCCACAGGCATGAAGATTTGGCCAATTTTAAGGATAGATAGATGGCACACATATTGTCTTGGTGGCACCATAAACCAAGGAACAGGTATATAGGAAGAGTAAGTACTTCCATTCCATCAACGTGCAAGTGGTTTGTTTAGCAGATTAATACATCTCATAGGTCTGTGCCAGATTACCCGGTACTGCTATAACTCCTTCGTACTGCGGAACAGCAACACACCCTAGCTGATGTCACATGAACTACCGGAGCAGCCCTGGCTTGTTGTTGAGTATGATGTGTCCAATCTATACTTGTGTGATGCCAGGTCGCATGATCAGAAAAAGTGTGACAATTTTTAGAACTTCTGTCTGTCTTCCTTCTAGGAGACTCAGCATATCCCAACGGCCCATGGTTGTTGACACCGCTGAGGAATCCAACAACACCAGGAGAAGTCAGCTTCATTGAGGCCCATGGAAGAACAAGGTAGCCTGTGTAGTGGGCCTTTGGGCTCCTGAAGGCCAGGTTCAGATGTCTGGGCAAGACTGGGGGAGCCCTTCTCGACTCACCCAGGAAGGTGTGTCAGATCACCATCGCCTGCTTTATGCTCCAGCACCTTGCCTTGTGCTAGAATGTCCCTATGATAGCAGAGGATGGAGAACAGCAGGAGCCACCGGGTGAGGATCCTGAAATGGCAATTGATGATTATAGTGGTGAAGAGGGAGGAGCTGACATGCATCAAGTGTTCATCAACAACTCCTTCTCATGAGTGTACGATGTGTGCTGTCATTACTTAGCCTGTTACAGTGACTACAATTGTGATATGAGGAGTTCATAGCTGGGTACCTGTTTGGTGGGTGCAGCTGATGAAAAATCTGTGCACAGTATGTTTCTAGAGGAAGCTCTTGACACATGTTCATGTAATAGTTGCGGATTTGTGTAGGTAACATAGAGACATATACTGTGTATTCCAGAAATGCACAGTATTGGTGTCATATGTATGGCGTCCTTGCTAAACTCCTTCTATTGGTCTGGCAAAGGTACCTTCACCATGTCATCTTCAATTGGGAATTTCAGAGTTGTGGCATCAGAAAAAATGTGATGCTGTTTTGAAGTACGAAGTGGACATGGAATGTTCCTGGAGATGTCTGACTCAGACTTTGAGTGTGCAACTGCAGTACAAAGCCTGCTTGCAGTGTGATAGGATGGAAGTTGCTGATACTCCATTGGACTTGTGCCCTGTTGTGTGGTGGTCCTATTACTATATGAGTGCCATCATGTGCCCCAACACAATGTTGTTATTGTGTTAAATCATGCTAGTCTCTATTCACACTGGTTAAGTTATCATTATGTATGAAATGGATGTAGCTGGACTGGAAAGGGCTATATGTTAGACTTTTTTTCTCACTGATGTGGGATTCCTATTATGAGTTAGTCAATATGGCACCAGCTGATGACATTGTGAGATCCCTCTTCTACCATTATGTTCCGGTCTGGAAATGACCTTTGTGGTAACTGAGACTCATCATTTCACTGTTGTATTATTTTGGCTCTATTTCTGACATTATGCCAGCCTGAGGTTGGAACTCTGGAATAAACTTGGGGTGAGACTATACACTTGTATGTTTGTGTTGGTGTGAAATGTTTGTTATACTCATGTGCACATTGTAGACAATCCACATGTTGATGCTTACACAATTTGGTCATAGTTCTATCAGCAATGTTTGTGTCCTTCCTGTATCTTATTCACTCCAGGTCTACACGTACCCAGGGGGTATTAATGCATTTGTGTGTTACTCGTGGTTTCAATTGGGTGCAAGAGTAGATATGTTTTAAGGGGGTCCCCTATATCTCTGGGACGTGAAGCTAGTGGGAGGAGTTCAGCATACGTTAGTCTTTGATCCTGCCAAAAGATCCCTGATCCAATCTTTAAACTTAGGTGCCCTGCCTCGTTCCCACCTACATGCTATTCCGCGTTTGGCTAAAGATACAAAGCGTTGGTAACCAACGTCTATGTTCTCTGTGTATCCCAGTAGAGCTACTAAAGGTGAAGCCTGAATTGGAGGTGAAGACATCTGTTCTAATGCCAAAAACACCTGTCACCAATATTCCTTTATATTATTGCACTCCCAGGGAAGGTGCAGGAAGTCTGCCATTGCCGTCCCACATCTGTCGCATTTGTCATTATCTCGCAGTTTATATTTATACATTTTGACAGGAGTGTAATAAGTGCGGTGCAAGAATTTATAATGTGTGATGTATAGGCGACTACTGGAGGATATTTGCTCTGTCTGTGTACAACAGTAGGACCACTGCTTGTCTGTTATTTGCTGTCCAATGTCTATAGCCCATCTTTCTCTTGCAGTGCATTGTTCTGGGATTTGATTGAAATTAAATGAAAGGAAACGTAGATTTATAAAGCGCGAATTGCTGCCCTGAGGCGTCCAAGCGCTACCTGAGAAGTATGGTCGTTTGTCAGAGGCAGTTTGCCGGGGGTTAATTATGAGAATTAAAAAGGAAGGTTTTTAGGTGCTTGCGAAAGGAAAGCAGGTTAGGGTTAGATCTGAGTTGCAGGGGGAGGAGGTTCCATAGCTTGGCGGCATTGTAGGAGAACATCCTGCCACCAGCTCTCGCTCTCCTGATTCTGGGAACAGTAGCTAAGAAAGCATGGCTGGAGCGAAGGTGTTTTCTAGGGTGGTGCCGTGTAATTAGTTCATGGCTGATTGCCGGTCCATTGTTCCAGAAGGCTTGATGGGAGACACACATAGCCTTAAAGATGATTCTTTGTCGGACCGGCAGCCAGTGCAGGCTCCTCAGCCCAGGTTCAGCTGATAGCCTCCATGGCAGCTGGAGCAATGTACGAGCAGCGCAGTTTTGGACAATCTACAACTTACGAAGTGTGTAGTCGGGAGCACCGAGATACAGGGAGTTGCTAAAGTCCAGTCGAGACTGGATCAGGCCTTGAACAGCAACCTGCCTGGCTTCCATAGGTAGGAGTGGGAGCACTTTTCTCAGCATCCTGAGGAGGCCAAAACAGGTCGCGAACAGCCTGATGGCCTGGGTGTCAAAGGTTAAGGCTTTGTCCAGCCATACTCCCAGGCTTTTTATGTTGTCCTTAGGTGCAGGTGGCGTGCCTAGGCATGGAGGCCAGAGGGAGTCAAAAAGCGTTGGAGCAGCGGGGCCCAGGAGTATCAGCTCAGTTTTATCCCCATTAAGTTTAAGGGAGGATCTCGTCATCCAGCCTTTCACTTCCTCCAAACATTGCCTTAGTCCCATTTGAGCCGATCGACCTGCCTCCTGTGCCAAGGAGACCACCAGCTGAGTGTCGTCCGCATAAGAAATGATCTTAATGCCAAACGGACGAACAACCTCAGCCAGTGGTCTCATGTAGATGTTAAATAGAGCAGGGCTTAACGAAGAGCCTTGCGGAACCCCACAACTCAGGGGTTTTCTAGAGGAGATTGTGTTTCCCTCAAAAATCTGAAAGGACATGTTGCTCAGAAAGGATTTGAGCCAGAGTAGTGCCCTGCCTGAGATTCCAACTTCGGACAGGCGACACAGCAGCACGTCGTGGCTAACCGTGTCAAAGGCTGTGATCAAATCGAGGAGGACCACTGCCACTGATCCGCCTCGATCCAAGATCCTTCTGGTTTCCTCGGTGACCGTTAGTAGGGCAGTCTCCGTCCCATGTCTAGGTCGAAAACCCGTTTGGGAGTCATCCAGCAACTGGTTGTTCTCCAAAAAGTCTATCAGATATGTGTTAATGTGCTTCTATAGAACTTTGCTCACCCAGGGGAGCAGGGAAATGGGGCGGTAGTTACTAAAGTTGCCCGGATCAAGGTTGGGTTTCTTCAGTGAAGCACGCACCATGGCCTGCTTCCAGGGAAGCGGAACCATGCCGGAAGTAATAGAGGCATTAAGGAGGTTCCTGATAGTGGGGAGGACCACCCGGATTACCGAAATCATTGCCTCTGGGGGGGCTGGGTCACATGGTGACCCTGATTTTACTTGCCGCGCTAGAGATTCCAGGGAGTCCTGATCCAACAAGGGAAAGTGTGCCAAGATAGCCTCGGATTGACGGGGAGCCTCCACCGGGCTAGGCCGTGTATGAGTAGTGGGGTGAGATTCTATGGCCGAAAAAGAAGAGTAGATTTGGAGAACTTTTCGGTGGAAAAATTCTGCCAGGTCGTTGCAGTGAGTTAACGTTTTACATTGAAGCGTAGAAGGTGGTGGCGGCTTGGTGAGGCTTTTTACTATTTGGAAAATTTCTTTGGGTTTTGATTTTGCCCGCATGATTTGTGTCGAAAAGTAAGATGCTTGGGCAACTTTTACCTCATCTCTGTAGGCTTTCTGTAAAGGATTTTATCGTCCAGGGAGAAGTCTAAGCGCCACCGTCTTTCTAATTTCCTGCAAAGCCGTTTTTTTTCCTGAGTTCCTTAGAAAACCAGGGGGCAGTTTTTTGTGGACGCTTCATGGTAATTTTACGGTAGGGGAGTGTGGACTCTAGGGAGTTCGAGATCCACTCTACATAGTCCTGATTAGCGGCACTGGGATCCGCGTTAGGGGGAGGACGGGAAGTGATGAGACTGTTGGACCAAGACTCCACCTGGAGTCTAGCCCAATTTCTGGCGTTCTTTACAGTGGGGGTTGAGTGAGGTGGCTTGCGAATAGACCATGTAAGGGGGACGAGAAAATGGTTAGTTCACGGAAGACAAATAGGTCGTCCGGCTTTAAGATCAGGACAATTGCTGAACACAGGGTCCAAAAGATGGCCCTTGATATGGGTGGCTGAATCGACCAGCTGATCCAATTGTAAAGCCGCTAAATCATTCGCTAGCTCAGTGGCGATATGGTCACAGGCGGCATCAAAATGGAGATTAAGATCACCTAGCAGTGTGTAATTCGAGAGCGTTGTAACTGATTCGGCCAAGGTCGAAGGAAGAGTCTTGTGACACTGCTTAGGGGGGCCCGGAGGTCGATATATCAGGGTGCCTGAGAAGCAATTATTAGGGGAGAATTCGATGCTAAATGCAAGACTTTCGCAGTCCGGAATTGAATCGGAAGAGCATCGACAAAGGAGCTGTTCTTTAAAAACTATTGCCAGGCCACCTCCTCTCCCAACAGCCCAGTCCTTCCGCATAATTTGGAAGCCCGGGGGCAAAGTTTCTGTTAGGAAGACCACATCTGGCCTACGCTCCTCCAACTTGAGGGCGAGTTCCGTCCTGTGCTTGGGTAGGGATCTACAGTTTAAAAGTAGTATGTTATAAACCTGTTTATTTTCATATGACTGGGAAGTATTGAGCTTGTGTTTGCACGATGGGCAGACCGCAGGCAAATCCAGCGCATGAAATGAGTGCAGACAGTCCGATTCCCTGGTAGTGCGCATACTGAGTAGGTAGTCAGAACTGTAATATCTTATATGATGGGGCAAAGATACAGGGATTATGGCCCCTGGTCCCGCACGGTCGCGGACGGGCGCAGACGGGCTTGCCTTTAGCGTGCCTTCGGCGCGCTGGCGACGTGCCCACTGCGCGCTCGCGCTGGCATGTGTTTTATATCCCCCGGGTTTGCAGCGACTAGAGCGCTGTCCACGCCCCCCTCCCAAGATGTCTGCCAAATCCCAAATACAGAGTCCTCCTACACCGCACTAGTAGAGAGCGATGTGGATCCGGACTGCAGCGGTAACAGAGGATTAGCAGTGAGGTGAGGTGAGTCTAACTGGTGCAAGCGTGATGAGCACAATGCTAAAAGCAGGCGAAGTAAAACAAACAAATGACTAAATGTTTAAAAAACGATACCTCCCGGCTTCCGCCTCAGGAGTTCATCAGGTGCTGCGCGCTCGCGCTGGCATGTATTTTATATCCCCCGGGTTTGCAGCGACTAGAGTCCTCCTACACTGCACTAGTAGGGAGCGATGTGGATCCGGACTGCAGCAGTAACAGATTGGCATATATGTTTTGATATAATGTAGATACTACGTGTGAAGCTGTATCGCATTGTAATATTGTATGTAGTGGGGTAAGTTCCTGTGGTTCTTGCGGATATGAAGGTGTATATTCTTTTACACCTTGTCTCAATCAGACATATAAGAAAGTGTCCATGGGAGAGGGTGTCATTTTAGTGAACATCTGTTGTATTGTACGGAACTTTCCATTTAAATATAGGTCACCCCACCATGTTATATTAAACTTAGCTTTAGTCTTTTAAAAGGCCCCTTATTGTAATACTGGCATCTTTGGATGATGCACTAGGAGAAGTAGAGGTGAGTACAGCATGGGGGCTTGCATACGCCTGGCTATGTGCTGCCAAGCTTTCACCGTGCATGCAACTGATGTAGGGTCAGATTCTCGAGGTCCAGGTGTACTCAATATGGCACCTTCCAGGGGTATGGGGTCTGCAAGCCATTGTTCTGCTGCCACTTGTGGTATGTATTTAGGAGGATGAAACTAGTGGTGTGCTTAATGAGCTTGTGCGCAAATATAGTACAATTATAGATTGGGGATATCAAAACCTCCCTGGGAGTAAGGCCTGGTAAGCATATCCCATTTCAGCCTAGGTTGTTTGCCACCCCATGTTAGCCGAATCATCTCTGTGCGCAACACTGTAAAGAAGTGTCTGCCAGGGACATATGGGATGTTCTACAATAAATATAAAAGTTTGGGGAGGATAATCATTTTAATGAGAGAAGTACATCCTGCCATAGACAATGGGAGTGAGATCCATCTCGTGACGCAACTAGTAAAATTCTCCAAGGCTCTGCTGTAATTTAAACGCATCAATTCAGCACGGTCAGTAGAGATATACATTCCTAAATATTTTACCTCTGTGTCAAACCATTCTATTGGGAAGTCAGGAGTGAATGGTGTCGTAGAGTACTGAGCCGAAAAATCTGGGATTTCACCCAATTTATATGTATTCCAGAGAGTTCCCCAAACCGGACAAATTCTCTCAATATAGGGTTGAGGTTCTGTTGGGGATCTCTAAGATAAAGTGTAATATCATCTGCGTATAATGAGATGAGAGTTGGGCACATTTGGCAGCGCGGAGCCTTATCTTGGTGATGTTGTCATGTTTTGGCCGTGAGAGGCTCAATTGTAAGCGCAAAGAATAGGGGGGAAGCGGACACCCCTGTCTGGTGCCCCGTGTAACAGAAAAGGAAAGTGAAGTCTGGCCACTGATTAGAACCTTGGCTGCTGGGGAGGTGTAGAAAAGGTGTATCCATGTCGGGAACCCCATGCATTGCAGTATGGCAAATAAATGATCCCATTCAACCAAATCAAAGTCATTTGTGGCATCTAGAAAGACCGCCACGAGTGCCAATTGGGGGTCTACATTTTGAAATAAAGAGAATATTGTACGAAGGTTGTGAGATGTCGCTCTCCCCGGAATGAATTCAGCCTGGTCAGGCAACACTAACTTCTCCATCGACAGGCTTAACAAGTGATGTAATAAGAGCCTCTCTCATAGAACCCAGAAGAACGCCTGATTCTTGGGTTTCTTCATAGTCTTCCTTCAATATGGGAATCAGTTGATCGATGTAAGTTTTGTAAAAGTCTATCGGAAGGCCATCTGACCCCGGGGCTTTTCCTAACTACATCTGCATGATTGCAGCATGTATCTCATCTCTCTCGAGGGGTGCAACAAGGAATTCCCTCTGCGCGTCCCCCAGCCAGCCAATGGCACGTCCCTCAAATAGATAGGTCAGGTGGCTGCTGTCTGCGAGTGCTATATAAGTTGGTATAGAACGCAGAAAATATGTTAAGGATGTCTTGGCTGTCTCTATACCATGTCCCATCATCATCTAGGATCTCTATCACGTGATTGGAGAAGCGAGGTTTAGGAACTTCCTCCGCCAAGGCCCTACGTGGTCGTTCACCCTCCCCGTATCTACGCGCCACAAAATATTCCCCTCTGAAACATATTTCTCTTTCGGCAGTATTTTTGTATTCCGAGAGTTTATCCCTGAACGCCAACTGGAGTATACCATTTGCGTCCTGTCCCATCTCACCTTCCAACTTCTTCAGCTCTCCCTCTAACTGTCGCAAATTACGTCTGATGTCCCGCAAGAGCCCAAAACTCTTGGCAATGCAGGAGCCTCACATTGTGACCTTAAAGGCCTCCCAAACTGTGCCCATATGTGTGACTGAACCTATATTTCTCTGGAAGAAATCTGTGATTTCTTGTCCCAGTTCCGACTGGAAAGCGGTGTCCAATAATGCCTCTGGTACAAGCTTCCAATTCCTAGAAGTAGTGGTCAGAGCTGGAGGGGATGTCACCAGTCGTACCGGGGCATGATCGGAGTAGGTCTTGGCTAGGTGTTCTGCATTAACTATCCATGGGCCCACTCCTCGGGTCGCTACCCAATAATCCACCCTAGCCCACATTGAATGCATCGCTGTATAATGTGTGCCTTCCCTCTTTACAGGGTGAATGTGTCTCCATCCATCTAAAAAGCCAAGCCATTATCAGAGAACACATCTAACAGTATGCCGTGCGTTTTGGTATAGTGATGTGGAAGAGGGTTGGATCTGTCGTTGGTTGTATTGAGAGCTGTGTTCAAATCCCTTCCCCATATTATATGTGTGGAGCCTAGTTCAAGGATTTTTCCCCACAGGGTAGTGTAGAAGTCCGAGTCATCTACATTTGGCCCATAGCAGCATACCGGTGTAACAGATTGCGATCCCAACCTGCCCCACATCATACAGTACTTCCCTTTAGAACCATGGCTCATTCCTCCTGGGCTATATGGAGTATTCTTCTTAATAAGGATCACCGTACCCCTGGAGTACATAGAATTCAAGGAAAAAACTCTATATTATGCAGCCCATTTATTGGCAAACTTGGGAGTGTGCCGTGGATCGAAATGCGTTTCTTGAAGCATGGCAATGTGGATTTGGTGTCTATCTAGGTATGCCAGTATTTGTCTATGTTTACCGGGATCTCCCAAACCTCTAACATTCCATGCCAAAAGTTGAATTTTCAATGCATCAGTTGTTTGAGCCATAAACCATACATCATGTATTCTTTGTATTGTGTCCTAGATCTAGATCTGCCTATGTTCTTCTGTGCATGTAACAGCAGGTCTACCCATTTCATAACATATCCGGTTTGAATACAAAACAATCTTCCCCGTCCCACCCCTACCCACAACAGCACCGCAAACATGCTGGCATTTCGCTGCCCACCCATCACCCAAACTACCCAACCCATTACAAACCTATTAAGATTACCTTAATTGTTTGGGGGAACGCCCTTGGGGGAACACTAGAAGGCACACGAGATTCTCTCCCTTCTCCAACAGGCATTGGTGTAGCCACCCCTTAATCTGGGGGGAGAAGGAGTGCTCTGTATAGTTCTTGTTACAGTCCCATTTTCTTCATAACCCTCAACCCCTCTCTCTTCTCTTTTCAAAAACCACTTATCTGATTCCGGCATCATAGCAACGTCCTCTTCAACTGGCGTAGGCTGCATCACGCCAGTTGGGAGACAAACCTCAGGCCATATGGCACCACCCTAGACCTAAGGGTGGAGAGAGGATAGTCCTTCGGTCCAGCATCTACTTAACTGTGTCAAAGTGCGGGGTACAATTTCCCTTGAGTTTCAGTCCAATGTTGGGAATGCAGATGTGGATGGGTGCTCCTTCGCGTCTCGTTGTGTAGTTTATCATTTGATATGCTTGAGGAAGTCGCCCACTTGTTGCACATTTATAAAGAAGTGCTGCTTACCCTGGTGCGTAACTCGTAGGTGTGCTGGGTACATTAGGGCATAGTCAATTTGTGCCTTATGAAGTTTCTGCTTGGCTGGGATGAATTTACATCTCGCCTCCTTCACTGCCGCTGTAAAATGAGGGTATATGATAAAGTCATTGCCTTCAAAGCTCAAATGTCTCTTTTTTCTGGCCAGCTTCAGAGCCACATCGCGATCCCGAAAATTAAGTAAACGGGCTATGATCGTTCGAGGATTGCTTCCTGGGAGGGCTAGGGCCCAGCGAGCGATGTGCTCTCTCTATTATCATCTGAGAGGAAAAGGCCTCAGTGCCAAACGTTTCTCGCAGGAGGCGTTCAATGAAATCTTCCATACGTCTAGTGTTTTTGCTTACCGGAATATCAACTATGCGTATGCTGTTGCGCCTACTGCGTGCTTCCATATCTTAATTTTTCGCAGCAATTACTTTGAGAATCTTTTCCATCTGAGCGACCTGTTTTTGCATTTGTATCGTGGTATCTTCATTATCTGATATTCGTCTCTCCGTCTCTTTAATTCGGTCGTAATGTTTATCAAATTTGTGAACTATGGAGTCCATACGAGCTGTCATAGAGTACATTTTACTCTCTATGGAGATAGGGCTGTGTTGCATAGCGAGCAGTAGACTTTTGACATCATCCTCCTGGGAGGTCATTGGCTCTTGTGTGCGCTCTGCGCTTACATGGTCCTGTTCTATCTATGAATGTCGGTGTCCCTCAGGGATCCATTTTGAGCCCGACCCTGTTCAATGTGTTTATGGCCCCTTTAGCATTACTGGTTGAACCTTTCGACGCTAAGATTGTCTCTTACGCCGATGATACACAACTATTGTTTACCTGCGGTAAGGGCGAAGTTCTTGATGGGAAAATGATAAATCTTTGCCTATCTACAGTATTTGGATCGTTTAATCAGAACCAACTTCTCTGCAACTCTGAAAAATCTGAAATTATTTTCTCTGGCTGTAACACTGGGGACGAATGGCGAGAATGGTGGCCATCTAACATGTCTCCTCCTACTACCTTGGCCACCACTGTCAAAAATTTAGGGGTCAAACTGGATAAAGATATGTCCATGAAATCCCAGGTCCAGTCGGTGGTTGGCACTTGTTTTGGCCTCCTGAGGATGATGCGCAACTTTCTTCCATTACTCTCAGCTTCCCACAGGAAGCCTTGATACTGTCACGTCTTGATTATGTTAATGTCCTCTATCTTGGCCTGCCAGACTATCTGATTAGCCGCCTTCAGGTGGTTCAGAATGCTGCAGCTAGAGCCATACTTATGGTCGACTTTAGGACCCATATGACCCCACATCTTAGATCTTTACACTGGCTCCCAGTACGCAATAGGGTGATCTTTCAGGCCCTGGTATTGGCTTTCAAGGCATTCCACAATATTGGGGCTCCGTATTTGAGAAACAGATGTCAGCTCTATGTTCCATCTGGTAATCTACGGTCCTCAACCTCATGTTTGTCACAGATCCCAAGGTTCTCTCGCTCCCGTCTGGGTGGTTGCTCCTTCCAGATGGTGGCCTCCGTGCTTTGGAACAATTTACTGCTTGAGCTGCGTCGGGAGGAGGATCTTTTGTGTTTCCGTCACAAGCTTAAAACTTGGCTGTTTGCTTTATCGGTGGCTTTGAGACGCCACAGATGTATTTCTGTCACTGGTCCTTCTTGTCGCTAGCGCCGGGACACTTCTGGGAGTAGCCGTGCGCTTTACAAATACCCAGTAACAGTAACATAACTTGCGCATGTGATGTTTTTTTGGCTTCGAAGGGTAACTTGGATTGTTTGCCACCTGTTCTCCCCATGTCAGTACGATTGCAATGCAGCTATGACTGTCTGGCCCAAGAATCAGCTTGATAGTGCGCTGTACTGTCACGGGATTTGCGGCAGCTTTCACTGATGCAAGGCAATGATGATGTCATGACCCCAGAGAGACCTCTACTAGTATGGTGTGTTGTGTTTGTTCACCTCCACGGTATTGGCTCTCAGGTGACAGGGATCACGTCACCCTGTAGGTCAACCAGCTGCATTGACCATGACCATGGGCATCAGAGATGGCTGTCAGAACAGCAGGGATGGGATGCGTCCATGCCACGGTTTGGGGGCCACATCCAGCTGTTCAATGCACAAACCAGTATGATAGTTCTCAGCCTCTTTGTCAATTTTGTCCACTGGGTACCTTTGTGCGTGTAGGCTCCGGTCTGTGATACAGCACTTGCACTTTTTCTGCCTGTATTGAATACTCCAATACGTTGGAGCATGCGATATTTGAATGCTGTAGGCTTCGCACGCTCACTTTCCTTGCTCTGGTACAACAGGATAGCCCTTTCAGATAGCTGTGTTTGGCTATGGTGGTACCTGGGTGATAGGAGCATTCTTAAGTGGCACTACTGTTGTGCCCCCCACCACGTCGAAGTCCGATTATAACGCAGAGAATCTAGGGGGTATATTAGAGCATGGGTGCCAGTATTTTGATCTCTTGTTCGCAAGGAGTCAGTGCATATTCGCCCCTCTCACCACTTCAGTTCCTCCCCTCGATATCCTGGAATGGGGAAGTATAAACTATGAGGGGCCGTCACCGGTCTTACTTTTATAGCAGTTGTTGCTGCTATGCCCGCAATGTGTTCAGCGCAGCCCAGTCACCACGTGGAATCCTCGAAGCTCTCGTAGTATCAGAAGCCGATTACACCTCCAGCGGCGTTCACTGCGGTTCCAGCGTCGGCAGCGCAGTAGGGCGCGGCTGCGTCAGCCGTTTCTCTCTTTAGCCAAAAATGGAATGGATAAACTACCGAGAGGTTAACGGGCAATCAGCACCTGTTTTTAAGTCATTCTGTCATCTGTGGGCAGGATAAAAGGCCAGATTATGCTGCCAAGCAGCAAGAAACTCACTGCAGTGCGGCCATCTTGGTCGTACGCCAGCTAGCGCCCCTCGAGTTGGTCATAGTTATATTTGGCTTTTCACATGGGAATTACTTGATACCTTGCTAGATGTCAATGATGCTATGGAAGCCTGAGAAATTGTGAGCAATTATTTTATTGCAGTGCACATACTGATACAACATAAAAAGGATTTAACATAAAATTTGTGAAGGTAAAAGCGTGTAGTAGTCAGTGTTGGTGAATGATATCATTAGAGTAGTAGCCACATTGTCTCTAGTCCAATGTCCATCAGACTACTCCCATTGGAAATGGCAATGTGTACTTGAAGAGTCAACAGAGTGAAGGCATGGCACACAAAGTGAGACCTCAGGAGCAACGCCTCTTCCTTGCAGTGGTTGGTGCCTTGCCACCTCAACCTCCTGGAATGTTCCTTCGGTGTCCCGGCCCACGATGGGTGGGAGGATCTGCTGCTGCAGTTTCAGGGGTGTCTGAGGAATCTTCATCTGTTTGGGCCTCCCTTTCTGTGGCTGCCAATAATGTTGAAGGGTGAGATGTCGTTAGACCACAGGAAGGGGTAGTTGTTGGGTGAAATGCCCTGCAGAGTGTGGTGTTTATCTCCCTCAGTACCCCAATCAGCTGAACAATGTTTTCATTGTGTATGTCGAGGTGCTGATCTCTGGACCTCTGTAACTGCTTCATTTCCCGGAGGTCCTCTACTATCTGGTCCATCACTCCTTGATTGTCCTCATAGGCACCCAGAAGTCTGTCAATGTTGGCCTGAGCATCACTAGCACCAGGGGCCTCACTTAGGTGGCCCACTGTTACCCTCCCACCAACCCTCCACCCACAGGCCTGTGTCCTTGATTTAGCCTGCACCCTCCTACTACCTCCTATGTCCTCAGTGGGAAGGTTGTTAATCCTCAACTCTTGAGATGGGATTGAGAGGCAGGAGATGTTGCTGACTGTGCTACGAGCACCGGATGTTGGGGCACAGGTCACCACAGATATTGCAGCTGAGGAGGGAGATGTGCTTGTGGGCATAGTGAGACTCACTGTTAATGTCTGCCCAGGCCCAACAGATTGGCCAGGTCGGTCCTCGAAATTCACCTCTCCAGGGGAGCCAGCATCACTGACGGCTTGATCATGGGATGGACATGGAGTCTGGGCGGTGTCTTGACTCTAGGCAGATGTTGTGCCAGATCCACCTGTTCAGAGGAAGAGTACATTTTTATTGTTGTAAGTGTGTTTTGTACATCCACATCATCATTAACACAGTGAGTTTAGATCATTGAAGTATTTTAGGGGTGTAGGTTAACATTTGTGTTTGACTAGTTTCGAGACATTAAGAGACATCCTTTACATGAGGTCATACCGGCCGGATATTTTGCTGTGCAGATGTGCTGCTTGTAGTAATGAGGGATGGACATGCCATCTCCAAATGACTTTCACAGAACAGCGTATAGAAGCAACATGTGTATATGTTAAATCCAATTCCTAGTTGGGTACAATGAAGGCATAGACACAACTTGGTTGTTTGCTTAGCAATGGTACTTGTGAGCTGTGCATTATCATTGGTTCATCAGGCTAACTATATCAGCTGTGTCACAATGATGCGTTTATGATATATCTCTCATGGCCTCATTCTTTTCATGTATGGAGATTAGAGGAAGTTCAGGCTGAGTAGGCATACATGCTTTTGAGCTGAGCATTGTGTGTTCAGTGCTCAGCCCATATATCCTGGGAAACAATTGAGACATAGCTGACATGTGAGTATGGGCAAATAACAGTAGTACATCTTGTTAGGTGTTCAACCAACAGGGCCTCATGGGAGATGTAGTGACTCCAGTCTCCCATTCCTCAGACTTGAGCAGTGGCTACCTGCATGTGAGCTGAGCTTTAGCTGGAAGATGGCTGACAAGTGAGTATGGGCAAACAGCAGTAGTACATCTTGTTTAGTGGGAAAACAACAGGGCCTCATAGGAAATGTGGTGACTACAGTCTCCCATTCCCCAGGCGTGAGCAGTGGTTACCTGCATGTGAGCTAAGCTTCAGCTGAAAGATGGCTGACAAGTTAGTAAGGAGGAAGGACAATGGGGCATCTTGTTTAGTGTACAGACAAACAATAGGGCCTAATGCATGTTTGTACAGCAGATGGGCATTACTATGGGAAGACCTGTGTTGTGTTCATTTAAAAATAAATATGTTGTGATAGTTGTCGAGCTGTCACTTACTAGACTCTAATCCTCCAGGTATTCCAGTCAAGGCCTATGAATGTAGGATGGTGTGCACCTTCTCCTCCTAGGGTGTGAGTTCCAATGGTTGTCTGGGTGAACCACTGCCTGTCTTCAGTGCTCCAAGGTGGTGCCTGGAGGGCAGTTTCTTGACCCTCATCTTCAGGTCATGCCACCTCTTCTTGATGTCCTCCTGTATGCAAATGGTGGTACCAACAGCATTCACCTTGTTGACTATCCGGTCCCACATTTAACTTCTTCTACTGAGAGAAGTTTGCTGGACTTGGGATCCAAAGATTTGTGGCTCTACTCTAATTATTTCATCCACCATTACTGTCAACCCGGTGACTGAAAAATATGGATTATTGGCAGGTGACATTGTGCAAAAAAATACAAACAGTGTGTGACAGTGAAGGAAACAATCAATATGATCAGACCAAAGAATAACAAAGTACTAAGTGCATAAAACGTGTGTGAAGAGTGTGATGGAATTGTGTTATCAGGGGTGCTTCTCTACAAATTGTATGATGTATTTTGCTATGCTGGAGAGTAGTGGCAAAGGATCATGGTCTGGGATGGGGTGTGATTTGTACTTTGAATTGTAGGTGTGTCGAATTTGGCAATGGCCATTAGCTGTGTTTTTTTTTCAAATCATCCAATGGAGAAACTTTGCGATCGGTGTGGTCCATGGGCAGAGCTTAGCTCCGCCGCACTCCATGCCAGGTGATCTGCGGCCGCTGTGCACCATGCTGGGAAATTTGCAAATGACGCAATCCATGCCCAGTTCTTTCCGACTGCTGCACTGCATGCCCAGTACTTTCTGACTACAGCACTCCATGCACAGTACTTTCCGTCTGCCACGCTCCATTCCCAACCGCCATGGTCGGAGGTTAAGCCCGCATGAATCGTAGATTAGTTTGCGACCTCGGCAGTCGGAATCGGACTGGGGCCATGGTGGTCGGACGGTTGGCCTGACCGGCATTGTAATCAGCCGCAAAGTGTGGATAAGGATCCAGGGGTGTGTCTGAATTTGTTTTGTACATTAAGTCCAGGACTTCCTGCACAATAACTTTCTCCTCTTCCACCAATGGCACTTTTCTGAAGTCCTCCATTGGAAACGACGGTGGTTTCCGACACCAATTCACATGTATGCACCCAGCTTCCCTGGTGTAGGTAACGTGGGTACTAGGGTATCCACAGGTGGGGTGGCTCTCCAACCTTCTGTCTTCCACGGGGTTTCTTCAGAGTCCACTGGAAGGGTCTTTAATCTTTAAAAATTCAACTGTGACTTACACGTAGACTTGTACAGAGCATGCAGTCGTCTACTCACACTGCACACGCTCTCCGTGGGGCTCCTACTTACTCACCTTGGGTGGTTCCTTGGTTCCTGAGCACTTCTACATCCTCTCGACATTGTCTTGACCCGAGTCATGGTTCTTATACCACTTTCTTAGTATTTGGTTTGGTTCCCCCCGGGGGTCGTGCTATTTACTGTGATTTCTTGCAAAGTATTGTGTGCATTGTGCATATATCCTGGTATGAGATATTTGTATGAGTATATATAATAAATACATATTTTTATAAATACCTCTTGTGGTTCTTTTTCACGTAATCTATACTATAAGATTGCATTCTGGTAAAACAAGCTGCTTTACACTCCTGGGCTAAGCCTGAAGGCTGTTCTCCACAGCTACCACTTAGAGAGCTTTCTAAGGTTGTCTAAGACCTCTTAAATCACCATAAGGGCTGCATGGACTGGTGCAAAATGTCCACTTACATAAGTGTACATCATATACCAGGCCAGCTTCTCAAAGGCCGGAACTCTGCATTACGCAAAACCCAGCCAACTACACTGGTGCAGCAGAATTTATGGTCCATCACTACTAAAATCTTATGTTCCTTACTTTTATTTGCTGCAGACATCGCAAGGTGGGTTATCTTAAATGGCATAAGGAAGTGGTCTGACCACCCCAGAGAATCAAGCATCAACTCATCCATGACAGGTCTGTTCATGAATAGAAGATCAAGGGTATGTCCTGCCACAAGGATAGGGCCCTTAACCATTTGCTTAAGGTCCAAGAATTCCAGAACCTTTTCTAATTTATAATTGTTGTGATCATTTGCAGGTTCAGAATGATAGTTGAAATCTCCCACCAGCAAGAAATCTGCGTATTTTACAGCATGTGGGACTTGTTCCTAAAGTAATTTGGGGCCAGATGTACGATGTGATTTTGCATGCGCAAACGGGTTTTCGAACCTGTTTGTGCATGCAAAATCACTGTTGACCATGTACAATTCCTGAATAGCGAGTCGCAATTCATTTGAGACTCGCTATTTAGGAATTGCGAGTCGCAATTAGAAAGGGGCATTCCCTTCCTTATTGCATCTGCAATGCTATTTGTGAATGTTTTGTGACCGCAATTGAGGTCGCAAAACACTCGCAAATTACCACCCTCTTCAAGAGGGTGGTAATGCAGTCACAATTTGGGGACCCCTTCCACTTTGTGACTGTTTCTAAAAATATTTTTTAAGAGCAGGCAGTGGTCCCAGGGACCACTGCCTGCCCTTAACAAATTAAACAAAAACGTATCATTTTTTTAAAAAAAGTGCATCCTGTTTCCCTTTAAGGAAAGCGGGCAGCATTAAAAAAAAATAAAGCTGCTTTATTAAAAAACAGAGTCCAGCAGGCCACCATCCCTGGGAGGGCTGGCATTCCAAAATGGGCTCGCAAATTGCAAGAGGCTCATTAATATTAATGAGCCTCGCAATTTGCGACCCCATTGGGAATCGCAAAACAGTGTAATAACACTGTTGTACATCTCATTTAGCGACTTTCAATTTGCGACTCGCAATGAGTCGCAAATTGCGGGGCGCTAAATGAAAGAGTCGTACAGCTCCCCCTTAGTGCTGAAGGTAGCATTAACACCGGAAAGTCTATAGAGTAGTGCTTCTCTCATTGTTAGAATATGGGAGTTTTACGTGATGTGGCAAACAAGCATTTCTCTAAAGGTTGACAGCATCCTCTCCAAAGATTTACATTTCAGGCCCTTCTTCTATATCAAAGTGACCCCTCCCCAATCTTTCTCTTCCTGTTGCACATGATGATGTCAAATTGGTTTGGATTAGATTGGAAAAGGTAAATCTAACCCCTACGAAGACCAACACTTCCCCTACTGTTGCATAGACTGCAGTGGGAATAGTAAATCTAACTCATTTTGAGTCCAACCCTGTTCCTACTGTTTTTTAGACTGGACTGAGAATAGTACATCGAACCCCTTTGGAGTCCAATGCTTTCCCTCCTGTTGTGTAGATTAGAGTGGTAATAGCAAATGTAACCGTTGCGGAGTCCAACACTTTCCCTGCTGTCCTGTAGACTGGACTGGGATTAGTAAATCCTGCCCCTCTGGAGTCCAGCACTTCCCCTACTGTTGCCTAGACCTAAGTGAAAATAGTAAATCTAACCCTCCCAGAATCCAACTCTTTCCCTAATGTTGCTCAGATTAGAGGGAGAATAGTAAATATAACTCCTCGGAGGCCAACACTTTTCATACTACTGCTTAGACTGGAGTAGAAATACTAAGTATAACCCCTCAGAAGTCCATATTTTCTTTGCTGCTTTACAGAATTGAGTGGGATGGTAAAATAATCCCCTGTAAGTTAAATACTTTATATACGATTTTTTAACCTGCCTTTATAGTATTTATTATTGCTATTTTATATTGTATGTTTGTTGTTTAAATTTTTTAGGGTTTATATTCTGTTTAAAGTTTTTTTAACTTACTTATTTTAATTGATATTACTGTAATGAATTGCTATATTTTTGGATTTTGTTTAAGTGGAAATATATATATGTATATATGCACCAACAGAGCTCCATCCGGAAACCTCCAACCCGTGAAGGGTGGAGCGAAGCGCAGGCAGATCACACCATAAAAGTAACCACATAGCCTCCACAAAATAACACTCTCAGCACAGGATTACTTATAGATGTAATGTTTTTATTGCATCACCATGATGCGGTACAAAGGCCTTGTTCACATGAAATGCAACCTCAATACGCCATGATAATAAAGTGATAAAACACAACAGAAGGAGTCAAGTGCACTATAACGAAGAGAGTTACTAGTAAACATGGGTACCTTCCATTCTAGAATGCATATGAAAGGATAGGATAGGATGATATTTATAAAGCGCACTAAAACCAAAAGGTGTCATGGTGCTGGGCGATACAGAAGCTAGACTGGCAACAACCAGCTAAGAGGAAAAGAGCCTGGTCTTCCGAAGTTTCCTGAAGGTCTGGAGCGAGTCAGCCGTGGTGATAGAAGGGGGCAAAGAATTCCAGAGTTTAGCGGCTGCCACTGAAAATGAGTGGCCACCCCATTTGGACTTATGAAATCTGGGAGAGACAAGTTTTTTAGGAGTAGAGGATCTCAAGGCTCTGCCTGGAGTGTACCATTGAAACAAGGTTTTGAGGTGTGGTGAGCCTTTGCTATGCATAGCTTTGTACACCAAGTTCAGAGCCTTGAAGGAGATGCGCTTCCTGATCGAAAGCCAGTGCAAGGCACGGATTCCTTCCCTGGAGGACTGGTGTTTCTGGATGATAAGAATAAGTCTCGCCGCAGCGTTTTGCACCACCTGAAGCTTGTTCAGAGAACCTATGTCGGAATTGAGGTATAATGCATTGCAGTAGTCTAACCGGGAGGTAACAAGTGCAATGATGGTGGGCCGATGTAGCTCCGAGGGAATGTACGGCAGCACTTTCTTCAAAGTTTTAAGAATGTAAAAGCAAGTACTAACTGTGTGGTTCACCTAGGCATCAAAAGACAGGCCCTCATCAAAGAGGACTCCCAGATTTTTAGCCATTTTAATTGGAACTGGAAGGGGACCGCAGATTTTGGGCCACCAGGCAACAGACCAGAGGTCTGACTAGAGGTTTGAGGGCCGAAGAGCAAAATTTTGGTTTTGTCCGTATTGATTTTAAGAGAGTTGTCCTTCATCCAGCGTATTATGCTGGACATACAATGATTGGACTTTTGGGCAACCAGCTGCAAATCATTGGAGATGGGAATTGTGATTTGCATGTCATCCGCATAAGAGAGTACCTGAAAGCCAAATGATCTCACGAGTGAAGCCAGGGGGGTCACATAAAGATTAAAAATAGTGGGGCTGAGCGAAGAGCCCTGGGGGGGGACCCTACACGGAAGACCAAAGGCCTTGGCTCTCAACCCCCCATAACCAACGACATTGGTTCTGCCGTGAATGAAGGAGTGAAGAAGCTGCAGGGCCCTCCCGGTGACTCCTGCTTCCCGCAGGCGCTGAAGCAGGTGAACTGGGGAGATGGTATCGAATGGGGCCGAGAGGTCGAGCAGGATCAGCATCGCAGATCCTCCCTGGTCAACCTGCATGCGGATACAATCCGAGGCTGCTACCAAGGCGAATTATGTGCTATGACCTGCCCCAAAAACTTTCTGGGAGCTGTCAAGGACATCTTGAGCTTCAATATGTTTCATAAGCTCGACGTTGATACATTTTTCCAGCATCTTGGCAGGGGCCGGGTGGAGGGAGATAAGCCTAAAGTTCTTCAACTCTGAAGGATTGGCATTGGGCTTCCTAAGAAGTGGTGAGACAATGGCTTCCTTCCAGATGATCGGATATTGCTCAGACAAAAGAATATTATTAAAGACTTAGCACAGGAAATTGGCTATAGGGTCAGGAGCAAGTCTGAGTGTGGACAACATGCAAGGATCCAATAAGAGTTCCTTTATGCTAGGGACTGTAGTGGGAAAGAAAGATGCCAGAGCAGGCATTGGGAGGAAAGATGCCAGAGCTGCCTCTGTGGCAAGGTCAGCTTCCTCGGAAGGGGAGGACTCGTGAAAGATTTTCAGAACTTTCTCCTGGAATTAGAGTGCTATATCGTCTTGGGTGGGATTCAGGAGCAGTAATCCTGGTGGTTCAGCAATCTCTTTAATAACTTTGAAGAGCATGCTGGAGGAATTATCAGCTGACTCAATCTTGTCAGTGAAATACTGGGATTTGGCCTGGAAGATGGTGCGTTTATAGTTCTGCAGAAAGGATCCCTGCTTAACTTTTTCCCAAAGGCAAGGGTCCGCACGCCACCTCCGTTCTTGCCTGCGACAAAGGCTTCTGAGAGCCATAAGTTCTTCTGAGAATCACGGAGCTGAGGGTTTAGCTCTTTTAATTGCACAGCTTTTGACTGAAGCAACAGTGTCCAGTGCATTGTAAATCCAGTTGTGGAAACCCTCTGCCGTAGGGGTTGAGCAGTGGGGCTACCGGCCGAGGCTGAGATCAAGGCAGCCTTCCAGTCCGTGGCCGTGACCTTATTCAGTCTTCTAAATTGTATATTTTTAGGGGGTTAATGTGATGGTTTTAGTGACGGGAGGGAAAGTAAGGTCAAACTCAACCAACCAGTAGTCAGCCCAGCTGAGAGGCTGAACTGCCTTAATCTTAAGACCGCTATGGTTGGCAAAGATGCCGTCCAGAGTATGGCCAGCCCTGTGGGTGGGACAGTGAATAAGTTGTTCAAAAACCATGGAGGTCATAGAGTCAAGAAGGTGAACAGAGTCAGTGTCCAGATTGCATTCAATATGAAAATTAAAATCCCCAAGAATAGCGTAATGTGCCATGGTGGCAAAGGGTTCAACAGTCTGGCCCCACGTCTCAAGAAAGGTGTCCCTGGACCCAGGCGGGCGGTAAACCAAGAGCCAGAGAAATTGTGGTTTTCTGCCGACTTGATTCCAAAAGTGGCTGCTTCCAGAGGCGTGCCGGAGGCACCCTCCAGAGGGGTAAGCATAAGGGTGCATAGTAATAAATAGAATCCAGTTACACAATGTGTGATGCAGAAATAGAGTCACAAAAAAATCTACATGCAGAGTGACACATGGTACATAATAGCAGTGACACACTAATCATGCACACACAATTGTGTATCTGCCAATAAGGTTGAGCTGTGTTAAGTTAGCTGTTTGTCATGAAAATAATAATATCACAACTTAATCTTGCATAGAATAAAAATAAATAAATAACTCAGGTCGTAAACATTCTTACTCTCCAAGGCGAGTTCATGCATCAAGGATACTAGGACAGGCGTGTAACATAAACATAATGCAGAGAATGGGAGAAAATTCCAAAACATGCCTAAGTGGGCCAGTTCATGCACATCATCAATAGTGATCTGCAGAGGTTAACATTGACCTCCTAACTCAAACAAAAGAGAAAATCAAACACATGAGAAATTCATGGAATCAGACCCAAGTTGGCAACATAGACCTACTCCATAAAACAAAGGTCGCATTGTATAAGTAGCAACACCACCCATGATGTTGTAATGCAAATCATAGCATGGGCAATACAATGGGCAATACCATGGATGAATTCTCACATCTGTACAATTCCCAAATAGTTGGCATTCACTCGTGCCCAAGTGGGTGAAAGGGTCCGGCGCATAAGTTCAGGATCTCTTCTAGAGGTACATTCCGATGTTTTTTTTAGCAGCATGAAAGCGAAGAAGGGAAAAAATTAATTATTGAGCCAAACAATTAACCAAGAATCCTATTGGATGCATAGTAACCACAGACAACAACGTCAGGTTAGTTTGATTAATCACAAAGCCCAAAAAAAACGAAGATAAAGAGACCTCAAGACGAGAGTATGGAAATACATTGGAATTAGCATAAAGCCAAATCTGGGTATCCAATTGAGATGATACCTACGATTTGAATTTCCAGACTCCATTTTCAAAGTGTCTCGGATTGTAGCTGTGAGAGCTCTTTTCTCCGCCTCTTATATAATTCACATGCAACAAAAGTCTTTGAGCAACTGTTAGACCTGGCACCTTGGCGTGAGTCTCCCTTCCACTTTTTACTTCGGCTAGGAGTCCTAACTTTACCACTCCTAAACTGAGAAAAATCCTAACTTTAAGACTTTCGGTATTCAAAGAAGGCATTTAGGTGTCCTAAAGTTAGGACTCCTATCTTTACTACTCCTAAACTGAGAAAAATCCTAACTTTAAGACTTTCGGTATTCACAGAAGGCATTTAGGGGTCCTAAAGTTAGGAGTCCTAGCTTTACTACTCCTAAAATGAGAAAAATCTTAACTTTAAGACTTTCGGTATTCACAGAAGGCATTTAGGAGTCCTAAAATTAGGACTCCTAACTTCTGTGAATACCGAAATGAGTAAGTGCTTTCTGTGAATACCAAAATGAGTAAGTGCCTTCAGTGAATACCAAAATGGTAGTAAGTTTAGGATTTTGTCTTAAGTTAGTTCTGTGAATCGGGCCCAATATTACCATCTCCCTAAGACTCTATACCAGGGTCTTGTGTAGCTAGACCCCCCCTCAGCCTGATCTGGTGAGTGTCCAGCCTCTTCAGGAACCTCCACAGCTTGGCTTGCCCTCTCCAGTAGCCCCTTGGTCACAGCTGGAACTATTTCTGGGAGAGGAGCTGTTTTATCAGAGGGACCTGTGACTCGTCAGGTATGGGAAGCATGGATCCAGTTCCGTACTCCTCCACACTTCACAGCAGTATTCGTCACCAATATCACCTGGGCTCAGGTCGTGGCAGAGGTCTTTCGAAGTAGGTGCAGTTGTTGCTTCAACCTCAGGAGACACAGAACAAACCACATCAGCCAGTCCTTTACAGTAGTCAAGGATCAAGTCATCTGTGATATTGATCAATGCAGTAGCAGGCACAGCAGGTAAGCGAATTGCTCTTGCCATCAAGATTCCATGTGGCGATAATTCAGTTCTCAGGACCAAAGGCAACGCATCGGGCCATTTCAAAGATGTTGAGGCACACACTTTAGCCAGTCTTGCCTTTAAGGTCCTGTTAATCTGCTCCACTATGCCAGATGCTTCTGGCCTGTAACTACAATTCAGTCTCTGATCCACACTCAAGGCGATACAAAACAGTTTCATGACTTCGCTATGGAAGTGTGTTCCTCTAACCAAATCTAGCAATGAGCTCCCTCAACAATACCTTTAAGACTGTCACACCTTCTAGTTGGATAAGGTCCCACCCACTGAGAAAAGCACACAACCGCCAAGATGTTTCTCAATCCATCACACACAGGCAGCTCAGCAAAATCCAATTGGATCCGATTAAAAGGACCCCCTGATCTGCCAATGTGGCTTAAGGCAACAACTGTCTTTTTCCCAGCATTCATTTGTTGGCACGTTACACACCAATGACACTCTGCTTCTGCAATCACGCGAAACCTCTGATTGAACCTAGTCTGCCTGAACAATCTCAGCATTGCATCCCTTCCTATGTGGGTTGCTCCATGATTTTGCATTGCCATTGGGTTTAACACTGGGTGTGGCCTGCGGCCAGCGAAGATGGTCGCAGGCTGATTGAGCTGCGGTAGCCGCCAGCTAAAACCCCACTTATATCAGTCATAATTTGCTCAAAAAGAGGGAGCTGACTCCAGATATTGTCGGATGGCAGCGTAAACCCTCAAGGCAGGGAAGATTCAATCCCAGCAGCAGGATAACCCTAGTCGCATGAGGAAAGACCCAGCAAGGCTGGAGAGCAACATGGCGGCGCCCGCTCGCTAGCAGAGAAAAGAACAGCCGGAGTGACTCGTCCGGTGCGGAATTGAGGATCGGAGCGTGGAATTGGTGCCCCGCTCCTGATATCCCAGTAGGGACGCTTTGAGAGGCTTGGCACTTCGGCAGTGAACTGGTGGGCCCGGGCGAGCCCTGGGGGAGCAACTAGTCAAGGAAGTTGTTGGATAAGGCCCCCCCCATTGCAGTAAGTTGATCAGCGGAGCTTCGGGACGTGCAGACAAAGGGCACTTAATGGTACGGCGCGCCTGTGAGCAGCCAAGACCCCGGTCATGTTACAAAGCCCGGAATGGTGTAGAGTATGCAGAGCCAGCGTGAGCGTTTTGAGAGTTGGTTCGAAATCACCTGAGCCGAGCGGAGCGGGCCAATGCGAGCTTCACGCAGCACACATTGAGGCCTGGAGTGAGCCTACAAGGGATGTCCTAGCACCGTAGTAGGCCCGAATAGCAGTGAGTGCAGCTGGCGAGGCCTGGACTGCTTGATTGGGCAACCAGACGTAGGAAATAGCCGCCAAGTCGAGTGACAGTATCTTGGCCCCGGAGTTGAGGAATCGAGTGGCTCTCTTTGAGGACAGACAGTATCTGGGCCAGGGTATTTCACCGGGGCACCACTGCAAGACCCAGTGAAATATGACATATCCCGTGGCCACAAAAGAGTGAGAAGCCACCTCCCTGATCTCTGCGGCGCGATTCGGGGACCAGAGGTAACATACAAAAGGTCTCCTCGAAGAGAGCTGTGTGATCTTCGACTCCAAAATGGCAGACGCACCCGATCGATTGCAGCACCTCCAGCACAGTGGTACGTTGGTTTCCTTCACCGAGCGGTGCTTCTTTTGAGGAAATCCATCTGTATTCCTCTGCTCAAGGTACCATTTGTTTGCACTGTTCTCCTTCCCGATATGCTGCCTGTCCCTGCCTGACTCTATAATGGTGGCGGCAACTTCCCCATTCATACCTCTTCTGCACTCATCGCGCTGCAAATATTTGACTCGTGTACAATACGGAGCACTAACTAACAGCACTCCTTCATTAGTGGCCCCTTGATCTGTTGCAACTTCTCAATTGCTCACTTTGGTCTGCGTTTGTTGAGGCAGCTGAGTGCTCTGCCATCAAGATGGCACCCAACACTTGTTGAGACCCCACTTCACATACCGCAGTCCTTCCTAAAGTATCTGATGCACTATGTTAGCGGGATACCATGAAGCAAACTCCTTTGTCCTTAATGCCTTGTAGCTGCACCTGAATCGTTGTCATTGCCTGTGGCTACGCACCGTCCTTCTACATACAAAACACCCCTCTGAGTGAGACGTTTCCACTACTTCCACCGCTAGGGAACCTTTTCCTTTGACATCGCCAGTGATCTCTCCCTACGTCCTCCGACCTGGGGTCGAGCTGGAGAACGACGCGGACGGCACCCCCCACTAACACCGGGACTGATGCTTTCTTTGGAACTATGACGATATCCCCACGGGCGGACACTATAACTGTTTGTACTTTCTGCGAAGCCGGAGTACCCTTGGCCACTACCCGGTGGAGCTGTCTTATGCAGCTACGGAGGAGTCTGGCTCTGGGTCTCGGCCGTCACCTACCCAGCCAGACATCGTACATTGTTTTTCACATTTCTTCAAGGTTTTATCTGTCTCTCTCTTCGACTGCTTTGACTGCTTTGTTTCTCCTGGAGTACTTTCCCCCTTCAGGTCTTCTTGACTCTGTCTGCTTTCCTCTCCCCTGTTTACCATTTCCCCCAACTACCTTCCATTCCCCATAAGACGTGTGTCTTGAATATGCTACGCGCTAATATGTTATCTTATTGTGTAAGCTCACGTTTTTCTCCTAAGCATATACTGGTAACTGTAACTGATGTAACTATGTAAAAATGTTCTGAAACAATGTCCTTTCTCATGTAAAGCGCTCTGATACCTCCGGGTCTAGCAAGCACTATATAAAATATTAAAATAAAATAAATAAATAAAAACAGACAATCAGGTAAAACTGCCCTACCATCAGCTGAAACCCATATGTAATTTTCTCTTTTCTCACATCCTGCTCTGATCCAACCCGCTTGTCCCTGATCTGTGGCTTCCAATTGCATAACGCCTGACTTCATTCCATGTGTCTGCAACAGCTAGCTTCATGCTGAGTTCGGTCTTCTCTGCACTTTCGCCAATGTATTCCCCATTGAAAATATATGCATGTGTAGCACAAAAGCAAGCAACTTCATCAGCATATCTGTTCCCTGTGGTAACAAAGTCGTCTCCTCTTCCGTGGGCTGCGCACTTAACGACAGCCATTCCCTTGGTAACTGCAATGTTGTCTCACATATTTCCTGTTCCTAATTAGTGAACCTGATGACATTAGGAACCCTCTCTGAGACTGTAGCTGTCTAAAGTCATGAACTACACCGAAACTGTACTGGCTATCAGTATAGATGGTGACTCAGATCTGTTCAGAAACTCAACATGCATCGATCAAAGCAATGATTTCAGCTACCTGTGCGGAGTGTACTCCCTTTAGGCAAGCAGCTTCCACCACTCCAGAGATGGTACAGACTGCAAACTCTGCTCTCAAATTACTTTCAAGGGCCCTTAGTCTTGAACCATCAACAAAAAGGACTTGATCAGGATCAGACAATGGCTCATCGACAATGTCAGGTCTCAGCTTGGTGCAGAGCTTAGTAACATCCAGATAGTCGTGGTCTTCTCAACCTTCCTCATCAGCATTTGGAACAAGTAGCAAGGTAGCAGGATTTAACACAGAACAATGCTTCAGGGTCACATTCCTGGCAGCAAGTAAAATCTGCTCATATCTTGTCAACCAGTTCTTTGTCAAATGCTGTGTTTTGGTCCTCGTCATCAGGAGCTGAACTGAATGCAAACATATACAGTAAGTGGGTGACCCATCACAATGCTTTCACATCATTCAATACTGACACCTGTTGCAGCAACGGATTTGAAACATCCAGGCAACACTGAAGCTACAGGATCTAATGTAGCTGAGAAGAAGGCCACTGGTCTACGGGTACCTCCATGTGTGTGGGTGAGTACAGAAAGAGCACAACCCTATCAATCATGAAAGAATAATGAGAATGCTTTGTTGTAATCTGGCATTCTGAAAGCTGGAGCACGACACAGGCATTGTCTCAATTCCAGGAACACAAGCAAACAGTATTTATCCTAAGGTACGGATCACACATATCCTTGCGGGTCAGCATCTGCAAAAGCTTCACCGTCAAGGAGAAATTAGGAATCTACTATCAGAAGTAGCCAACCATGCCCAAAAACACCCTGACCTCCTTCTGGATAGTAGGCAGATTCATTTTCATGATTGCATCCACTCGCTTTTGTGATACCTTCCTCTTGCCTGTTTCGATTCGATGACCCAAATACTGTACTTCAGTCAGACAAAACTGAAGTTTACTCGGTGACACCTTATGCCCATTGTCTGCCAGATGGTTCAGTAAGGGGATAGTATCGTCCTTACAAGCCTCCCATGTTTCAAATGCAACAGGGAGGTCATCTATGTACTGGACTAGCACTGAGTTTAGAGGCAGAATCAAGCTCTCAAGGTGATTTTTCAGTACCTGATTGAATATGGGTGGACTTTCGGTATACCCTTGAGGGATACGACACCACATTAAGACACGATTCTCCAGATGGAAAGCAAATCAAAATTGGCTTTCCTCGTGCATTGGAATAGAGAAAAATGCCTGACAGAGGTCAATCACCGTGAACCATTTAGCCTTGCGAGGAATTTGAAACAGGATCACAGATGGATTCGGTACCACAGTATACCATTAAATCACAATGCTAGTAACCTTTTTAAGGTCCTGAATAATGCGATATTTCCCGCTCAGTTTCTGCAATCCCATGATACGCGAGTTGAATGGACTCCCATGATCTCCTTTTTGGAATGCCCTGTGCAATCACGGTGTTTACAGTTTCAATTGCAGTGTTAATCCCTGCTGCCGTTTCTGGGGTCAGACTGTACTGAGGTGTTCTCGGAAACTCTGCATTAGGCTTAATCTGTAGGCAGACTGGTTTGACTCCTCAAATCAGTCCGAATTCCTCCCCAGAGAAATCCTACACCACTGGAGAGACAGTGTCTCGCAAATCCAGCAGCATGTCTTCTACTGTCAGTAAAGGAAACATGGTGGTGTAATGGCTCTGATAAGCCAATTGAAGGCAATTTCATCATCATTTGTCTGCAATTTGATTCCCTTCAGCATGCAATTGATGGTACAATTCAATTTGCACAAGAGGTTACACCCTAACAAACAGACTAGACTCAAATGACACACTACGAACTGACGGTGATCCTGAAAAGTTCAGATTTTTACCAGCACCTCTTCTGTCAGAGGATTGGTCATTCTTTTGTTAGAAACTATAACAACTTGGATCGGTTTTCCCGAGAGGGGCAGGTTTTGGACTACTGCAGATCTCACAGTAGAATGGGTAGCACTAGTATCAATCGAGAAGGTAATGAGATGACCATCTACTTCTGCCTCTATGTATGGCTCACTCTGACCTGCCTCTAAGACTCCACTAAGAGTACAGTTTTCCGCCCCCCTGAGGCACAGTTATAAGAACGGTTACTGATTAAATCCATCCGGGGCTTCCATTAAGGGCATCTGATGATAGGTCCGGTTGCCCTGCAAGATTCTCAGAGGTTTGGGCACTTGTACTAACTGATTCTGATTCCCTCCCACATTAAGAGATCTCGGCCTAATCACTGTTTGTAACTGATGTACCCCATCTGCCACTTGCACGAGTTCTCCTTCCTGCACCTAATTCGCAGGGTTAATGCGGCACTCGCGCTTCCAATGCCTGATTTTGTGTCAAAAATGACAGGCATTAGTCTTTTTAAGGGTTGCAACATCTATCCCTGTCTTAGGCTCTATGGGGACACCTCTCCCTCTTCCTTGTCCCGTCTGTCCTGCAACTCACGTAACTTGAAGACCTCCTGGAACATTTCCTTGACTGCGAACTACCATTCCTCCCTTTGCCTGTACCTGCTCTCCCTTCTGTGTATTTCCCATTTGATCCAGCATCAACTTCCCCTTTATCTTCCTATGCTTGGAATCTACCTCATCACTGCAGTACCTGACATACCATAGAATTTCATCCACAGACTTATTTTGCCAGCAGATTAAGTTTTGCTGGATCATGAGGCTGATTTCTGGCCTCAATCCTGTCACAAATCTTTATACTAATTGTCCCATATCTTATGGGTTGAGTGTGTCCAACTAGCTGTACTGTTTAAAGGCTTGCAAGAGCCTTTCGTAATAAGCATGCAGTGACTCTTTAGTCTCCTGGATCATTCGATCTATCTTAACCCAATCGATGTCTTGAGGAGCGATTGTACTTTTTCATTACCACTGGTGAAGGACCATGGGTTACTGGATCCTTCTCTGGCTCAGCAGCAGGCCACTCGATAGCTATTTTACAGATCACTAGGAACCCCAATTTCGAACAAGGTGTCTATCCACAACAACTTTGAGATCTTAACAAAGCGATTGACCTGCTTGTACCACTCAGCAGGCTTCTCCCTTAGCCTGGGGAAATCATCCATAAGTGCAGTTAGGTCATCTCTACTCTAATGGACATGCACATACTCTCTGCTATGTTCCTCCCATAACAGATATACCTCAACTCCCTGGGTCCCGCCTCCTGGAGGTGGTGTTTCCCCTGATGCCTTTCTCACACTCTTCTTCTTTGACAATCTTTTCTCCCACTCATCCAGCCTACTCCAAGCTCTTATTCCAATTACCAGCTCTCGGATATGTGTCTTCAATCCTGTCACTCTCTTTTCCTCCAGCTCCTGGTCACTGGAGTTAAACCTATGATTTCCCTGTAATATTTTCATTTGAGACAAGTCTACTCCATATTTCTGAGCCAACTCGATAACTTCTCATGCGTTTGTCTTGCCCTGCGGGTGACATCCTTTGCTACTGACAACAGGCCATCTAGCTCATAGGTCTCTATCCTATCCAAAGGTAAATTCCCACTGATGATCTTGTCTACCTCAGCCTTCAGTCTCACCACATCCAATAGCTTTGTCTTTACATGCATCCTTGATGGTACCCTGACTTGATGTATTATTCTGACTCTCCTTGCTATTGTTGTGGTCACTCAACCGGAATTCCAAGTCTGAAACATCTAAGACATGCTGACTTCCAGCAGCTTCCTGACTCGTACTTGCTTCCGAGGTGGCACTAATTGGTCCTCTCACCGGAGTTTTCCACATCCGTAGGTCTGAAATGGTGCTTTCCATGGGTATAGACCGTATAGTACTAGAACCAAAGCATGCTTCCGAAGGTTCAGCAGTAGCTACTAATGGGGCACTAGATTCTCTAGGCACTAGAGATGGACTATTCCCGCTCGTGATACCTGTTCTTCCAAATCCAGTCCCTTCAATTTGTATACTGTAGCATACACAATACAATTAACTCAAGGAGCTGGATGCAGAGGGTCAGAAAGCATGAGTTAAAATTTCCCTGCATCGAGATTTGGTGCGTAAAAAGCATTACATCTATCCCTATGCTATCACTAAAGTGACATCCCTGCATCTTCAGCAATTGGCTAAAATGATGTCAGCATGTGGAGTCTTCCAAAGAAGTCTCTCCACCATTGATGGGTCATATAGCATAAAGATATTGAGACAGAGCTTGCTCTCAGATGCTTTCTCTCCAAAGGCAGAAGAAGAAGTGGGCACTTTCCCTATTCCCACCATCACATTATTCAAGGATAACCTTCCCAAGATGCATTGCAGATCACACCATCTGCTCTGTGAAAAATTCTAAAGGTTTTTTTCCATGGGACAATGGTGGTCTTTACTGTCAATATTTTTCCCTTGGTTCCCAGGCCTTCTCCTGTGTGAAGCACAATGACCTTCCTTTATTGACTCAAGCCACATGATGTAACTTCTTCTCTCTTTGCCTGCCTAGTAAAGCAAAGACATTATTCTAGCTAACAAGAACGCTTCTTTCACCTACAACACAAAATGTGAGAAAGAACAAATTCCACAATGCACATGAAATTCAACTGTTAATTCTAAAGCGAGAGTTTCCAGGAAACTACGTTTCAGGTAGGCCTGGACAGAGTTTGCGGAGTTCTGCTCCATGAAACTCCATGAAGTGACGTAAAAATCTGAGGCACTCCGCAGAGCTCCGCGAGAGGCGGAGTTTGGCAAGTAGCAATGCTCGCACTGATTTTTAGCGCCTGGAGTTTGTTCCGCACTGTAAAATCAGCACGAACAGCACTATGCACAGCGCTAGAAGGCACAACTTTGTTCAGCCGTTCGAGTAGATGTTCTGCTCAAGCTGCAGCATCCTCAACACGGGTGGTAGATTTCTCAACATGTGCGGTCGCAACCTGCTGCGACCACCCGCATTAAGAAATCACTCCACGAGGAGGTCTAACACATGATTTATTTCTCGCGAGCGTTCGCCAACTTAACATTGGTCAGCTTCTCAAGAGAAAAAAACTCCACTCTGATTCATTTGATGGAGTTTTGCCGAACTTAGCGCTCCCAGCGCAACGTGGCGTGGGCAAAACTCTGCGAACTCCGACTGTGGAGCGGCAGTCTTTGCCCACCCCAGTTTCAGGCCTACAAAGTTTAGCTAACATAAGAAAATATCACATGAGCTTTACGAATTGCATGAAAACGAGACACTTTTAATGCATTTGCCTACATGTAAAATGACACAATTAATAAATATTTTTAGTACATGAATAATTGTCAATTTCACAAAGCGCGTTCTTCACGATAATGTATTCTGCTGATTACATTTACTTTCCACATTAATTTTCTATGTTACATTTCAATGTCCTAAACACTTCACGTTTCAAGTTAATACATTTCACAATTCTAATCCGTAATGTTAACGTAACAAAGGATTATATACAGGTGTCCTCTACACGTGTTATTATAATGCACAACTACAAATAAAATGCGATTTCCACAACATCAAGGGTAAATAGGATCCAACCCCCACAGCTACATACATGGACATGAATATACTGGTTCCAACGTGAAGGGAGAAAAGTACAGAGTTAGAAATGAAGCCGAGGCTTCTTGTTCTGATGGGCATAGTGAACGCCTATACCAACTTCTAACACACTCACAAGTCTCAAAAATGAATTCACAAAATGGTGCAAATCAAAAAAATGACAGCATAGTATCTGCACATTGATACGGCATACCCTGTAGCAAAAAGTGAAAAACAAAATTTTATCTGTGTGGTGCTCCGATCAACCCCATAAATGAATGAAGAAAAGGGTAGGGGATACCCACCCAATCACATACAAGGTGCTAGTGGCGATGCTCTTAAGGTGAGAACGAGACACAATCACTGAAACATGAAACATCCCAGAACAATAAAACGATTTATGGAGGCACTGGACGCACTAACCGACTGATTCTTAAAAACCATAAAATATTAACAGTATCCACATTATGACAACAGCAATCAGGTAAAAAGTGTAAAGTGCTAGTGCTCTTTCAAAGATCACTTGTACCAATATCTCAACAGGTAGTATAATAAAGTTTGTGAAATAGAATAAAAATAGTGTCCCTACCATGGAAATCTTAAAGGGAAAGACTACCTAGAACTGATGGGAGTCCATCATCTACCCTAGGATAAAAAATGAGTCACATACAATGCAAAAGAACTATGGGTCTAATAAACAGTCTGGCAGGCCACGGACCACTAGACTCATGGGGGCATGGTGGTGGCGGTCTTCCGACCGCTCTACTACAATTAAGGCATTGAGGCTGCCATTGCCCCACCACAGCCGCCAGGGAACCGCCATTCCCTGACAGTGTTGGGGTGGTCACGAGTGTCCTCTCCATCATGGTTTTCATGGTGGTTCCTCCTCCATGAAAACTATGGCTTTGAGGAAACAAAGGGTGTCCTACAGGGCCCTCTTTGTGCCATGGCGTGCCTGCAGGGAAGCACAACATGTGCCCTTGTGTGCATGCACCCCAGTTCCTGCACGGCATGGACTTCACTGTTCATGCCATGCAGGAACTGTTTTTGGCATTCCCATTGCAGTGCCCATTTTCAAGACACCGCAGTGGAAACGTCAAAAAAAGCCCACCAGACATGAGAAATACTCGTAATCTGGCGGGCGGCCTGATCACTGGTTTGGCAGAGGGGTGGCAGGGCAGACCTGGTCCCGCACGGCAAAACTCATAATCAGGCCCTAAGTGTTAACAGGATCGTTAACAGGTACTGGCAGAATTATGTTACACACCCAGCAAACTGACAATACGATTGCGAATGAGCCAGGCAGCATGCAAATATTTTGTTGACTGCAAGGTCAATCCTCTCTATAGTGTCAGAGCACAAGTGGGGCATATCAGCAACAACCGGCGATAATTATCACTAAGCGCACTTAGCGCTAGGATAATTATCGCCGGCTAACTAGGATTTTTATAGCTGAGATAGCGTGCTATTAGCAACGCTTATCTCAAAAGCGATAAAAATCCTAGCGCTAACTGCCAAATGTGAGATTATCACTGGAAACCCAGCGATAATCTCACGAAGTTTGGCGTTAGCTTGATGATAGGGCCTCACATACTTAGCCATGATATCCACCTTACATAGGATATCATGGCTAAGTCAGTCCTGAAGCAGGCATAAGGAAAGTAGTGATAACAGGGGTTATCGCTACTTTTCTTGCCGCTATGCTTCATAGCGTAGGGCTTGATGATAGGAGAAATGTCGCTTAGCGACATTTCTCCAGTCACGTCAGGTCAGGAACGCCCACTTTGCATCTCATTAGAGATGCAAAGCTGGGCGTTAAGAATCTGGGTGCTAATGCAAGGTTTCACGCGATAGCGTGACCTTGCTAATTAGGCAATAAAATTATCGCCGCTTTTCACCCGAAAACGGACGCAAAGCGGCGATAATTTTATATCGCCTCGTTGCTGATATGCCCCAAGTATATGTAGTGCAGGTGCATATTGGCTAAGTCCCAAGAGCTTGCACACAATTTTAAGCCATTTTTCCCATGATCGAGTGTAAGCAGGGCAGAAAAAGGCAAAATAATGGAAAGTTTCTTCAACTGATATACAGGAGGGACACTTGCTGGAGCTACAATATTTCTTCTCCTTTGAAACAGACGCTATTCACATGCAAGACCTCATACCTACTTTTTAAATAAAGTGCAGGGGGAGACACCCAGGGACAGTATCAAGGAATGACTCATATATAGGGATAATCTTGTGGTCTAGAAACAAATCTGTCAACCTCTCTGCCTTAACACACTTCAGTTCTCGCAACCACAAATACTCCTTAAGACATTCTTTAACCTTCACAGCACCCAGGGTGTCCCACAGAGAGGGCAATCCAATCTCATAAAGCAGATATTTGATATATGCTCATCAGGGGATTCTCTGACAACTCGAGGATCTTAGAAGCGCCTTTATAGTTATGCAATGAGAAAAGTAGGTAGTAGTGTCCCTGAGAACAGGGAAAGACGGCACACCAAAATGCAAAGTAATATAATCAATGAGTTTCAGGCGTCAACAATATGTAGATACAAGTAAAAAGCTGTAGGGTGCTTAAAGCTTCAATTGATGTCCACTACCTACGGACACCATCCATATGTACAAGACATATCAACAAGAGTTACTGCAATTTTTTTTTTTTTAGAAGACTAATATTGCACACCTACACAATGTATGGGTAAAATACCCAACTGATACAAGTTTGTCAGTTTCTTAATTAGATCATATAAACCTATTACAATGTCAAGAGAGATGAAAACAGTTGCTTCCAATCATTAAGCAGTCACAAGTTCAATCCAGGACCCTTGGATTGGTGGTTGTTTTTTTCATCCTTTCTTTATTGACACATGTTTAGTCAATTCCAAAATACACGGACCAGCCGACACGTGTTTCGTCTTGCAAAAGACTTTTTCAAGGCAACAAGTTCAACGAAGCAGTTGGTAGAATATCCAGTCATGTGGTTCGTAAACACAAATTCTCATATAAAATCATCAAATGTCACACCATTTAATCTTAGTGTATGCGCTTCTTGCGTCTCCAAAATTCAATCAAATGTAAATGCGTGCATCAAAATAGTATCCTCTAAGTGACGTGCTGGCTCCGTGATACGAGCGCACTCACTTCTAATTGCTGCCGGTCGAGTGGTATCACCGTCTTCCGTCCCGACCCGGGACGGAAGACAGTGATACCACTCGACCGGCAGCAATTAGAAGTGAGTGCGCTCGTATCACGGAGCCAGCACGTCACTTAGAGGATACTATTTTGATGCACGCATTTACATTTGATTGAATTTTGGAGACGCAAGAAGCGCATACACTAAGATTAAATGGTGTGACATTTGATGATTTTATATGAGAATTCGTGTTTACGAACCACATGACTGGATATTCTACCAACTGCTTCGTTGTACTTGTTGCCTTGAAAAAGTCTTTTGCAAGACGAAACACGTGTCGGCTGGTCCGTGTATTTTGGAATTGACTAAACATGTGTCAATAAAGAAAGGATGAAAAAAACAACCACCAATCCAAGGGTCCTGGATTGAACTTGTGACTGCTTAATGATTGGAAGCAACTGTTTTCATCTCTCTTGACATTGTAATAGGTTTATATGATCTAATTAAGAAACTGACAAACTTGTATCAGTTGGGTATTTTACCCATACATTGTGTAGGTGTGCAATATTAGTCGCCTTTATAGTTAGTTGTTTTAAATGTTGCCAGCTCATATTAGGTCCAGAGTCTGTATCAATACATGATGATTCAAGACATCACACTAAGCTTGATCAGATAGATATCAATGTCAATGAGTAGGGGGGAGGTGAGGAGCACTCTGAGGGAGATTAAGTATACTCCTAACAAACCTGTTTTCTGCCTTAGATAGGTCGTCAACCCTCATGTGACCCCACAGCTCTGCTCCATACATACCTAAACTTTTTGCTTCTAGTTTGTAAATCTCCACTGCTGGAGCAAAGGGAGATGCCTGTGCTTTCTTGTGCATTTTTATCACAGCGCCTGATTCTGGCTGGAGTTTCAGGGAGCTCTTACCAATGTGCTCAGACCAATTCATCTTATGCGTTAAACACACCCGTAGGTACACAACCTCCTGAACCTGCTCTAAAGGAGTACCCTGGACCAGAATGTTCACCCTTCCTGTTTTGTAGGAGTTAAATACCATTAACTTGTTTTTATTGATACTAAGTCAAGACCCTTGGGCTGCAAAAACCTAAAAAGCAATCTACTATCAACTGCTGCATAGGAATTGTAAAAGGGCTCAATTTAGGTGCATCGTTACCAGAGAAATAAATAGTCTTTACTCGCCCATTAATGTAAAGTGTAAACAGTGTCAATGCCAGAACGCACCCCTGGCAAACGCCAATCTTAATCTTAAAGGGGTCTGTAAGCTCACCTTTGCTACTATATCCGAAAAAAGCATACAAACAGACAGAAGGTTAGCAGGGACACCCATCTGCTTCAAACCTTCCCAAAGCTTGGACCTAGGAATTGAATCAAAAGCAGTGGCGTCTCCTCCGCTAAGGTGGAGGAGCGTCGCCCCACTGCTTTGCAGCAGTGAAATAAAGAAAAATTTAATTATCCTAACTTGATGTTATTATCATTTTATTTGTTCCTGCTGTGGCAGTTTTGCAGGGCAGGGCTTCTCTGCTCATAGAGGAGCAGGAGTTGGAGTAGTGGGCACTCTGTAAGTGCAAATGACTGTTTGGCTGGCCATCCTGGGCTGGCCAAACTGTCATGCACAATTTGCATGTTCTTCACCCAGGCTGCATTACAGCCTGGGTGAAGAACATGCCCAGGCTCCCATTCCCTGGCTGGGTGCCAAACCATGGCACTAAGATCAATCACAATGCTTCATTGCAGCATTGTGATTGGTCAGGGGGACCTGAGTGCTTCCTGTTCCTGGCTGGGAGAGACCTGGCAAGAAGACGGAGGAGAGACGCGGTGACGATGGAGGAGAGACGCAGCGAGGAGGGACGTTTTTGTTTCTTCTTTCTTTACACCCCTCTCCCCCTCACCCCTGCCTCAACACCCCCGTACCATGCCGGCCACCACTGATCAAAAGCTGATCTTAGATCAACAAAGACTACACATAAGTGGCCCTTGTCTAGCACTAAACTTTTCCAGTATACACTGCAAAAACATAACATTTGATCAACTGTACTAACCCTATTCCTAAAGACTGCTTCCATATCTGAGAAGACGGAGTTTTCTTGGATCCACTCCATCAATTTCCCTAGGATAAGACGGGCAAATAATTTCTTAGAGGCATCAATAAGACTGATTGGCCTGTAGTTCCCTGGGTCCTCTTTATTGCCCTTATATATCAGAACAATGTCAACAATCTGCAAGAACCTGGAATCAGGCCACTTTCCAAGATGGAATGGGAAAGCAAATAAAAATAGTGGGCCCAAGCAAGGGTTCCGATTGAAACAAATCCCAAAGGATGGAATCGAGGCTAAGGGCTTTGTGAAGAGAAATCATCGGTATCCAGGCACTTGCAGGTCCCGGAGACTTATTTGAACAGCCAGGTCTTGAGGGCCATTCGGAATTCCAGAAGTGATTTAATGGTCCAGAGGTTTGTGGGAGGCTGTTCCATGTCTTTGCTGCGATGTGGGAGAAGGAGCATCCTTTTCTCCTGCTTTGGTAGATGCAGGGAGTATGGACAAGTCAAAGGGAAGTAGAACGTAGTGTTCTCGATGGTTGGTGGAAGTTTAGGCAGTGGTTAATGTATGCGGGTCCTTGGTTATGTAGAGCCTTGAGTTCGTGGGTCAGCAGCTTGAATTGGCATCTCTTCGGTACAGGGAGCCAGTGGAGTTGCCTGAGATGGGGTGTGTTGTGCGTTTGTCAGAGTAGGCCGAGGATGAGTCCGGCTGCAGAGTTCTGTATGGTCTGAAGTCTCTGTAGGAGGTATGCAGCAATTCCTACATAGAGGTCACTGCTATAGTCTAGTCGGCAGCTGATGAGGACCTGTGTCACAGTGCCCCTGTGTGTAGGGGTAGCCACTTGAAGATTTTACATAGCATGGGCAGAGTGTGGGAGCAGGTGGAGGAGACAGCGTTGGTCTGTTGATCTTGGAAAGTCAACATAAAGGCTTCTCTTACTAAGGGAACGGAAGCATCTTCTGTATCTCTACACATGGGAATCAGCTTAGCTGCATAAACCTTCTGGAAGATATCCACCCAAGTTGCTGGTTGTAAGTTGATATCAACTTGAGTAGCAGCATAGCGGCAACAATGGCCGACTATGCCCCAGAAGGATTTATTATCCCCTGCCCTGGGGGCTACTACCAAGTCATCCTACACCCTGCGATCCTATGTGGATTTTGCCCAAGTCATTGTGACTTTGTGGGTTTTCCTAGCCCTAGAGATATCAGTTCTATTCCCTACTTTTATTGTATGTATGAGAGTGGTCTTTCTACAGTAGTTATCAAACCATGAACAACAAGTATGTTGTTTCTTGGCCTTGCTTCTATCCTTACTTACAAGACCCTGGAGGAAAGTGAGAGAGTTGTTCATGGGAATTAAGTAGAGACACAAAATCAGGGGCTTGCGATCGACTAGGAGTCAATAGCTCCAGAGTGCCAGCCACCTGTTCGTAAATCATTGCCAGCTTATTGGGATCCTTGCAGACAAATTCTGATTTAAAGCCTGCTTGAAGGTACCACCCAGCTGGTCTTGAGGCCCATTCTCCTTAAGGGTCATATTGAGAGCATTGTGATCGCTATCATTGAGTTCAACCATTACCATGTCTATAAGGGAGGGCCACAGCTGTATAGAAAGAAATATATCATCAAAACGGCTCCTTTGCAAGAGATGTTTAAAAGTATGGTCACCTCTCCAATCAGTGAAGGACCTGCCATTACATGCTCTGAGGCCTAGACGAAGAGACAAACTCATCAGCTGGCTAACGGCCACTGTGCATCTTTTTAGAAGTTCCAAATCTAACTGGGGAACACCCAAACCACATCTTCCTCATCTGTTAGATAAACAGAATTAGAGACGAAAGATTTGAAAGTTACATTAAAGTCACCGGCAGTGATTACCTGATCATTATGAGGGAGAGAGTCAATAACATCCTCAAGGATGAGAAGAATACTAGAAGGCCTGCTCGCCCCACTGGACCTGTTGCAAACGTTAAAAAAGTAGCAAGGAAACCCACCCCTGACAAGGGACAGTGCCAAAATATCCAAGAGTTTAATTCAATTCTCGAAATTTACAGGCTAGTCACCCGCTGGCTGACCCCTGCCCTGTGTAATGGCTGGACAGAAAAAAGGTTGTAACCCCCCAGATCTGTGGACTGGCTCTGTACACCAAGTTTCTTATAAAATACATAAATTAAATAAGTCAATATACCCCCTCCCCATCTGGATTGGCCAGTTTAGAGGTAAGGTCAGCAACGCTCCATGATATTATGTTCCATGCTTCAGATTGCAAACTTGCAATAGGGAACAATAGAGATGGTTCCGCTGGGGGAGTTGGCTGTCAAATCTCAGATAGGTCAGTGGCCCTAAACTGGAATAAGGTCAGATTATTTTAAACTGATGCACTGGGTCCATTAAGCTTTAAGCAGATCTTCGATGGCACATGATTTGAAAATCACACCTCTAAAGCAATGAGGTTATCTACTATGTTACGGTAAACCAGAAAGAGCTTAACAGAATCTGGAAAGACAAGTATTTCCTCACATTGCCCAACCAATGAATTACTTTATTAGTCAAAGAGTCTTGGTTTTCTATTGCCCCTTCTGGCAGCCTTGGAACACTGTGCATGAAAATAGTACTGCCACTCTCTGGCTTGCGGACCCCTGGATGAAGAGACATTGAACTGGTAATAGAAAAACCATAGAGACGGGTTGATGCCGGTTTCAATGGCCCAGGCCCAATGCTCAGTACAGTGTGGAAAGGCCCTGCCTCTATGTGACCAAGGGTACATCTTGCGTAGTGGAAGGGGACTAAAGGAAAGCAATTAAAGACCTGCCCACCATGAACAGATCTTCCATCCTCTGCCCTGGCCTCTGAAAATTTGTAGGAAAGCTAGCAGAAAATTGTGTGCAAATTTGGTGTTCAAATAGTCTGTCCAAAAAGGGGCTGCATAGAAGTTTGAGCAGAATGAGGAGTCTGTTGCATCCTACCCATTAAAGATGGATCACATGGGGGGCGCTAGAGGGCGCGCGACAAGATGGCTGCGCCTTAGTGCAGCTCTGCCCGGCTGATCTTCTATCCGACAAGTATCTGCGGTGATTCGTGGCATCAAGCTACCAAACCCTACAATCTCAAAAGGCAATGCATCTCTGCACATACTGGTGCCACTGGAGGCTGTCGTCGCTGCTGCACAGCGGTTAAAATCAACTTTGTTAGGTCCGGCCAGCGAGGGTGCAAGATGGCGTTGGCCGCATTGCCATTCTGTACTAACCTGTGGCACTGCCCCGCTTTGATCCTGCGGTGAAGGACGACTGCTGCTGGTGTTGGGAGGTAGAACGCTGTGCTACTGATCGCCTGCGCTACACAAGCACATTGTGAGCCGAGCTGCTGCAGAATCACCTGGTCCGCGCCTGGCACTTCGTGGCTGCTGAGTGGGCCCTGGTGGAGTCGTGCAGTCCTGCCCAGACCTGGACCCGGAGATGGAGCCTGGTGCGGCCCCCACATACTGCTGAGGAAGGATCGAGTTGCCGCTGCTGGCTGTGGTGAGTGGGGTAGCGGTCTCGCCTGGGCCTGCAACTGCAGAGGCGGGTGTGGGTCTCAGTGCGTGGTCACGGCCTACGAGCTGCAGCTGGCGGGATGGCTGGGGAGGCGCTCGGGCCCGACCCCTGCATTGTGTAGATGCCGGGTGGGGTGGCTGTGGGACACCGTCTTCTTTTATATCCTGTCCTGAACACGCGAAGCCCTCACCACCTATGAGACATTCACGCATCGGAGCCTTTATCTCCGGCGCACCTGGCGAGTGACTGCCATTGTGATGCCATTGGGATTTAGCGGGCGATAAGTGGCCTGGATTCTGCGGCCTCTATGAGCCATTACCTTGCGTACCTTTGCATTACGCCTTACACGCTGGGATAGATTCATTTAGCGGCTTCTATACACCGCATTGATGCAGGTGCAGGCACTATAGGCCCATCAACAGGGACACAGCGTTCAGCCTGGGCTCATCTGCAATTCGCTAGGTTAGGAGTGTGAGGCACGCAACTAAATATATGTAACTGGACGGTGTTTGTCAACTTGTTCAGCCGTGCTTCCCCTTGTGGAGTAGATCGAGGTGCGGGGGGGGGGGGCTGCCTCTATCTAAGTGCTTGCCTGTTCTCGAAGCTTCTACCCTCTCTGCTTGCCTGACATGTGCGTGGCATGGGGGGGGGGCAAGTGCTTGATGTCTGGTGCCTGCGCAAACTGATGACCTTTATCCTTGCTGAAGCGGACTCTAGGGGCGACACCTCTGTATTGTGCAGGCGCAGGCCCCGAACTTGTTGGCTTACCACCTGGGGCATGATCTAGCTCTTGGGCCCCTCTGGAATCTACTACCCTGTGGAACTGTTGCACGGTACCCCCAGTATATCCTCAACCGGCTACTGTACACTTACATTGCTTCAATTTGACATGGGGAAACCAAACAAATCACAACCTCGCCTCAGGTTTGAGGCACGTAAATCTGGCAGGACTCAGAATAAAGCAGCCTCCGACTCCGAGGCGAACGCCCCGGGAGATGGTAAATCCACGCTGGAGACGACACTCATGGCCATGCAGCAAAGCCTTCAATCTATTGAGGGGACAATGGCGGCATTGAATCACAGACTAGATCATATGTTCACTCAGTTAGAAAAGCAAAACTCGAGGATGGGGGAGGTCGAGCAGCGGGTCTCGGCCACTGAGTATGGTCTTGGCGACGTATCGGGCAAAACGCTCCACATGGAAAAAGTGCTGGAGTTGATCCAGGCCAAAAACGAAGAATTAGAGGCCCGGTCTCACCATAATACCATACGGATCACGGGCCTTTCGGAATCCACCAACACCGGTAGGATGGTGACCTTCATTGAGACCCTGCTCAAAGAAATTTTTAGCCCGGAGAACTTATCCCCTATGTTTATTGTTGAGTGAGCCCACCGATCACTTACTGTGAGGCCGGTCCTGGGAGCTCTGCCTGCCCCATAATTGCTAGGCTCCTAAATTATAGAGACCGAGACACTATACTACGCCTGGCACGAGAAAAGGGCAACATTGACCACCAGGGGAATGCATTGTCCTTTTTCCGTGACTTCACGGTGGCAGTCCAGGCGGCGCGGCGGGAGTTTGGAACAGTCAAACAATTCCTACAATCTGAGGGAGTACCATATGCCATGTTGTACCCGGCCCGCCTAAAAATTGGCCAAGATGATAACTGCAAGATTTTCACTACCCCTAAGGCGGCGATGGAGCATGCCAAGAAACTGAAAAGGAGGCGGTGAGAGGCACCAGTTGACTCTGGGGATGATGAACAGTAGGGTGGTTGGGAGAAGATAATATGTTGGGCTACCTGCTCTTTTCACAGGGCGGCTCTTACGAGCTCAAGACATTAACTATGAGAATGCCGCAGCTGTCCTTGGGCACGGGGATGACGTGTTTGCCTGCTGGTTTTATTGATGCACAATGAGAATTGTTTTACCTATAGTATTTTAGCATGGATACCAGATCTTTTCAGCCACCTCCTGCATTGTAGGAGACTAGTAGCACTCAGTGCTCCCCATATGGGAGTTCCCCACAAATTGCACTCTAGATGTTGTTTAAGTTGAGGATTATTTACTCAGGGAAGGGATGGCTTTAGCAAGTTGGGTATACTAAAGTGGGTGGGGGGATGGGGAGGGGGCTGGACTGGAGGCACCTCTTTTTACCGGTACTGATACGAACTCTGAGTTGCACGACGCTGGCACTAGCTCTTTGATGCTTGTTCACCCATTATTTGATGTGTTCCAGTGGTAATATAAAGTTCCTCACTTGGAACGTGCACGGCTTAAATAGGGCCAAGAAAACCTGTTCTGTTTTGGCACACCTGGACTGTTTGGATGTCCAAGTGGCTTTTTTACAGGAAACACATCTCACACAATATTCCGAGAGAAATGTAGGTGCACGCTGGGCTGGGGTGAGGGTCACGTCCTCCTACTCTTCTTACTCTAGAGGGGTGATGATCCTCGTTAAACATGGGATCCCATCTACAGTGGTTAGTACGGAGACGGATGAGCAGGGTCGATTGGCAGTTATACATGGCAAGCTTGGAGGTATGTGAGTGCTTTTGGTAAATGTGTGTGGCCCAAACACTGACGACCATGCTTTCTTTGCAGATGTCTGGCGCCATGTCTCCAGCTTTCCCGCTGCAGAAATCCTGTGGAGGGCAATTTTAACACTTGCTTGGATGTCAACATTGATAGATTGGGCAGCGGCGCCGTGCAACACAGACAGGCGAAATGTAAATGTAAATGTCAAGGTACTTATAGAGCGCACTGTCACCAGACGGACACCTTGCGGTGTCGCCTTTGCGGTTTCCTGGCGCTGATACTCATACCGCTGTGGAACCCCTCCTGGCTTTCCCTGTGAAGTGTCCACTCCTGGGCACCCCCAGGGTGAAGCCAGGCATCCTTAGCGCTGTTTGGGCCAGTGTGGAGGCTAAGCAAGCTATTGCCCAGAGTTGCAGCGTGGGGCCCGTGATTAGAATAGGCACCGAGGCGAGAATAGACAGGTCCGAGGAAATTGAGCCCGAGCCCCACCGAGGCGGGAATCAAACCCTGGTCCCTGGCCAGAACTCTGCTTCAGGGTCTGCCGCTCTAACCATTGAGCCACACTCCTCCAGGCGATCGATACCTTACTGGGGCTTTTGGACGCTGGCGACATTCATGACATTTGGACAATCCTGGAGCACGAGAGGACCTTTGTCTTGACTGTACACGGCATATGGTCCTGTCTGAACTACTGGCTTATCTCGATGGTGGCATGCACATGGGTCGTAGATATTAGACACCTGGCAAAAACTCCGATCACTCCCCTGTGGTGCTTGAGCTGCGAATGACTGAGTGTGTGCGTCCCCCCTTCCTGTGGCGTTTTCAGCCATCCTCTTTGACTGATCAGGTCTTCAAGTGCACGGTGGGCGAGGCGATTCATAATTATGTCAAAGAAAATGAAGGCACTGTTGACAGCACAGGTGTCCTCTAGGAAGCCTTTAACCTCTTCAGTGCCCATGACGAGATAGTCTCGTCATGGAGCACGGTTGCGCTGTGCCCATGACGAGACTATCTCGTCATGAACCCCACCCACTAGTGCAACGCCCGGCACAGGAGGGGGAAAGGGCGTGGCACTGAAGGGGTTAAAGTTACTATCCGGGGGGTATGTATAGGAGTGCAGGTCGGAGTTCTGAGAGATCTCAGATGCAGAATCAACAGGCTCACTGCGGAAATCTCCGTGCTGGAGCGTGAATATGACAGTAACCCTGCCCCTGAAAAGCTCGCCGAGATTAGAAATTTAATAATACTGTAGGTCAAGAGCTGGCACATAGGTCTTGTAGGAGCACAGCACACTATAATGGTGAGGGTAGTAGACCCAGTCGTTCACTAGCTCAAAAATTGGCGGCGCCCAGGAGTCAGGAATATATCACTGAGTTGCTTGATAAGAACAGAGTGGCCCACCTTAGCACACCTGACATAAGCAGGGTGGTACTGGACTTTTATTCTGACTTATACGGAAGCTGTGCGCAGATCTCGGTGATGGATATTAATGATTACCTTGAAGATGTTGCGCTGGGGTGGCTTTCAGGCGACCAGCATGACTATATAACACAGTCTTTCGATGTAGAAGATGTTAAGCTAGCTATAATGTCACTCCCCACCTGTAAAGTGGCGGGATTGGATGGCCTCCCGAGCGAGTTCTATAAGGCCTATGCAGAGGATCTTGCACCGAGGCTTCTGAACGTATTAGCGGAGGCAAATCGCTGCGACTCCTATCGCCCTTATCTCTCATCAACATTGACACCAAAATCTTGGCAAAAATGATAGCTAGTAGGCTCTAGTCCCTCATCCCTAACTTAGTCCTTCCAGATCAGTCGGGCTTCATCCCCGCTCACTCTACAACACATAATCTCCGTACGGTGTGTGCCATACTGCATTATTTTGAGTCATACTTCCAAGCGGTCGCGGTGCTGCTTGATGAGCTAAGGCATTCGACTCACTTCTTTGGGAGAAAATGTTGACCGTCCTGCTTCGGATGGGCATGCCACCCTTTTTCTTTAAATGGAACAAGCTATTGCATAATGAGCCGGTAGCGCGGGTCTGAGTGAATGGATGGGTTTCAAACACCTTCTCCATAAAACGAGGCCGATGCTTTTTGCGCTTGCACTGGAGCCCTTAGCTTGTAAACTCCATCAGCGACATGCACAGGCAGCGTTGCGCTTTCTACAGCAACCCTTGGTGGTCTCGCGGTATGCTGATGATATGTTGCTATATGCCCGTGAGCCATCCACGTATCTCACAGAACTACTGCGTGATGCAGTGAAATACCTGGGGATCTGGCTACATCATGATCGTGATGGTGTGATATCTATGAACTATGGCCGGGTCGTTACTAAGATCACTGATCAGACAGCGTGCTGGGCCAAGCTGCTGCTCTCTCTAGCAGATCATATTGCGGTTGTGAAGATGGCGATATAGCCAAAACTGCTTCACTTGTTCGTTAACATTCCAATCCGCCTTAATCTTGCATTGTTTCACACGATCCAGTCAGCTGTGTTAGCTTTTGTATGGGGGGCAAGAAGCCGAGATGTAGCTGGGAAGTGCTGGTGCAACCATTTGAGTGGGGTGGCTTTGAGGCACCCGATTTGAGGCTTTACTATCTCTGCGCACAGGCACAGTTTGCTCATTTTTGGTACTTTCCGCAGCGGTTCCAACCCCATGTAGCAGTGGAGGCGGATTCGGTGCTCCCTGTTCCGCTTGTAGCGGCTGCCCTAACTGGTGGTATGTGGTGGGCCAAGGACTGAAATCAACCCTGTCCAATGCACGGCATGGGCATGGAAGATGCTCGCAGCTAGGGCACGATTAAATTATCTTTATGCCCCGACATTCGCACTTACAGCAGTGCACCCGGAGATATCCATGACACAGGGGCAGGCCGCCTTGAAAACGCTGAAGGCTGTAGGTATTACACAGCTGGGTGAGTACATGCAAATGGCAGGTTCAGGTCGCTTTTAGAGGTGCAGGGTGGAAGCGCCCAGGGGATGATGTTGGGATTCACGTATGTGTGGGTACGGCAGGCCATTAGAACAATGTATCCTGATTTCCCAGAAGAGCCAAAACCACTACTAGCGCTGCAGGCGGCACTGGCAGGAGAAAAACACCTGGGTCTAATAACCAAGCTGTATAATGCATTCTTTAGAGAACGGGAACCTCTTGAATCTCACTCATACACTAAATGGTACACTATACTAGGTGACTCACTGACAAGGGATGTTTGGCGGTTCTGCTGCACACTGACGGGCCGCCTGACGGCGAACTGTAATCCCTGCATCATACACTTAAAGTACCTGCACCAGCTATATTATACGCCGCTACAGTTAAAACGATTTGGGCTGCGGGAGAGTGCATGCTGTGTGAGGTGTGGGCAGGTCAATGCGGAATTTCTGCATCTCGTCTGGAGCTGTACCAGAGTACATACATTTTGGATACAGGTCATGAGAATGCTCACGGATGTTGTGATGGAACCGGTGGCATGTACGCCTGATGTGTGTCTATTGAGATGGGTGAAGAATCTCCAACCATGCAATAGGAGACTAGTAGCTGTATCGACTCTGCTTGCCAAGCGGGTGGTGCCGAAATGCTGGGGAGCGAAAAATGTTCAAACTTTGAAGTGATGGGTACGGGACTTAGTCTACTGCAAAGAACAGCAAGGGGTCTATGCGGAGGAACTACCTAACTCATCGCGCCCCAAGGACTTCTGGGCGCCACTCACTGTTTACCTACTAAGTAACCCTGTCTTGCAATAGATTCAATGTGCTAATAAGTTGTTGGTATATTGAGGAGGAGCTAGGGATGTGGTCGGTTCACAAAGACAAGAGCAACTGTCGCTACCGAGATGCATTAGATGCTTTGAGTTTGTGACTAATATCCACAGTACCGGGCAGAGGGGGGGTGGGAAGGGGTTTGGGTTGATGTTTCTTCCATCTACTAGACTGTTGAGTGACACCATGAAAAATTGCTTGTACTGATATGTATGCCAATATCCTTCTGTGTCCCAAAGATGGGGCAAATTGACTATTGTTCATTTACAAGCTGTTTAATAAACAAATAAAAAAAATAAAAAAAAGATGGATCACACACTGGAGGTTGTTGGGGTAGAGACAGTGTGGCTCTATGTAAATCATTTAGCAAGTTTATCAGTGCTCTCAGATCATTTACACTAGATTCAAGGCTTGGACCCATTTTGACAGAGAGCCAGCTTGCTTCCCCATAGACCCGGAGTCCCCCATGAGGGTCAGCTTAGCAGCATCATCAGTCACTCAGGCTAGCCAAAGGGAAATAGCAGACGTTGGAGATGGCAGGAGGATGGGGCGGGCAAACCTCTGGGACACGGACAATGTCTGACAGGATCATCATAATACAGTCATTCCTTCTACTTGGGGGATATTGGGCTGCAACCAGAGTGCTCTATTCCTTTATTCAGAGTTTTTGTGGAAATCCCAGCGATGGGTTTTCCGGGCCCCTTAACACCATGGGATGGGATAACATGCGAGGTAGATAGGTGGCAGGCCAGTGGCAGGCATTTGGGGTGCAATATTGTTTCAACTTCCTCAACCAAGGTATCTATCTCTGCTATAGTGTTTCTAGTAGTTGCCAGAGTGGACTTTTTCTTTGATGTGGAGGCCTTCATAGACGTTCCAGTAACTTCCTTTTCCCCATAGTAAAATGGTCTAGCAAAACAATATTTCCCAGGGATCACAAATAGATATCGCCCCACCACAGCCCAGCTTCTAGGTAAGTAGAAAAACTGTACCTTGAAGGTATAGCGGTTGTCATTGGGGTGGCCCAGCTCAGCCTCTTCTGAATGTTGATTGGAAAAAATTGGCCTGGTCTTGGCCTGGTCTTGGCACAGGCAGCAGTTGGGTATGTCCCGCGTGCATCCCACACTGCAGGCATTCAAAGCGCTTATAAGTGCATGGTTAGGTGATGCTGGCACCTCCTGGCACAGAGCAGGTTGGGGTGTGAGGTCCCCTCGGCAGACCTGAAGCAGTGAAGTTGTCCTGTGCTGCAGGCATTCAAAGCACTTAAAAGCGTGTGGTCAGGTGATGCTGGTGCATGCTGGCGCAGAGCAAGCTGGGGCTTGAAGTCCCACCAGAAACCCCAAAGCAGTGAAGTTGTACTGTGCTACGGGCATTCAAAGTGCATAAAATCATGTGGTCAGGTAGTGCTGGCACCTCATGGTGCACATCAGGCTGGGGGTTGATGATCCCCCAGCAGCCCCGAAGCAATGAAGTTGTTCGGCGCTGAGGGCATTTAAAGTGCTTAAAAGAGCGTGGTCAGGTGGTACTGGCACCACCTGGCACAGAGCAGGCTGGGGCTTGAAGTCCCCCTGGCAACCCCAAAGCAGTAAAGCAATCCTGTCTTTGGAATAGTGCACTAGAGTTCTTCGTTTACTAGCTGCCTTAGAGCCTTATTACAAGTATGGCAGTCCATAGGACGGCCATAATCACGGTGGCAGTCCGACCACGGCCACTCTGCGGGCCTGCCGTATTATGAGTGTGGCAGTCGGACTGCAACAGAACCACTGCATCGGCCAGGGATCCAGGATTCCGCTGCAATCATGCAGCGGTCAGGAGCAACAATATGCAGGCGGTGGCACTGTGGCACCGCCCCGCATATTGTGAGTTTGCTTTCCACCGCACCTTTCATGACAGTGAGCTCAACATCAAAAGGGTGGCAGAGAAGCAACTGCCCCCTGCTTCTCATGGGCCTGGGGGTGCATGGAAGTGGGTACATATTGTGCCACCCCGCACTTGCACCCCCAGTTCCTGCATGGTGTGCATGCATGCCACACTATGCAGGAACCTACAGTCGGCGCTCTCACAGTGGCGGTCTGCATGTTAGGCTCTCCCATGAACCTAACATACCACCACCGTCAGACCACTACTGAAATCAGTAGTCAGATTAAACCTGGCATTTCCCTCCCCAACAGTGATCAAGCCCATCCTGACTTCGCCTTCGTACTGCTCTACATAGCGCAAAGACGCCTCGGCATTCATACACTTTATAAGCCTTTATTTACTTACTTAACATTATAGTTAGGCTCAAGTTTCACTTCTATAAAACCAGAGAAATTCAGCAGTTATAGTTAGCTGAGCTAACTATAATTCGTGCCCCTGCAATGCACTGCCTATGACCTCACATATTACATCACTCATGACATGGTCAGTGACATCACTGATGACATCACTGATGACATCACAAATGACATCACTGATGACAGCACTGATGACATCATCCAGTGACTCTGAAAGTTTTAAAAATGTTTACGAGTGTCAAATATATATACTAAGGTGTATTGATGAATCAGTGGGTGTATGAGTGGCTGTATCGATGATTCAGTAGGTGCATGACTTACTGTATAAGTGAGTAATTAGGTGTCTCAGTGAATGTATGAGTCACTGACTAGGTTCTCTGAATCGTTATCACAACGGAGGGCGAGAAACAAGCAAACCAGTTGCACTCTCCCACTGACAATACTCTCACACAAGAGCAACTGGTATTCTTAAGGGATTTTTAGAGAGAATAAGGGCTTCCTCTGTTTCAGGATATTAGCTTTTACCTCTGCAATATACAAAGATATTGGAGTAGATACCTTACTCACTTATCGTGACATGCTTCATCATTGGCACCTATCCACACCCTGGTAAGATGGTACTACCAGGGCGGAGTCAACAATGGGTGGAATGGGAGTTCTTAGATAAAATCAAACTTGGACAAGCAGGGATCCAGAAGGGTGATTTGTTTAAAAATACCTCAAGGTATACCCAAAGTCTTTTCTTTATTTGAGGGTACCTGGGGCATAGATACAATTGCAAAAGTATGGGGTTCTATTAAATATAGTCATTCGATTCTATTTCTTTATTCGGATAAAAACCATATCCATAAAAGCACGAATCACATGAAATCAAATTAAAATACACAAATTCATAATAAATATGATAATAATATAAAACAAGTTCAATAAAATCATTATTCACAAGTACGAAATATGTTAAAAACATATACAGTAGTTTTCAAAAAAAGTAGCCAGCTCAATTTGTTGTTGTCATAATGACAATATAATTTTTTTTTAAATATAGTCATTCAATTATACCCACTGTGCCAACATGTTTCGGCCCACTCCAAGAGCCCAATCAGGTCTGGGGCGTTTGTCAGAGCTGTATTTTAATTTATCCCTGCTCTAATATGCACGCACACCATGCACACTTGTGAAAGCTAAAGCTCCCACTTGTCTTTGTCACCTGTCCAGAGGTGTTTACCTCTAATTATTGTTGCCAAGGTTCATGCAGTTCTTGCGAGTGGTGCCGTCCTGTAGTCACACTTGCATCAAAGACCGGACACCGAGGGATTACCTGGTGTCTCCTCACAGACCCGGCGGCTGTTAGTACCATCTTCCCAGGGTGTGGATAGGCGCCAATGATGAATGATGTCATGATAAGTGAGTGAGGCATCTACTACAATATCTTTGGATATTGCAGAGTTAAAATCTAATATCCCGAAACAAAAAAAGTCCTTCCTCTGACTAAAAATCCCTTAAGAATACCAGTTGCTCTTGTGTGTGAGTAGGTTCTCTGAATGTCTGTATCAGTCTGTCTGTTGGTGTGTAAGTGGCTGCATGGGTTGGTTAGTTAGTAGGTACATGAGCAGCTATATGGTTTACTGATCAGTTGTCTGAGTACCTGTATGGGTGTATGAGTGTCTGTGTAGGTGGTTAAGAGGGCGTGTGACTGCCTGCTTGGATAAGTGACTGCGTGAGTCAGCGGTTCTATGGGTTAGTGAGTGTAAGAGATAGCTTGTTCTTGTGACTTAGTGTGTCTATGGCTGTGTCAGTAAGTGAGTGGATGTATCAGTGGTATATGGGTAAGTGGATATGTTAAAGGCAGTATACTTAAGTGTTGGAGTATATCAGTGACTGTATGTGTGAATGAGGAAATGTGTTAGTAGCGGTATGGGTTAGTGAGTGGGTCTGTGAGGGCCTGTATGGGTCAGTGATTATATGTTAAGATATGTATGAATAAGTGAGTGGATGTATATGTAACTTTATAGGTGAGAAATGTCTGTCTGATGGAGTCTATATAGGTGAGTGATTAAGTGTGTGAGTAGCTCTATGAGTGACTGATACTGTGTGAGTGGCTATATGGCTGTATGAGTGTATATATCAGTGACTGTATTAGCGAGTGAGTGGGTATCTGAGTGGCTGTATGGGTGACTGAGTGGATGTGTGTGTAGACCTATGAATCAGTGAGTTGGTATTTATGTACTATATGGGTGTGTTAATGGTTTTGAGAATGGTAGTGTGGATGTTCGAGTGGGTGTTTGAATGGTTAAATAGGGGTGGGGGTATAGTTAGCTCAGCTAACTATAAATGCTGAATTTCTCTGGTTTTGCATGAATGAAACTTGAGCCTAACTATTACGTTCCTGTAATTTTTGTTTTTCTCAGTGAATTTCTAACATTTTTTTTAAATTCTATTTCCTAGCTATAAAAGCCCTATAACCTTTGGGTTTTTCAGTGAATTTACAAGGTTTTTTAAATGCTAATTCCTAACTTTAACTTACCTAACCTTTGTTTTTTCAGTGAATTTCCATGGTTTTTTAAGTAGCAATGGTTTTTGCAGAATGATGTGGAAAAGGGGCGGGGACTCTGACCAGCTCTCAGAAATCCCACTGAGTAGGACTTATAGAAAGTACCAAGTGGGCTTCCTGGTCCCCAAGGTCCTTTAACATCCAAGACAACTTTATTCCCCAACCAATAGTGTGCCAGGAGACGTGTTTGCACAGTGGTGCAGAAAGGGTGTGTGGCCTCAGAACACCTCTTAGCAAACTGACTGTGTGGAACTTGCTCGAGGTAGCAAGAGGGATACTTGGCTCTCAAATACCCTCAATAGCCAAGGGGACTTCATCCAGCAACTAGTACTATGCCAGGAGGCACGGTTGCAGAGTGATACAGAAAGGACGTCTTTGATGATTGCAGATAGTGCCTGTATGATTCTATGAGTGCCATTGCCAAGGACAGACTGCGAATACCGGGTGTTTTTAACAAACTGTAAAACACATATATAGACATATTTAATATAAGGTTTCAGTGTAGCTATTTAGTAAGGTACTAATTTAACTTTTCCCTTTGTATTCATTTGTCTAAGTAACTAAAACAAAACGTCCTTTTCCTTCTTCAGAGCACCACCAGAGATCACGTCATCAGCAGTCATCAATAAAAATGACAAAGTGAAAATCAGATATATAGACATATTTTACACAAAGTTTAAGTGTAGCATTTTAGTAACATAATTGTTTCACTTTATTTTAACAATACATTTAACTAAAACAACAATTTAAAAAAATTACTCAACATCTGAACTCACAAATACAACATAACTACCAAACACCCACCAAACTATATGAGTGCATGAATAGAACCTGAGTGTTTCATCAGTGCTTCAACCTCAGTATTTCAATAACCGCATGGGTTGTAAGTGGGGGTTTCGATGGCTGCATAGGTTCTGCACAAATGTTATAATGATTGCATAGTTACAGCCTTGTTAACTGCATAACTCAATAGATAGTTCCTAGGTGATTAGATTAATGTATAGGTAGGGCCCGCATACTTTAATGACTACATAATTTCTGCCTGCCTGATTGCAAGAGTACATGTATAGTTTCTGTATAATTGAATAACTCATTGGATACTGGATCACTTATTTGATGACTGCCTGAATAGTGGCTGGGTGATTCCATGAGTGTCTGAATACTACCTGACTGACTGAGAAAGTATCTTCATTGCTATTAAATACATAACAGTTGTCATTATATAACTGAAACATTGATTATCTCTTTCTGTCAGTATCAAACTACCTGTTTTACTGTATACATGCTTTTCTTCTGAGGTATGTGTGAGTGAAGTCTAGGTATCACACTTCATATATAATTAGATATATGGCCCTCTAGTAAAATACATTGCTTTGTTGCTGAGCGTGCACATGCATCAGTAAGTTTCTAAAGAGAAAATGTTTCAAAGCGCAAAACCTGTTGCGAATAGCATACCTACATAATTTCTTAAATACTTCTTCTGCTTCTAAAACATATATTCAGCGTAACTCAAACAAAAGTTACACTCTAAATGAAGATAGCACAAGACCTCTCAAAGCATTTTCCACTATTCATTCTTCTCAATTTTAAACAAACCATGTTTAAAGAACAACATTACCCTCACCATATGCATGAAATTTGCATCAGCCTTACTGAACATGGATCATCATGTAAACATATCTGTGATTTCTTAATAGATGTACACCTTCAAGCCATCTTTCCCAAAATATTTACCTCTCTGCATCTTTAAGCAAACTCAAAAGTACAACCGTATATATAGCTGCATGCAAGCACAAAACCCATATCTCACCATCTAAGCATATGGAAAGTGGTCATATAAGAAAAAAAACACATTGACAAACACTTCCCAATAAATACCTACTTTGGGGCCGATTGTGATGTCGGACGGTCGGTCAGGAGCCGTAACCAACTGACCTGCTGTCGTCGGTTACGGCCCTGCAAGTACAATACGACCTAACAGGGTTTGGTCGCACTCGTATACTTCACAATGCAAGCATGCATTCCGAGCGGAATGCAGGCTTGCATTGTGAAAAGCAGGGGTGCAGTTCATCTCTGCACCCTGTGGCTGGCACCCCAAGGTGCCTGCCACCGGGTGCAGGGATCCACAGAGAGGCACCATAGGTGCCCCCAGGCCGCTATTCGGCAGCCTCGCACCCACGGGGGCCCTACTGGGGGCCCCCAAAGACAGTTTCCGACTGCCTTTTCGTGCCGGAAAGACCGGCATGAAAATGCAGTGAAACACTGCCATCGTACTCCATCAGTCGTAAAGAGGCGGCCGAGGGAGTACTGAGGGATTTCCGGACGGCGGACGGGCACTCCGAGCCTGTCATCAGCCACCTGGAAATCCGAGTCAGATTCCTTTCCGACCGAGCCCATCGGAATGGCTCGGTCGGAAAGGAATCCTTCCGACACGTTCCAATTCGGTCGGAAGGGCTCTGACCATCGTTTGGAGCCCTTCCGAATGAAATCGGAATCGGCCCCAAAGTATTACATCTTTCTAATTCATCTACACGCAGACATGTTCTCATCTTTTATTTCTCACTACACAATTCCTGTTTAATAATTTTACTAAAAGTACTACTGCAAAAAGAACAGTTGATGGACAGAATGCAGAACAATGTCATACATTCACCCCAGTACAAAGATCTGGGCCTAAATCCATAATTTTTTTGTTCACCATGCCATTCCAGTTTGGACCCAGCCATATTCAAATCAGTCTTGACCCTGCACCCAAAGGGAACAGTCCAGCCCCAACTGCCAGGCCAGGTCCTCCCTGGACTGGAAACAAGCATCCTAGGACCGGTTTCGGGCTTTCAGCCCTCATCAGCCAGGATAGCTTGACTCCAGTGGCAAGGAGAGCACGGGACCCATGTCTGGGCATACCCGGCCCACTCGGGGTGACAAATGCAAAAACATCAATTGATGGACAGAATGCAGAATAATGTCATACATTCAACCCCCGTACAAAAGTCTGGGTCTAAATCCATCGTTTTTTTGCTCACCATGCCATTCCAGTTTGGACCCAGCCATATGCAAATCAGTCTTGACCCTGCGACTGGGGATGAATGTTTGCATTGTCCAGCATTCCGTCCATCAATTGTTTCTTTTGTAAATGTCGCCCTAAGTGGGAAGGGGATACCCATGCTCACTACAACACTGGATTCAGGCTAGCCTGGCTGATGAAGGGTGATGCCCTGAAACTGGTCCCAGGATGCTTGTTTCAGGTCCAGGGAGGACCTGGCTTGGCAGTTCGGGCTAGACTGTTCCCAAAAGGAACAGGGTTAAGACTGATTTGCATATGGCTGGGTCCAAACTGCGGCGGTGTGGTGAGCAAAAGAATGATGGATTAAACCCAGATCCTTGTGACTGGGGGTGAATGTTTGCATTGTCCAGCATTCCGTCCATTAATTGTTTCTTTTGCACTAAATGTACCACTACTCCGAGAATGCAATTGACAGATGTATCTATTCTGCACATGATGTTTAGACATTTAAAACATTCTTAGTTCCTCATTGCAACTTTCCACAAAACTATACTGTTATTTTTCGATAAAATAAACAATGTAATAAACAGGCACTAATTCAGTTTTCTCTTACTTCCCAAAACATTCACCACTAACCTCTTAAACACATGCCCTCTAATAAATACAATTCATCTCATATGTTTTCTCATCACTCTGATAATCAAACATCCATATACATTTTCATTTCTAATGTACATTTTTAAAATAATTATAAAGTTATATACATACCACTCAATTTAGTTTGTAGATTATATTGTTGTTTTAGCTCTTTCTGAATAGTTTGGACACTGTTAAGATTTGTAAAAACTAAGCACAGGAATGGTACACCACTCTCACACAAAGCAAGTCTAAAATGGCACCCTCTTCAAATTTCCACTCTATTATCATGAGAAAGGTAGCAATTAAAATAATTTCTTTCATTTTAGACTACTGCATCTCCATTTGTGAATGGTAACCCTTACACTCTCTTTCAAAACGAGGTTCCTGTTGGCGCATTTTTGCGATATATTCGCAATGATCGTGGAATCATTGTGAATAAAAACGTGATTTTAAACCAATATCTAGCTTCATTTTTCTGAAAGTTAAATACCAGACAACAGTTTATTACATAGTCCTGATTTGGAAATTAAAACTTGCCATTACTTACATTGTGTTATCACGCCTTAGCTTTTAAAAAAAAAGGGCTGTCTCTTTAACACCCTTCCCCCCCAATACAGTATTAGCCCAGTGTATCTAGCAACCCAGTGGAACCAGTAGGTCACAAGTTCACAGCACATTCTAGAAGGAACATGCTGTTTTCAAGTAAGATACAGCAGGTGTGCTTTACTCCACACATTCAAAAGCATATCCATGTCTGCATTACATTTCTTTTCATAAACAACAGCCAATAATATGACTTTTTGCTAAGGCATCCAACACACAACCTAATTTTCTTCAATGTCATGCTGACAGCATCCAATGAAATATATCTTTTGTTTTAAACACCTCCGTTTTAACTGCTTTTCCTTTGGAAAACTACCTTATTCACCTCCAGCCTTATCCTCAATTCAAAATGCTTAGAGTATAGATTGTGGGCTACAGCTATATCTATTGTCAAAAGAGGCTGCGAAAAAGAGAGGTAACAGGGCCTTGGGTTTGTCAAATGTGCAGATTACTTGGTTTGCCCAGAGAGGGTTAAAGTTTCATCAGTTGCTGGCTTTAGTTAAATCCATTGTGGATTCCCAAACTTCTCACCTCATGATTGTGCACTGTGGTGGCAATGACCTAGGCACATTGACTGGGGTAGGGCTGGAAATCCTAATGAAAGAAACCTTTCCAGAACTGATGTTGCTTTTCCATCACCCTGTCATGGTGTACTCTAATATATGCCGAAGACAGAAATGAAAGTGGTCAAATCAATTCTGTCCACAGATTGACAAAGCCTGGAAACATGTTAATAAAACTGTTTCTGCATTCCTCATAGACCATCGCATGGGCTATTTCAATAACAACAATTTGCGTTTTGACATGCATGGAATTTATAGAAATGATGGAGTGTACTTTACAGAATAATTTATTTTTATTTATTAATTTATTTTAGTGTTTTATAGAGCGCAAACATGACCCATGAGAGTATCAGAGAGCTTTACACGGTTTACAGAGTTGAACAAACAAAAAGGCTTAGAGTACAGAAATATACAAAATGGTTGGAGAGGGGCGGGGTGCTGGGACCATAGGGGAAAAAGAGGGACACAAGTGTATGGTTACAATTACTATTAGAGTCCGTAAAAACAAAAAAAAAAACATTTTCTCGGTGGAGTGAATTGGTGATCTGAGGAAAAGGAGATAGTCTTAGATTAGTCAGGCCCACTGTGGTGGTTGAAGGCAGGACTTAGACGAGGAATTTACCCATGAGGAAAGTTTTGGCCTCCTTTTTGAAGCGTGCTAGAGAAGGGATTCTTCTGATGGCGGGTGGGAAAGAGCAACAGGGTGTTTCTAAGTAACCTGAAACTCTGCATCCGGTCCTATGTGTAGCAGCCATATATACATAAACAACACAACAGCTCTTCTCAGAGCCACCCTAGTACCTGAAATATTGTGAAGTGTTTTTCTAAAGTTTTTTTTATTTCTTTAGTATTTGGGAATCTCTGCAACGACATTGCGATCCCCGTGGACACGTCACGAAAACTGAAGACAAAAGCAGACACTCAAGTGCCACCAACACATCCAAAATAATATGTAAAAAATTCAATTTTGAACATTGCCCTACACAAATTACTATTTACATACTTCTTTCAAAGCATGTTTAAACTCAGAATTTTGTACTTGGGGGTAATGTTCCCTCTAATTTTTTTCCTCTGCCTGCGGCAGTATAAGGTCTCTGTGCGCTGCAGCCAAGGCTATGTGCGCCAAGAACCCAACTGCATGTGTGGGTGCAGCGCCAGTTATCAGTGCAAATATCACTCAAACATTTTCATAATAAAGTGAAAAGACCGTTATTTCTACACATACAGCACCACATGAAGGGTCTTAAGGCAGGTTTGCAACTTACAATAAACATAAAAAGGATACAGTATTCAAAAGCATATTCTCCATTGAAGGTCTTTTAATGTAGCAATGTGACCCTTAATATCACTTGTCAAATGTGAATGCTACATCCCTAAGAGGTGTCTGTGTTATTCAAGATAGCACTACAATTGAATCTGTAAAAATGCATTGTTGTGTCCTATCCTTAGCCAACCACAGAACATTCCTTATATGCGTTTTATCTCCTGCTGCATTTCTTGCATGCATTTTGCAGCCCTGCCAAGTGCCATCCATCCGGCTTAGACTAATGCATTTTAGTGAGGTGGTCTGCATCCCTGCACTAAAATGCATTAATCACACATTTGTAGTGCCTTGACAACACCTGCATGCTGTGCGGGAGAAGCTTGTCTGAAGCTGCAAAATGCATGTCATGTGCACTATTGCAGTAGATAACCTTGCTATATTCAAGCTGCCAGTTTGTGGTCTCATTGTGCAACATACTTCTGATCATCTGGATATTTTCTGCTACTGACACTACTAGACCAGCAGGCATAATCGGAAACAATTAAACAAATGGCAGCTGTATCTAACCACTAGCATATTTCTGTCTTTTTCTAAATCGCACAGAGAACATACTGGCTGTTGGATTGCAGAAAATGCTGCTCAAATTAAGCTCTGGGGTGACATTCGAAAATAAATGAAGTGTTGCTGTAGAGAAAGTAAAATGGCTGCTATGCAGCGGCGACGTTGAGACCCTAATCTCTTTCTGTTATGGACGTGTGGGTGGCCGTGCCTGGCTGCTGACTTGGAGGACACTTGCACCTGTCCAAAAGGGTAGTTAGTGCCCTGGTAGTGATGCACCCCTGGAGGCATCATGCAGCAAACACGTGAGAGGTAGCACTGCAGGAGAGGGACCCCACTGCTGTGCGGGAAGTAGTGGCCTGTCGCTTGGGGGTGCTCAGTGAGTGAAGGGGCCCTGGTCCACTGGGGCCTCCCTGACTCAGCTCTTGGTGTGAGTTCGAATGGAAGGGCCCATCAAACATTCCACTCACCTCCTGGGTGCAGTACCCAAAAACAGCTTAGTTGTCTGCTCATTTCAGCAACACCGTTGTCGGGAACACTCAGCTGCGGTGCTCCACTATGTTTGGGGACAATTTGAGTTGGCCATTGTCTGAACCACTTGGGGAACTTACAGTCTTAGGAATGAGCAATTGCCAAATAGCCTCTTTGTGAGAAAGCAACAAGGAGCCCAGGACTATTTTTCCACAGGAGGAAGAAAAACACACAAGGAAGAGAGCAAGAGAAGCACGGAGGAGGGAGCGTTTAAAGGTGGGAGAAACACAGGAGGGAGAAAGCAGTATGGAGCAGTTGGGATGGCTGAGAAAAGCACAAGAGGGACAGACAGCATCACTGAGAGCAGGGGTGTTTTGCAGATGGAGAAACACACAGAGAGGAAAGCAACATGGAGCAGGGAAGCATACAAGGGAAAGAGCAACACGGAGTGCCTTGGGTAGTGCCTTGGTGACTGCTGCAAAATGTGCTTTTAAATTTTATTATTAGATCTAGCACACCGCAGTGGTGCAGGTCTAACTACCTCATACCTTGATTTTGTTTGCGAGGAAGGGTCACTCATAGTCATTGAAATGGTACTCATAATACACTGAAATTAAGAAAACGTCTCATGTAGGAATCTGAAACCTTGGTAGCTATGCATTTGTTAATAAAGCGTGGCCTATTGTGTGCCGTTTTGGAAGTTTTTATGTTAATTTAAGCGCCCTTCTTGCCTATACACAGCGCCTGCAATTAACTTGAGTGCTTTCAAAAAGGCACCTAATCTACACCACTCTGTCAATAGGTTGACCATACGTCACAGATTTGCCGGGATAGTCCCGGTTTTTCACCACCTGCCGTGGAAGTTTTCAGTAAATTTGGCTCATGTCCTAGTTTTCAGGGCAGGTTGACTAAAAATGGTGGGAGGTGCCTTTTTATGTTTTCCAAAGCAGTGATAGTTAGCAGCTGTTATAAAAAAATCAATTTAATTAACTGGCATGATATTGGCTTTAAAAATTTTATTTTATCAACGTTTTTACAGCCTCTTCTGTAATTCTCTGCTGATGAGCGATGTTATTCTGTGTGCTCCCTTTAAGTAAAAATTGAAGCCAACCCTACCAAGTACCACGCATCAGGTATTAGACTAACGCATTTCAGTGTGGTGGTCTGCATCATTGAACTGAAATGCGAAGTCAATCATTTATAAAGCCTTCTCCGATGTCAAACCCAGTGCCAGCTGGTAATTAGAAACACTTACAGAAAGCTGGCAGCGCCCGGTCAGCCCTGCTTGCGCAGACTTGGGGGTTGGCTCAGCTAGGTTTGGGCTGGCTTCAGGGGCTACAATGTAACAACTTCACCCGTAGTGGGCTGGTGCCGCATTGAGCTTCTCTGACCTCACGTGACGAAGTGGGCAAATTATTGTCTGCATGATTTACCCTTGGCCCAATGTCGGATAGATTGAGTCTGACTACACTACTAGCCATAGGCGCCCTATCACATTTTCTTTTTTTGTTCTTTTCCGGAGTTTTCTGTAGCGCAAACTTAACCCAAAGATATCGGGTATTAGAGTGCTTTACACAAGTACTAGTTGCGTTACTTGTGGACACATTCATTTTTTTGTTAGGCGCGGGGAGATTACGTGAATTGCCCAGAATCACAGGATTTTGTGCATCCTTGCTGAGAATCGAACCTGGTTCCACAGATTTGAGGTTGACCGCCCTTGCCGTTAGGTCAACTCCTCACCTGCGGTCCGAGCGTACATCATGACAATCAGTTTACATATGGCAGTAGGCACCGCGCATTGTTGTGCCGATCCGGGCGGCCCTAATGTGCCTATGGCCACCCGCGACCTGACCCAGACTGCGGCTGCCGCAGGAGTGGTGCTACTTCATATTTAGCAGATAGCCTGCATGAGTCGTCACATCTGCCCGCAGTCTGGCCCATGCAGGGGGAGTTGTCGCGGCGGTCTGCTGGCATCTTCAAAAGTCACAGGTGAGACCCCGGGGTGCAACTAGCCTTGAGTCAAGTATGTTGATAGTAAACCCTGCCAACCCATACGCATATCAGACATGGTGTTGAAGCGATCTAAGGACGTCGACCATAATGCAGGCTGTGTACACCGAGGACCGTGCTAAATCTATCCCAGCACTGTGGCATTTAAATAAAGAAAGCACATTTATGAATGCTACTTCCTGTACAGCCTGCAATGCCAGTCACTTGCAGACCCTTGGTAGACTGTGCTGGAAACTGTGAAAGTGCGGTGCAGCCCCGGATATCGATATGAAATAATTTAATTAAAATCTAACCTGCTCATTTCCTCAGTCCCCTGCAGCCTGACAGACAAGTTAATTTTGCCGAATGTTGTTCAGTTGTTGACTGAACAACCATTCGCCACATGTCTTTTTTCAATTGCGTGACACAGTTACAGTGTACTGGCACCAAGGTCACCATCACGGCCCGGGTGACAGCTAACTGAGACTTAGAGCTACTCTGTGCAGTTTACGTTAGGACTCGGATCCAGTGCAGCCCCTAGGACACACAGGCAGCAGCCCCTCTCTGCTGACACAGACCAAAGGCTGCATGTAATACCAATAACGGAGCACCGTACAATCTGAGGTCAGTCCTGAGAGTCGGCCTCTCTCCTGCAATAATCAGCAAAGCAATGTCAATGACCCTAAGCCCCATCTCAACATGGCCCGAGTCTTGCTTGGAACATGTGAGCTGAACACCGCGGATGTGAATGGGGTAAAGATGGACTGCAAAGGAGCAGGTTGGTTCTGGTGGATATGAATGGAGTTAGTTCTAATGGCTGTGTGGCATTTGAATGCACGGAGTGGGGCAGGTTGGGTCATATTGGGAATAGCGGTCTAGTGTACTTGAGTAGAACCAGACTGATTTTACTCTCAAGTAAGTGGCACTCATAGTTGTTGAAATGTCACTCATAATTGCACTGTCTTTTTTTTAATGTCACACATCGCAATCTGAAACCTTGGCAGCTATGTGCTGTCCCTTTTCTGTTTGTATGAAATGTCCCGCTTTTTGGCTTTAAAATTCTGGTCACCCTATCTCCCAACAAAACGCACATAGCAAGCCTAACAGCACGACGTGTGCTTTCACAATCCCTAATATATATTATGGATTGTAAAAGCACACGTCGTGCTGTTAGGCTTGTTGCATGCCTTTTGTTAATAGAGTGAGGCAGATTGCGTGCCTTTCTGAAAGTTTTCATATTAATTGCAGGGCCCGACCTGCTTACACACGGGGCTGCACTTAGCATGAATACTTTAAAAAAGGCACACAGACTGCTGCGCTCTGTTAAGAAAAACCACGTCGTAAGCCCAGCAGCACCAGGTGTGCTTTCAAAATCACTAATACATATTAGTGATTGTGTAAGCACACGTTGTGCTGTTAGGTGCTGTTAGGCTTGTTGCATGCCTTTTCATAGCTGTCAAGGTCTCAGATTGCTTATGTGTGACATATTCATAATTTAAGTGTAATTATGAGTGACATTCAACGACTCTGAGTGACTTTCTGGAGAGCAAAATCAAGCAATGAGGACGAGTGAAACACATATAGATTTATATATATATAGATTTATATATATATAGAATTATATATAAAAAAAAACAAAAAGCCACAGAGCCCAACTTCGTCTTATTTCCAGAAGACATTTATTCGTCTGAATGCGCGGCAGCATTTAAACACTTCTCTCCACCCTACGCGTTTCGGCGTCATGCCTTGTACACAGGTGAGTGTTTCATTCTCTTAAAGTCACAGTGATAATTACTCTCCCAGTGGTCACGTGGCCTCTATACACTTCAGGCCCCAGAATGCACTCGAAGTATTGCAAAGTGATGTGGCAAAAGTTCAAATAATGCTTAATAGCGTGATTTCTACTGCCATCGTCTCGTGTCTATTTTTGCATCGCTGTGCATCTGTCAATAAAAGCATAGTGCTGGTGGCTGCCACGCAAAGTACATACTTGGAATGCAAAGTGTCAAAAGGAAGAGCGTGGTCTCCCTCATCTCCCTTTCTCTCACCAACTCGCAGTGCCAAATTGCCTTGGAAATCCGGCGGCTGGTGCGGGTGGGAAAGCGAGTCATGCCCCCTCCATTTGATGCTTACAAGAACCTCCAGTTTGCTGGGGGCCTCCAACTCTGCAGGGCGGGCTCCAAAAAGACAAGACTGGAGAATCCTGTCGAATTACTAAACAAAAAGCCACAGAGCCCAACTTCGTCTTATTTCCAGAAGACATTTATTCGTCTGAATGCGCGGCAGCATTTAAACACTTCTCTCCACCCTACGCGTTTCGGCGTCATGCCTTGTACACAGGTGAATGTTTCATTCTCTTAAAGTCACAGTGATAATTACTCTCCCAGTGGTCACGTGGCCTCTATACACTTCAGGCCCCAGAATGCACTCGAAGTATTGCAAAGTGATGTGGCAAAAGTTCAAATAATGCTTAATAGCGTGAGACTGCCTCCCGTGATCAAGGCTCTGGTGAGCAGAAACGTTGGGGAACAGTGAGCCTCTTGCCTCCGTGTCATTCTACGAATAAAAGGATTTTGAAAGCAACATTACCAGAGTCAGTGCGCCTCTTTTCAAGGTAAAGGAGGAATGTTGGTGGTATTTTATCTGGAAGCTTCGCACCAGAAGCACTGGCCGCCCTGCCAAGGTTCAGGCTTTTTTGCGTGGCAATAGGAGCTGGTGATATATATATATATATTCAGTGAAAAAACCATAGGTTTCACACACGTTATAGTTAGGAATTAGCATTTAAAAAACCTTAGAAATTCAGTGAAAAAACCATAGGTTTGACACATGTTATAGTTAGCTGGACATTTTACTCGTAAAAAACCAATGAAATTGCCCCGTTATAGTTAGTTCAGCTAACTATAACTCGCGCGCCCGCAATGCACTGCTGATGACGTCACATATTACATCACTCATGACATGGTCAGTGACATCACTCATGACATCACTGATGACATCTCAAATGACATCACTGATGACATCACTGATGACATCATCCAGTGAATGTGGGTTTTTCTGAAAATTAAATATGTTTTATATATGTATATCTCAAGGTCGATGGAAGAATAAATGGGTATATAAGTGTCTAAATGGATGATTTGTTTTTGAAAAATTGATTGTGTAACTGACTGATTAAGTGTATCTTAGTGAATACATGGCTTAGTGAGTAATGTTTAAATGTGTAAATATCTGTATGAGTCTCTCACTTTGTGTATAAGTGGCTGCATGGGTTGGTGAGTAGCTACATGGGTGTCTATATAGGTTATTAGTTGGTTTTTTGAGTATCAGTCTGAGTGTCTGTATGGTTCGGTGGGGGGTATTACGTAGTGCATAGGTGCATGAATGAGTGACTCACTGTTTGTATGTGTTGAACAGACCATGTGTGCAGGACTGCATGGGTGGATGAGTGTGTGTATGGGTGTGTTAGTGAGTGAATGACTGTCTCAATAGTGTCTTTATGAGTAACTACATATGTTTAAAACTAGTATATGTGACTATTGGTGTATATATGTGAGTATATGCAAGGGTGAGAGATTGGAAGAGTTCCTGTATGAATAAGTATGTGTTTCTATAAGTGATTGTTTAAAAGACTAAGTATGTGTAAGTTTCCGTAGAAGTAAGTATGGTGGTGTGTGTATAACTGTATATGCAAGTAAATGTATGTTTGATTCTTTATTAGTACGAGTGACTATGTGTGTGAGTAACTCTATGGATGAGTGGCATTGTGTAACAGGATGTATAGGTGTATGAGTACATATGATGAGTGAGTACATGTATGAGTGACTGTATTGGACTGTTGGTGAATGAGTGGATGTGTATGTGGATCTTAGAATTACTGAAGAGGTTGTTGTAACTGGTATTGGTATGTCCATTGTTTTGAAAATTTTAGTCTCTATTTTTGAATGTGTGTGTCAAAGGTTATATTAGGGTGAGAGGAGGTCTGCCACTCTATCACAAGGATGATGTCATCAGTGATGTCTTCAGTGATGTCATTTGAGATGTCATCAGTGATGTCATGAGTGATGTCACTGACCATGTCATGAGTGATGTAATATGTGACGTCATCAGCAGTGCATTGCGGGCGCGCGAGTTATAGTTAGCTGAACTAACTATAACGGGGCAATTTCATTGGTTTTTTACGAGTAAAATGTCCAGCTAACTATAACATGTGTGAAACCTATGGTTTTTTCACTGAATTTCTAAGGTTTTTTAAATGCTAATTCCTAACTATAACGTGTGTGAAACCTATGGTTTTTTCACTGAATTTCTAAGGTTTTTTAAATGCTAATTCCTAACTATAACGTGTGTGAAACCCATGGTTTTTTCAGTGAATTTGCAAGGTTTTTTAAATGCTAATTTTTTTTTTTTTTTTTTTTTTCTAACATATTTTTAATTTAATTATCTTACCTTTTATAAAGACTATGATTAAATTTTTAAAATTCTTTAATATGTTTTTTTAAATATATTTTTTAAAATAAACATGTAAAATTTATTTGCAGTACTTTTTTTAAAAAAAAAATATTTTTTTAGTACGCGTACCGTAAGCTCACGGTAAGCGTACGGTTTACGCAACGTCCGCAATCTATCTACGCTGCTTGCGTATAGTTACGCACTTTGCGTAGCCGCGCGTACTGCGCGTGGGACACGTGCGCGCTTACGCTACACGCGCACGTTACGCGGAAGTGTCGGGTAGTGACTGTTATGCGCATGCGCGCAAGCGCGTGTCTTTTTTACGCGCATGCGTACTTTTTGCCGTAAGCGTACCGTAAGCGTACCGTAAGCGTACGGTAGGTCATGTGATCATGAAACACAACTTCTGATTGGTTGAAACTACTTTCAGTTCTAGAACTCTCCTACACCACACCCATTCCCCTCATTTCTGCTTGTGATCCCTTGGGAGAAGGAGCTGGTTTGTCTTTGGGATACGATGGCAGAACAGCAGAGCTCTTCTGAGAGTGAGGCTAGCACTAGCAGCACTGTCTTGAGGCAGAGATCGAGGAAACAAAAGCCCTCTTATGTATGGGATTATTTTACTTTTCCTGAAGGCCAGCAAAAGGTAAATGCACCCTTAGTGACTTGTAAGCTGTGTAAGCGTGTACTTTCTAGAGGTAATCCTAACAGGAAGTATTCCTTTGGGAATCACACCATGAAGAGACACCTCCAGGATGTACACAGAAGGACACATGGTCATCTTTTTGGAGGTAACTCTTCAGAAAGACGAGCCAGTACATCCACAGTAGCTCAGCCTGGACCATCATCTGCAGGGCTGACTCCTTCTTCTGCAGGTCAGGTGAGCCCTTCATCTGTGGGGGGAGAATCTCCTTTTGCTGGCCCTCTGGAAATGAACCCTCGATTTCGGAAGGTTGATATTCATTGCACATTTTGTAAAGATCTAATTTGCCATAGGGAGACCAGTGTTTCCCTAGTGAACAACAAAATAGATCAGCACATTTGTCGCTTTGAATAATTTTCCCATGCTTCCTTTCCTCTGTCCCTGCATGAACACAACGGTTCTTTTAAGAGCCAACCTTATCTTTCATCTTTTTTTAACATATGTTTTTAAAAACTTTTTATTATTTTTTTTTTTACCGTACGCGTACGGTGCGCGTACTTTTTTTTTTTTTTTTTTAAAAACACTAAAAATCATTTATCACATTACATTGTCCTTGAGAGACTACAATTATTATTATTGACTTACCATACTCACTGAAAAAATATTTATTCATTTGTTTTTTTTAAAAATAGTTTTAAAAATGTTTGTAGTTTTCGAAAATTTTCTATATCTATCTGGAAAAAAAGAAAAAAGTATTAATATTTTTAAAACATTTTATAATACAGTACACATATTTACATTTTTTTCCAAAAAATATTTTTGCCTTATTTTTGCTGTTTTCAGAATATATTGCATTTCACTATAAATTGTGAAAGCAATTGCATTCATCATTTTACAGCGGGCAAAAAAAAATACCAATCACAAAGATTGTATTAAAAATGCCCTGATTCTTTTTTTACTTAAACTTAACATTATAGAAATGCATAATATTGTAAAAAAATATCATCTAATACCAATAGTTATTTCTTTAAAATACCGTCTGATATGTTTGTTTCAGAAGTATAATCACAATATTATATCTCAAATAACTCCAAAATACATCTGATTTCATTTCCTTTAGACCAAATAGTAATTTTAAATTTTTTTTTGGAATAAATTTCCAACGGTAATCCAATAAAATTCTAAAGTTTAATTTATCCAGATCTCACCGATTCTCTGTAACATTTTGGTTCACGAAAATTTTTTGAATAATTTATTAAGTCCACAATAGAATTGGTTACTTTTCCACATGGCCAAATAGTAATTTTTTAAAACATTTTTGAAAAAATTTCCAATGGCAGTCCAATAACATTCCAAAATTTAAAATGTGCAGAAGTTACCGATAATCTCTAAATTATTGGTTTTTCAAAGTTTCATTAAAAATTAAAAAAGTCCACATTACAATTGGTTATCTTTCCATTAGGCCAAATGATAATTTAAAAAATCTTTTTTTTACAAAATTGCAATGGTAATCCAGTAAAATGGTAAAATTGTTTTGTCCAGATCTTGCCAAGTCTCTCTAAAATTTAGGTTTCAGGAAGATTAGATAGGAATTTGCTAAATCAAAAGGCAAACGTTGTTTGAAAATCAATTGGGAATCATTACACAGTGTCCAGCCTTTTTCACATTTAAGATAAACTGTGTAATGTCCAGAAGTAACAGTAGGTCCATCATGGAAAATTATTGCAACAGTTACAAAAGTTTTTCCTGAAATTGATAATTGCTGTCCTGTAAACTTCTTTATTAAAGTATCCAATTTTGAACCATCAGCTCTACATCGTTGCATCATTAAAATTACATACTGTCCGTATTCCTTTAAAATTAATGTTGAAAACATGTCAGAATTACACTCACCACATTTCATGCTATGATTAGCATCTTTAACTAATTTTGCAAAAGTGACTGTTTTACTCTCTGGCAATGTCAAATAAATAAACCTTTCATTATCAACAATAGAGCCACATATATTATAACAATTATCACAACTATGTTCCCATTTATAAGAGAGACCAAAAAAAATGTCAATGGGAACTCCTTCTTCTTCCACTACCTGAAGAAAATACATCAAAAATTCATGTGCATCTTGCTGTTCATTTTGAGAAAACTGTGTTCGTCCTGAACATACATCTAAAAGTTTTCTAATGTCAGTAGCACTTTCTATTTGAGTTTTATCTTTACTCAGCTTTTGAAAAAGGAGACTCAGCTCTGAACAGAATCTTTTTCCCTGATTTACTATTATCTGCTCTTGCAAACTTTCCAGATAAAATGCAACATTCAGCACTACATTTGCGTAGCAGTTGACACCAGAGCTATTTTCAAAATGACATCCTACAACCTGTTCTTCATTTTCCTTTTTCTTTTTGCTTGCAATTACATCACTCCTCTTTTTTTCCTCTTCTCTACATCTTCACTACAGATATTCTCATTTTTTCTTTTACGAGAAACTACACGTTTCTCCAACACAGGATACTGACCTAAATGAGGAGCATAGCTTCTTCTTAATCTATTATACTCCTTTACACAGTTTGTATCAGCACTAACTTTTGACTCATCAAAGTCTATCATGAATAAACCTGATAATGTTTTGACTCGTGACAAAGCAACATATGCCATACCTTCTTTGAACACAGTTGAACCAATGTTCACAAATGCACAATCTACAGTCAATCCTTGAGACTTGTGAATAGTTACAGCATATGCTAGAGAAAACGGAAACTGCTTCCTACTTACATATAAGTCTTTCACAAGCATAAAACGAACTGTACAACGACAAATATCTTTAACTTCATCTATCTGATCAAATTTTATTTTTAAACATTCAACTCCTTCTTTTTTCTGGTAATTAATAAAACCCACAACTCTTCCCATCGCTCCATTAACTAAACCTTTCTCAACATCCAAATTTCTCCTTAAAAACACTCTACAGTTCATGCAAACATATAGATTTTTTTCTAATCCAGCTGTTTTGGAGATGTTCTTCTCTAGTGAGTCCAATTTATTTTTCAGTTTGCCTGTTACTGTGACAGTAATTCTTCCATCCTCAATTTTGTCCACTGCTTCCAATTTCCTGATCTCTTCCTTTTCCAATTTCAAAAGCTCCTCATTGAATATTGAGCATTCACGTAGAGTTGGCATTAAGCAGATGACACTTTTGTTTTCTGCAATGTTCTTGTATATCTTCTCTGCAACTATTTCTTCCTTTGGAAATAAATTATGTAGCAGCCGACTCTGTAATGCTTTTTTGCCAACTTCTGTCAGTAGTCCAATCCTGATATCTTTCAGAATACTTCCATATTCTTCATCGTTTGCTTGCCTCATATTAGTAGTAAGTTCCTTGTACTCAAAGAAGGACCAAATATTTGTATTTCCGATGCTTCCCAATGACTTCTTCGTGTCTTCATGTGTCACAGTATTAAACACTGGTTGTCCTTTAACTGGAGTAAGTTGCAAAAGATCTCCAAAAACTATGACGTGTTTTCCACCAAATAACATGTCATAGTCTGTCTTCAAAATTTGCTGCATTCTTAAATGCACAAAGGCAAGCATTAGGTTTGATACCATGCTCACCTCATCAATAATGAGAACTTGCATCTTCTTCAATACTCTTGAAACTTCCAAGGATGCTTCTCCAGTTAGCTTGTTGAATTGTATTTTGTTCTCATGCTCCACTGGTAACATTAGCAAACGATGTAAGGTGATTCCTTTTATGTTATATGCTGCTAACCCAGTTGGAGCAGTAACCACACAAGACAAAGTAGAATCCGTTTTTTGCTGTAGGTAGCTTCTGATGACTTTTATTAGGAAACTTTTTCCAGTTCCAGCTTGTCCGCTTACATACATCCTGATTGGATGAAATGATGTGCATGAGCACTCTTTTTTTACATGTAGAAATCCGTGATCAATTTTGTTTTTGATCTCTTCATAAATTTGTTGCTGCTCTTGATTCAGTTGTCTTTCCAAATTTTCTAAGTCTATAAATTCTTCTTGAGCTTGATTCATAGCCGTTTCCACTTCATTCATGGCTATTGATGCTTCATTTTCAATGATTGGTTGTCCTAGGGGATCTTGACTGTGTGTTCCTGAACTTTGGCTGTCCTGAGAACTGTCTCTAGCTATTTCTGCTGCAATTGTAGTTTCCTGTTCAATTTCTTCATTTAACATTTGCAGATAAGTTGTGAATGTATTGCATTGTATGCTGTCTTTGCAAGCATTAAATGAATCTTCATAGCTTTGAAATTCTCCCAGTAGTTCATCCTCTGTACGCCATGGTTTAAACAACTGTAAAAGAGCCAAGTAGTAAAATTCTTTCTTGTCAGTAGTGTCGCAACTCAGCTTCCGGTGATTTATCAAACTTCCTTTTGTTTGCTTCACCAAACATCCTTCTTCACCAACGACTTTATATTTTCCATTATTGATGTCTTCTGTGGCTTTCCTTGAATAAATGTAGTTCTGCAGCACTTCATAGAGACACATGTTCTCCAGATGTTGACTTCTCTTGGGATAATATGTGTCCAACATGTTTGTTTTCAATATATCTGTACTTTCTGGGTCATTCTCGACCAAATATTCAATTTCTCCTACAGATTTCAGTACCCGATTTCTCATTGCTGCAAGGCCTAAACTTGCCCAAATTATTCTTCTTGACTTCGAGTAGAGACTTGCAGAAGATAACCTATCTGAACATTCGTAGGATCCAATTTCTCGATGCGATAACATCTTCAAACTGAAACTGTACAGCTTCTTACTGACAGTCTTCTCGTGAGAAATCTCTTCCCACATTTCCTTCAATTCTGTTTTTTCTGATTTCGTAATGTAAGACGTTACATATCGTGCAACAGCAATGGAATTGTCAGCTACATACTGTATATCCATGTTAGCGTTCCACATGGATAAAATGACTGGGTTGTAGTCATTTATATTTTTTGATTCTTCTTTTCTTTTAAGGTTGTAGGTATTCTTAGGTGATTTTCTTGTGATAGTATGTCTCACAGCTGACATAAAACTGTTTACTCTTCCATTTGAAAGAACAGGTCTAGGAAATCCAAATCGACATTTAGTGTAGTATTTTTCTTTGCTCTTGTATTTCCGTCGACAGTATTTTCCACACCGATGACTTTGGAAACGTAAAACTTGCTCCTTTAACTTGTTCTCTTCTGTGCTTTTTGGTATAGCACATGTTGCATATTCTTGAATGTAAGATAACACTGCTTCATCAGCATCTGTTCCAAACTTTGGGGCATCCTTGATCCACAACAGCATATGAATATGAGGAGCACCTCTTGCCTGGTACTCTTTTCTCCAAAAGAAATCCACTACTTCTCCAAGGGGTGGATTTTTTTTATTGCAGATGAAGGACATCATAGCCTCAAATCTATGATTGAAATATCTGCAAACATTAACCGGATCCAATGAGCACAGTTCTCCTGCTGTCTTGTATTCGATGTTTTTAATGTTTGAATTGGCCTCTCGTAGAAAATCCAGTAAATCATCCCAAGCGTACTCGGCACAGCTTAGGGTAAGGAACCATGTTGGTGTTCCTAAATTCCGTAACATGCATTTTAGTTCACCATGGCGTCGGTACCAATATTCATTTGTCCCACGCTGACAAGCCATCAGATTGATCAGTTGTGTTTCCAAATGATCATCTCGGTGCTGCACTTTCTCCATAAAATCCTTAGCAGACACATTTTGTAAATGTACTCCACTTTTTAAAATGTGATTTACTGCATAAGACAGTGCAGACAAGTCGCTTTCAAATAAAAGATGGAACAAATAAGGAATACTTTGTCGAAATCTGGGATCTTCAGCATATAGTCTTGTAGTCCGATACTCTGAAGCTGGAATCTGTTCTGGACGTTCATCGTATCGTCCTCCTTTTCCTTTAGGAAACAGCTGAGGAAAACATCGAGCTTCCAAGCTCTCCTCCCATACACTCACAGGAGTTCCTTTTGCTTTCTTCATCTGAAAGAGATCAATATTGTCTCCCATAACTTCTTTCGAATGAAGAGGATGTATGCTAAAATGTTCATAAATTTCTTCTTCCTTTGACTTGTCCACTTTTTCAATTTGTCCAGTTGGTGTTTCTGTGTCTTCTTGAAAATCTTCTTCTTCTTCTTTATAAATTGATTCATGCCATTTGTTATTTTTTTTCAAATACAAATTTGCTCTTTGTACTTTCCGCACATCTACCAGCTCCTGCCAAATCTTCTTATTCTTTGTAGGTACACCATTAACCAGAATAATTAATGGTTCAGTTTCCAAAGTATCCGCATCAATAGTTTCCATATTTTTTTTCAAATCCAAGGGCAAATACACCACTCTACCTTTTAAACCTCTCAGTAAATCTGAAGGAGGTAATTTACCAGTTTTGGGCTCCATACGTACTATGGTCTGGAACGGATTAACACATTGAATGAGTATAGACTCGTATGTATTTAATTCAGAGAGTTCAGCAGGAATAGCATCCAATTCTAAATTATTATGTACAGCTCTGGTCGGCATTCTATTTTCCTCTAACTTGTTGTAACAGTATTTACAAATACGCTGATCTTCACCCAATTCAAAACAATTTTCTAGAAATATATATGTGGCAAAATCCTTCCACTTATAATTATCTTCATTTTCACTCTTTCTGTAGAGATCAACATTCCTAGTTTGTTTTCTATAATGAGTTCTGCGGCAACAAATACAAGTAACATTTGGTCTTTCATTAGAGACTATTGCAAATTTTGTTATGTGATCATTAAATGTCTTACTTACAGAAGGTTCTACATTCTCTTCCACTTCTTCCTCATTTACTGTGTCCTTCTCTGCACTGTTTTGTTCAGGACCAAAGTAACAAAACTGAATTTCATCAACAACCTTCTCTACATCTGATACCGTTCCTCGGAACAGAGCCCTATTCAATTCATTTAACTTTATTGCTGGACTTTTGGCAAAATACAACCGTCTCACAAACTTTCTCATTTCAGTATGATGAACAGCCAGCATCCTAAAATGATGGAAAACACTATTGCACACTTTTCTAGATAGACAAGCCAGAGAATGACCCTGCAAACCAGTATTCTCTCTCACTCTGCATGGATCCAGACTTTGAAGCACCTTAATCTTCTGTTTTACACTTTTTTTACTATATTCTCTAAGAAACTCTCGAAATTTGTCAATAGAATCCTGACGCACAGTGCAAATACTACTACAATTCCAAGTGTACACTGGGGCTTTAGGACGTCTCCCCATTGCCTCATCTGCCATCACTTGTACCTCATCTCTTGGAACCATTATCTCCTTCTCCATTATGCAACCATTTTTCACTTCGTAAGCACGACCTCTGGTGTCAACTGCATGCAGCAAACTATTACTTTGAAAATAGCTCTCTTCATTAAAAAAAGGTTCACTACTTGAACTATGCATCCACTTTCCTAAAAACACTTTACAAAAGTTTGTTCTGTTCACTACTCTTTTGCTTTTGCTTTGTGATTTCAGTACATTAACCATTTTATCTAATGTACGCATCCTATTCAAAATTAATATGAATAGTTTCCTTTTTAATTCTAATGCCTTTGCTGCAATGGCTTCAATTTCTTTTTTTCTCTTGTAATATTTTGCCTTTTGCTTATATTTCTTCACATCCTTTATCAAATTGGACATAACTCTTCTCTGAAACATTTTTCTACGTATCTCTCTAAACGCTGTTTTTCTGTTTATGTAAATCTTTTCAGTTGCAGAAGGTATATTTGCATTAACTAAATTCTCAATTTTTTCCTGTTCTCTTCCTTTTGTAACATTCTTTCCAGTACAGACATTTTGTACATTTTTCTTTGTTTTGAATATATTTTTAAGAAATTGTTTTTTCTGCTTACCAGAAGATTTTTTCTTTTTCCCAACATGAGCATCTTCTACTAACTTTGGTCCTCCAGTTGTCTTCAAATATAGTTTTTTTTTTAGCGTTTTTTGAACTCTGGATTTTGTAGGCATCTTAAATTTTGTTCACTGCTCTTCAGCAATACCTGAAAAAAACTAAAAAAAAAATCCTTTATTGTATTTAAATATATTACTACATTTCTTTTCACAATAGTCACAAAACGAAATTTCTTTGCCAATTTGAATGCACACAAACTGCTCTTTTTTTTGGGCAAGTGAAAATCACTTTTACAAACTGTCACATTATGAAACCACTTTTCAGATTTTTTAAAAAGCCCATGTCCAGAGTGCTACACTCCAGCAAGGGCAACCAGCCTTAGTGATGCTGAATGTATTTGCATTACAGACTGAAACCTGAAAACCCCACTCGCTTGTAAATACTGTGCATGACTATACATGGCAAGCACATGGGTGTGTGCTAAGACTCTGCTTCTTCCCCCAAAAATTCGCTCCCCCTTTCCATCTAATGCAACTGTGAAATCACCAGAGCAAGACGCAATAAATCTCTGCCTATAATTCCTCTCTGCACACAGAGTCATGTTTTCACATTAGTCCCAAAACGAAATTTCTTTGCCAATTTGAAAGCACACTTACTGCTCTTTTTTTTTTCGGGGCAAGTGAAAATCACTTTTTACAAGTGAAAATCACTTTTTCAGACTGACACATTATGAAACCACTTTTTTTGATTTATTTAAATGCACATGTCCAAACTGTTTTTTCAGACCACCACCATGTGTATTCTCGGTGACTGCCTACACTCCAGCAAGGGCAACCAGCCTTAGTGATGCTGAATGTATTTGCATTACAGACTGAAACCTGAAAAACCCACTCGCTTGTAAATACTGTGCATGACTATACATGGCAAGCACATGGGTGTGTGCTAAGACTCTGCTTCTTCCCCCAAAAATTCGCTCCCCCTTTCCATCTAATGTAACTGTGAAATCACCAGAGCAATACGCAATAAATCTCTGCCTATAATTCCTCTCTGCACACAGAGTCATGTTTTCACATTAGTCCCAAAACGAAATTTCTTTGCCAATTTGAAAGCACACTTACTGCTCTTTTTTTTTTCGGGGCAAGTGAAAATCACTTTTTACAAGTGAAAATCACTTTTACAGACTGACACATTATGAAACCACTTTTTTTGATTTATTTAAATGCACATGTCCAAACTGTTTTTTCAGACCACCACCATGTGTATTCTCGGTGACTGCCTACACTCCAGCAAGGGCAACCAGCCTTAGTGATGCTGAATGTGTTTGCATTACAGACTGAAACCTGAAAACCCCACTCGCTTGTAAATACTGTGCATGACTATACATGGCAAGCACATGGGTGTGTGCTAAGACTCTGCTTCTTCCCCCAAAAATTCGCTCCCCCTTTCCATCTAATGCAACTGTGAAATCACCAGAGCAAGACGCAATAAATCTCTGCCTATAATTCCTCTCTGCACACAGAGTCATGTTTTCACATTAGTCACCAAACGAAATTTCTTTGCCAATTTGAATGCACACAAACTGCTCTTTTTTTTGGGCAAGTGAAAATCACTTTTACAAACTGTCACATTATGAAACCACTTTTCAGATTTTTTTAAATGCACATGTCCAAACTGTTTTTTCAGACCACCACCATGTGTATTCTCGGTGACTGCCTACACTCCAGCAAGGGCAACCAGCCTTAGTGATGCTGAATGTATTTGCATTACAGACTGAAACCTGAAAACCCCACTCGCTTGTAAATACTGTGCATGACTATACATGGCAAGCACATGGGTGTGTGCTAAGACTCTGCTTCTTCCCCCAAAGATTCGCTCCCCTTTCCATCTAATGCAACTGTGAAATCACCAGAGCAAGACGCAATAAATCTCTGCCTATAATTCCTCTCTGCACACAGAGTCATGTTTTCACATTAGTCCCAAAACGAAATTTCTTTGCCAATTTGAAAGCACACTTACTGCTCTTTTTTTTTTCGGCGCAAGTGAAAATCACTTTTACAGACTGACACATTATGAAACCACTTTTTTTGATTTATTTAAATGCACATGTCCAAACTGTTTTTTCAGACCACCACCATGTGTATTCTCGGTGACTGCCTACACTCCAGCAAGGGCAACCAGCCTTAGTGATGCTGAATGTATTTGCATTACAGACTGAAACCTGAAAACCCCACTCGCTTGTAAATACTGTGCATGACTATACATGGCAAGCACATGGGTGTGTGCTAAGACTCTACTTCTTCCCCCAAAAATTCGCTCCCCCTTTCCATCTAATGCAACTGTGAAATCACCAGAGCAATACGCAATAAATCTCTGCCTATAATTCCTCTCTGCACACAGAGTCATGTTTTCACATTAGTCCCAAAACTAAATTTCTTTGCCAATTTGAAAGCACACTTACTGCTCTTTTTTTTTTCGGGGCAAGTGAAAATCACTTTTTACAAGTGAAAATCACTTTTACAGACTGACACATTATGAAACCACTTTTTTTGATTTATTTAAATGCACATGTCCAAACTGTTTTTTCAGACCACCACCATGTGTATTCTGGGTGACTGCCTACACTCCAGCAAGGGCAACCAGCCTTAGTGATGCTGAATGTATTTGCATTACAGACTGAAACCTGAAAACCCCACTTGCTTGTAAATACTGTGCATGACTATACATGGCAAGCACATGGGTGTGTGCTAAGACTCTGCTTCTTCCCCCAAAAATTCGCTCCCCCTTTCCATCTAATGTAACTGTGAAATCACCAGAGCAATACGCAATAAATCTCTGCCTATAATTCCTCTCTGCACACAGAGTCATGATTTCACATTAGTCCCAAAACGAAATTTCTTTGCCAATTTGAAAGTACACTTACTGCTCTTTTTTTTTTCGGGGCAAGTGAAAATCACTTTTTACAAGTGAAAATCACTTTTACAGACTGACACATTATGAAACCACTTTTTTTGATTTATTTAAATGCACATGTCCAAACTGTTTTTTCAGACCACCACCATGTGTATTCTCGGTGACTGCCTACACTCCAGCAAGGGCAACCAGCCTTAGTGATGCTGAATGTATTTGCATTACAGACTGAAACCTGAAAACCCCACTCGCTTGTAAATACTGTGCATGACTATACATGGCAAGCACATGGGTGTGTGCTAAGACTCTGCTTCTTCCTCCAAAAATTCGCTCCCCCTTTCCATCTAATGCAACTGTGAAATCACCAGAGCAATACGCAATAAATCTCTGCCTATAATTCCTCTCTGCACACAGAGTCATGTTTTCACATTAGTCCCAAAACGAAATTTCTTTGCCAATTTGAAAGCACACTTACTGCTCATTTTTTTTTCGGGGCAAGTGAAAATCACTTTTACAGACTGACACATTATGAAACCACCATGTGTAACTACAACAAAAACAATTTCCATTTCTATTATTCATTTCTTAAGTTACCACATACATCCCCTCTCAAACTGTAAACTCACCTTTAAAATTAGTTAGTTGTGAAAGAAATGTGACACTCAAACAGCAGATTATCAGAGCCAGGATCTCTGTTGTGTTCACCTCTCTCCTCTCAGCAGAACCAGATAATGGCAAACTTTCCCTCTATTTTTCCACACATATACTTGTAAGTTTCAAATCTCAGTGCTTCCCCCTTTTTTTCAAATGTAATCACACATTTCTATTGGTTGAAAACCAACCCTTTTCCAAAAGTACCCTTCCCCCAACTTGACTTCTGCCTAGTACCCTTCCCCCAACTTGACTTCTGCCTGCTACCATAGCAACAGCTCATGGAACACTGCTGTGTTGAGTTAGGTCAGAAGTTCGCCAAACAATGTTTCAATTCCACAGAGCAAGAGTGCTTGACTTTTCAAACCTAACAGCAAATCCATAGTACTGTTCTTTGGTTACACATTTTTTTTTACCAATACAAAACATGCTTCTATTAATTTACACATACAGCCTAGTTTTTATTCTAGAATGGTATGAAACAGCCAATCAGTTCTTTTTGTTTTGAAAAAAATATGTATGCCTCCATTTCCAAACTGTCTTTCTTCTCATATTGCCATTCTACTGAAAGACACCTCCTGAGTGCATCCAGTTCTCCTTTGAAGATGTTCACAGTGTGGATTGTAGGGCACAGCTATGTCTTCTGGAGTGAAAAGTTTGCAGAGAAAACAGGTATGGTGAGAGACCTTGCTTTGCCAAATGTAGACATTAAATGGATTGGTCAGAGAGGGTTAAAGTGGCACCAATTGATGCCATTGGTGAAATCCTTCATTCAAATCCAACACCCTGACCTCATAATAGTGCACTGTGGTGGCAATGACCTAGGCACTTTGACTGGGGTAGGTCTGGAAATGCTTATGAAGGACACCTTTGCACAACTGTTTACACTTTTCCCTAAAACTGCCTTTGTGTTTTCCAACATATGCCAAAGGCAAAAATGGAACTGGTCCAATCATTTCTGTCCACAGATTGACAAAGCAAGAAAGCACGTCAACAAATCTGTTTCTGCTTTCCTCCGTGACTATGGTATGGGTGCCATTTACCACAACAACTTGCGTTATGACATGCAAGACATTTATAGAGGAGATGGTGTGCACTTCAATGATGAAGGGAACACAGTCTTCCTCTTGAACCTTAGACTCTGCATCGGTACTTACTTGTAGGTACCACTAAAAAAATGACTTCATAAACACAACAGCTCTTTTTAGAGCTCCCTAATATCTAAACTCTTAAATCTGCTTTTCATTTATTTATTTTTATTTTTTTTACCGTACGCTTACCGTAAGCTTACCGTACGCGTACCCCGTGATTTTTTTTAAAATCAATAAATGTTTTTTTTGTACTTTTCTGTCCTTCTTTGACCCCCTTACAAATGTTAGGGGGTCTGTAACTCTCCTCATTGCCCCCTTTCCTTGTTTTCACTCTTTTTTTTCAGAGTGAAATACACAAAATGGCGGCCGCCGCTTCCTGGTTTCGACCGATTCGAATGTTTACTAAGATCTAAGAGCCAATCAGAATCGCGCTCGCGCACGCCACCGTACGCTTACCGTAAGCGTACGGTAAGCGTACCGTAAGCGGGCTCAGATATATATATTGATTTAAAGGCTATTTTCTCAGAATCTACTGAACAGATTTACACCAAACCTACAAAAGGCACTTCCTTGACCTAGGGACTACCTCTCTGCCAAATTTTGAGTAATTCTGTTCAGCCGTTCGGGCTGTAGCTCGTTCTAAAGGTCCTATGGAAAAATGCATGGGAAAAACGCGTTTTGGGACCCCCCTTTTATCTCAGCCCCCGCTTGACGGATCCCCCCGAGACTTTCAGGGTAGGAGCGGAGCGTAGCGCCCCACCTATTTTGAGAAATTCGCGAGGATTCGTCGACCGGCGCCAAAGTTATTCAAAATAGAATGTTGAGGTTTTCCTATGGAAACAGGGTCCTAACTATAACTACCTACTGGCGACCGCCAGTAGGTAATATATATATATATATATATATATATATATATATATATATATATATATATATATATATAAAGAATTACACTCATTTGAGCAACCAGAAACTATAAGAAGATCCTAAAACTGCTGGAAAGCACCAGAAATGGAAGGGCACTAACCTAGTAAAAAGAGGAGGCTCACAGATAATCCTCATCAAATACCGTTTTGTGAATATGCATGGTTCGTGTTCTGCATGAAAAAAGTCCCGGTCTCAGTTTGAAATGTAAGTTAAGAAAAGCATGTCTCATTAACTGTGACTGGAATTTCTGGCCTAATGGGTTTAAGCACATGTGGCAAAGGATAAGATGAACTTCAGAGTGCAGAGCCTGTAGTGTAGACTGAGAGTGCATGAATGCCGAGCGTTATTACAAGTGAAACGGTTGTTTGTCATGTCGAGCTGAGGAAGTACAGAAACACACCTTTTCTCCAAACTGTCTGCTTTGCGTTCAATGGACAGCAAGCATTTTTAGCATTAGGAAATCTTACACACACAAACTCAAACATCAGAAACACGCGCTTTACTTATTTTATAGCGGAAAACCATAACCCCTGAATATTTAGTGTCCAGTGGCTATGGTCTGCTCAGTCTGTTAGGGTTAAAGGAAATCCGACGGTGGGCCAGTAACTGTTTGACCGCCGATTTCCCCCAGTTAACAATGTAATTTAAGAAAGCACTCCAAAACGAGTGTTGCTTAACAACAAATTGATTACTCAGTGAAAAACGGGTTCTGGAGGCCGAGAGTTACCATACACAGTGTAATTACAGGGCTTTCCTGGTACTGACAGTACACTCAGCTCAGCTCAGCCCAGTCCACTATTAATTACTACGTAACTTGCAGGCTCAGCCTTGTAGCTGAAGGCTAATGGATTATTAATGTTCTATTAAAATCAAAATCATGTTACAGTTAGTAGTAGTCATGAATTCTATTTGAGTGGCCGACGAATGTGGTCTCTTCTTGCAGCACGGCGCGGCACCGGACGCCTTTAGATCTTTTAAGATCCGATCGCAATGATCCAAGCCACTGATTGGATTAACACTGCCCTGGGACAGGAGTGCAGAGCTGGAGGGGTGGGGGAGCCTAGGGGTGCTGGGCACTTCTCTTGGGGGCTAGAAGGGTGTTTAGTATCACCAGAGTCCCATGCCAGTAGAGACTGCACCACGCCACCTGTACGTGTGAAGTGCACTAAATGCGTTCAGTAACATATGCAGGTCACACGCCCATCCATGTTGGAGGACAATTCAGCCCCCCACTCTTCCTGTGCTCGCGCCCTGAAGTGGACTGCTTCAGTGTTTTACAACAAGTCTATAAAGATACTGGGAGGTCCGGGCACTTGATCACCACTTACGGTTGAGAGACCTCTCACCTGTCCTCCTTACACCCCTCCTATCAGGCAGCCCTTCTGCCACCACCCCCTACGATGCGATACTCCCAAAAAACTCCCACAGGGGTCAGAGGTTCCCTAACCCAGGTGGGGGAGGGGCACATTCAGCCCCAGTCAATGAATAGCTCTGTGAGGCTTTTGTTAACATCGCAAAGCAGATTGCGTGCCTTTTTGACAGTGTTTATGTTACTGCTGCTCACGACATGCTTACACACAGGGCTGCACTTAGCATGAAAACTTTCAAAAAGGCACGCAAACTGCTGCGCTCTGTTAAGAAAAGGCACGCAGCAAGCCCAACAGCACCACATGTGCTTTCATAATCACTAATGTATGTTAATGATTATGAAAGTACACGTTGTGCTTTTGGGCTTGCTGCATGACTTTTCTTAAGACAGCGCAGAGGGGGGCAGATTGTCTGCTTTCCTTCAAGTATTCATGTTAATCGCAGCACCCATCATGCTTCGACACGGTGCTGCGATTAACATGAATACTTGCCTCTCGTGGCGTATGCGCGATTCAAAGAGGACACTGCGTGCCAAGATTCAAATAGGTGCGCGCGGGCACATGCGCGCAGCTTAAATGGAACAGTGCTTGGGGGTCTATTATAATGGTGGGCGGATCGCCACCATTATTCACCGCCCGCTTCCCACTTTTTTCCCCGCCATATTAAGATGGCGGGGGGGACTCTGGTGGATGGAAAGACCGTACGCCGGATTTCTGCCGGTCTAACAGGAGACCGGGCGGAAAAGGGGAATGATATGGTGGTAGTGTCTGCAAGACACCGCCATCCATATCAAGATGCAGGCGGTGAAGTACCTTTCCAAGGCGGCGTTGCCGCCATGGAAAGGCATGCGGAGTCTGCATGTGGGGGCCCATTGCCGGCCCCCATGGTGTTGGGAGCGTTGGGGGTGCACATGGGGGGTACCTATGGTACTGCATTTGCATGCACAACGTGGCAGGCACCACGCGGTGCCTACCACTTTGTGCATGCAAATACACAAATGCCTTTTTGAGATTGCGGCGGGTGCTTCTGAAAGCACCGACTGTCGCAATGTTAAAAATGCAGGAAGCACCCGCCAGTGTGGCAGGCGCATTCCTGATTGGATTTGCGGGACCGCCGCACACATAGTGGGCGGTCCCATTTGCCGAAACGATGGCGCCCGCCATCGTAATAGACCCCTACGTTTTTTTAAAACCCATCTTTCAGACCTATTTCCCCTTTTTCGCAGTTATTCGGGACGTCGCGACTATTTCAATAACTGCTATGATTGCTCCTTTCCCATAAAGTGAAAACACATACATGCACACATACGACACTATTTCACACACTAGGAGTTTATTACTGCACACTTCAAACTCAGGTTTTCTAGTGTATTTCTAGAACAACCATCTCTAAAACCTATTTTGTGCTTTCACTGTGACTCTGAACAACGCAATGACCTCACCAATCGCGGTCCCCGCGGTTACGTCACGAAAACAGAAAGCAAAAGCAGGATTTCAATGGCCACCACCACATTAAAAAATGATAATGATATATAATTCATTCTAACCACAACAGTAGATAACTGTCTATATAAATAACTCTATAAAAACATTTATCAATATGTCTATATCAATGCATACTAATGATTCATTGATATAGTTCTTAATATTTTCACCAATATTTGATAAGGTGTTGCTAGTCATGATGTCCCCGCGATGGCACATGGGGGGCCATGCTAGCAGCCGTGGCATTGTCACGATTATGGCTCACGATTAAAAAGTACATTTTGGACACATAACTTGTGTCACTAACACTCCCATTTCTCAAGCATTGGGTCAAAGTATCTCCACCCTGACCCCTTATTTGTGCTTTCACTAGGCCTGGGTGGTGAACTCCACTGCGTTCGTGGACTTAGCAGGGTTTTCTGCACTCCGCGCTCCGCGGGGCTTGCGGAGTGCAGAAAACTCTGCTTTGTGTAGTGCAGCAGAGTTTTTTCCCCACTCACGCACGCGAACAGTAAGTTCGCAAGCGCTACCTGACGCTCGGGTAGAATTTCTACTCGAGCGGCAGGAAGACCAGTGCAAACAGCATTTCGCACTACACTCGCTGAGTTCCACGTCACAAAACTCCATGAACTACACCCAGGCCTAGCTTTCACACAGATTTTCAGCCCCGGGAACCGTTCCCAATAGATAAAATTGTGGCCACAACTTTCTATTCAGGTTGCATCCAGCCAATCAGAGAATTCCCATTGGCGCGTGCATTCGCGATTTATCGCGAAACCACCGCAAAATATCCGCGGCCAAAGAATATCACTGTAATTTTGAACTTACATTTCTCAAAAACTACTGAACGGGTTTACACCAAATAAGCAAAAGGCACTTCCTTGAACTGACATCTACCACCCTGCCAAATTTGGTGTAAGTCTGTTCAGCAGTTCAGGCTGTACAGGCGGCTAAAATTTCCTATGGGAATTAATTTTACAAACACAATCTTATTTTGCCCCCCAAATTCTTGGTCCCCACTCCAAAATTTCATGCAGATTGGTCAAACGACACCAAAGTTATAGCCAAGTCAAAAAATACTTTTCCTTTGGAAACTAAGTCCTAACTATTCCTACTGGCGACCACCAGTAGGTCATATATACACACACTCATATATATATTATATATATATATATATATATGTATACATAGATATATGGATACGGAGTTTCTCGCCACTGCAGTCCTCAGTATTTTGATGAAGCAGACCCGATATCTATGCAAAATTATTTCTTTATTTGTGGACCCGTTTGTCCGCCATGACGCATTTCAGCCTGCAAGAGGCCTTGATCACATGACGCTTTCATGAGGAGGAACAAAATTTAATGTGCTATGGTGCAAAAAAAGTGTGTCACAAGGTCAATAGACATAAAAGAATGACGTTGCATGAATGACAAGTGACGAAATATCGTTGTAAAATACAATGGGAATAACAAACACAAATAAAACAATTGTTTTGTACATTTTTGGACTATTTGTTTAAAAGCAAGAGTAAAAGGCACCAGCTCTTTATGAAATTTCGAAAATTCATTACACATTATAAATAATGGACATACAATAAGCCTAGGCTTTGCTAAAGAAATATATATATATAACTATATTATACTCAATGCTTAATACCATAAAAAATATATAAAAGATATAAAACCCCAGTGGGTATATAAATTAGATGATATAGGCAAAAAAGACCAATAATAGAGTGATGTTTCATAGGCTAAGGAAATGGTGTAATAATGTCCTTGTTTTGAATCAATAAAAACAAATAATAATTACTAATCAAAATATAAAACAAGAATTAACATTGCAATCCTAAAAGGCTCTTTTAAAATACAAAGAGATTTCATGCATATCTTGCCAGATAAAAATAAGGCTTAGCCTAAGGTGCCCAAGTGAATATCAAATCACTTGATGATATCCAAAAAGAATTGCATTCCCAATTTGAGCAATTATCATATGACAATGACATGAACACAATAAAAATGTGAAAAATTAAGATTCAAAATGTGCATAACACCTAAGTGATAAAAATGCAATTGCATGAGAGGAGGCTGCGTTGTAAGAGGAATTCATGGATAAAAAACGCTATACTGAAAACAAAGTACATTGAGCAGCAATATGTTACAGGCATGTATAAAAGTCCTCACTGGCCTTTAGACCGTTAGGTGTCTTAGTATCTAATATCAAGATGTATCTAGTTTCCAATGCTCGAAGATGGGCTTCACGATTGCCACCCCTTCTAAGTATATGATATATAGATATAGATATTATAGTATAGATATATGGATATATATATATATACATACAGATATAAATATAGTGCTAAATAAATCTATTTGTATATGTATTTGTTGCATATTTGTATATGTTTAGTTTAATATTTAAAATTCGTTTTTTGGCGGATTGCAAACATTTAAAAAAAATTGAGTTACCTTTACTTTTACTATTTTAATTGCAATGTATTTGAAAAATATTGTGTTTACAGCTGTTTTATACATATTTATATGTTATAGATATATATGTATATTTAGCTCTATATAAGGTTATTTATATGTATAAATGATTTAAAACTATGTAGCTTACATTATATTATGTTTATCTATAAAAATATTTGTAAAATATTATTTTACAGTTTACATTTATTTAAAAATCAGTATTCTCTTATTTTGTTTGGCAATATTTCCTTCCACAATATTTTTGACACAATATTTTTGTGATTTCTTTTGTATATTTGTTTGTATAGAAAGATATTAATGTAAGTAATATTTTTGACACAATAAATACGTGCCGCAATATGTTTAAACATTTTTTGTCATGGAACTGATGTGGTGCTCCCACCATTACGTCGCTGGTTCTTTCTTCAGCGGAGCTATGGTGTTAGTCTTGGTCGAGTCAGAATTCGTGGAGCTGAATCACTGATCAGGTCTGAGTGGTCACACCGATCTTCGGTATCAGCTGCCCTTGTGGCTGGCTGCAGACTGGTGACCAGACATGACATTTATAGCATCTTGGTTGAGTTTATTTGCATTTATGCCACTGTGAAATTGCTGCCCCAAGGCCACTTCTGGCATCCTGCTTTGGTGGTGACACTGGTAATACAAATATCTTATGCCTACAATGGACAGAGAGGCAAAACAGTACAATCATGCTACAGTTCACTCAGGGACAGAGCAGAGTGGCCGGGGGCCCTTTTGCAGCACGTGTCATAACTTGCTCACTCTATTTCACAGCTTCCTCCAGTGGCATCTTCTCCTGAATAGCCTCTCCTCCTGTAGGGTCAGGCACACTCCTTTCCTCTTCTCGCAGGTAGGTAGATCATCAGCCTTTCCACAGAAAATGCAGACTTAAGGTGATGTCCCCTCGCCTCTGGGTGACTGTAAGGCAAACACCAGCTTTGGTTACACAACAGAATATTAAGCACTTTATGGAGAATTCTCTTTCCTTGGTCGAAAAGAATTTGGGACTGGAATCAAGTGTGGTGGTTTTGATCCCTTTTTTTATACACATTATCCAGACAAGGAACATAGAGACAGTGTCTAAGGTTTCAAAAACAGTTTGGGTTCATTCTCCTTCAAGCATCATTTCCAGGTAGCAATGAGGGTAGCTCGAAACAAGAGTGTAAAAACATGGCAATTATTAAGTGTGAGGGCTCCGCTCTTGGCTGTCATCAGCCTTCCTTATGCAGTAATCAGAGATGGGCAAATGGTCAGACCTTTCCTAGAAACAGCCTCACCATAAACAACTGAAACTGCAGTCCACCCCTCAACTCTAACATCCATCAAATGGCAGCGATTAATAATAACTAATTAGTAGCCTTTTGTTGATAAGGACTTCATGGACTTTTTAAAGGGAGCTCTTATCATCCTCACTTCAGTGTCTAGGTCTCCATGCTCCAGCAAAAGGAATGCAGTCAATAAACTTCCACTGAACTCGTACCCAGACTCACTGAAATTCACATTATTGGTGAAAAACCATGTTTTTTTCTCAGACAATGAATGAGGATAGACGCTTTCATCACCAGTTCAGTCAGCAGAGAATACTTTCAACTACTCAACACACACAGGTTCCACCCATTGATTCCATGCAGCACAGTCAAAACAATTGATTATTAAACTGGTCTTTGACAGTCTTGAATATAGCGATAGCCAGTTAGTTGGTCTCCCCAACTAGTCAGATGCACCTCTAAGCAAGGTACTAAGCCTGGACTGTATTCAGCTACCCCAAGCGCACTTCCCCTACCATTAAAAGATTGGTTGGCTCGCTGCCAACGACAGGGATATGTATACATTACTGAACCTCTCTGCTGCATGCCATTTTTGCCACCAGCTTGCTTCCAAAGTTCATAATCACATCAACATGACATTTTTTGCAACAAGAAAGAGACAATGGATAACAGCCCTCTCAGATGTATATGTAAATGACATGCCTTGCGTGGGGCTGCTAGATTGCTGCTATCTTGTAACATAATAGCTCATTGGTTATAGATCTGTCTTTGCCCTACCACAAACACTGACAAATTTCACCAAAGTGCTACTTTCCCCATTCACTACCCATGCACAATCATTGATGCTGTAGTACAATGTTTCTGATTGAAATATGTTCTTGCTTCTGCTTTTTTTTAAAAAATGAACCTGTATTCTTGTATACTCAGATACTGGGCAAACAGGCAGCTTGTCAGAACGGTATGTCATGGATATCAACAATCAGTAATTGAAACAAACATAACTTACATTGAAGCTTTTACTTGTAGTGAGCCACCCGGCTCTTGTAATAAAATGTTGCCACCGCAACTCCCTTGTCCGGGCGCAGACCTGGGATTATAAATAAACGGTTACGTCAGCGCTCGTGGCTGACGGCATGGATCCCAAAAGAGAGTGGTCATCCGTATTACTTGCTCCCCCTCCATAGGCCTAGCCCAAGTGTCTGCTCCTTGTACCGTTGTCTGTCGTAGCAGCCCCCCAACTTACATTGGCAACGAGGGTGGGATGTGCAGCCTGCGCGTGCCCTCGCGACGCGAATTGGCGTTGATGGAGGGTGCCTGCATCTCCGAGGCCCCGCACCACGAGTAAAGGCGTTCTGCGGACCGCGCTGTTGCTGTGCGCAGCCTGACTGCAGAGGTGGTGGCCAGTGGCATGGAGGACAGGTGAGGTACCTGGAGGGTGGACCCGTGCAGCGGGAGGAGCGAGTCGTGTGCACCGCTGAGTGCCCTGACCACTCCAGGGCGTGCAGCCTTCACCAGGGGCGTACGCTGACGCCGATGGCCACTCCCACTCTGGCGCTGAAGCAAAGGTGTGGCCCAGCGAGCAGGTAAGGAACAGGGAGATGCGGAGCGAGGAAGCAGAGACTGTGAGGTGCTGGTGTGCTGGCAGAAGTGAACCGAGGGGGAGACACAGGCAGATGAGACCCATGAACACAAGTGCTGGTAGCTGGGGAGGACCAAAGGCTGGAAGGTGGTACCTTTGGGGGACAGTCCAAACAGGGCAGGGGAAACGGCTGTGCAGGACTGGGTGAGGCCAGCTTTCCCCATTTTGAGATCACAGGACAGTGGATAGCCAGTGCAGGGCAGGCACTGTAGAGGACACGCAAGACCAGACCCTATGATCAGGGAACCCAGACAAGCAAGTGGGCAAGTGCCGGTTGCTTTCAGAGAAATGTCACAGCAGGCAGGGGGAAATGCCCCAGGACCATCAGATCACAGCTCCCACATGTCATTGAAGGCATTACCACCATTTAGTCAGCTGGCTGATCCGTTCACAGCGGCGCCAAGATGGCGCAAATGGATTGGGCAATTGGAAAATTATTTTATTGCCATGAGGGAGAAGGATAACGCAGTAAACCGCTCAGCCATGCTACACATGGGAGGGGATGAGCCATATGAACTCTTTCAGGATCTCCCAGATACAGGGGACAGTGACAACTACGAGAAGGCTGTCAGGGCGCTCAACCACCACTTTGACCCTCAAGTTAACCCTGACTTCGAGCATTGCAAACTACGCCAGGTGAAGCAAAAGGAGGAGAAGTCGGTTGATATGTTCCACGCGTGTCTCAGAAAATTGGCAAGTTTGTGTGTGGGCATTGATCAACCATTTGAGATCAGGGCGCAACTAATATTGGGGTGAAAGTCTTCAGAACTGCACAAGCTCATTTTACACCAACCGGGGATATCGTTGGATGACAGCTTGGTGTTGGGAAGAGCCCACGAACTGGTAGATGTGAGAGCGGGAGAAATGGAATCAGCGCTGGCGAGACGATGGGCCGCTCAGCAACCACTATACCCAAACCCCATCAAAGAGGAGCGGGTGGAAGCCATCAGGAAGTTCGGCGGCCATGGCAGGGAAGGTGCCAGCAGCAGTGGGGAGCACCCAGGAAAGAAAGGATGTGAAAATAGTGCAGCCTGGAGAGCCACCCACTGATGTGGTGCCCGGCACAAGGCAAGCAACGATTAAAGTGCAACAAGTTTGGTCATTTTGCCAAGGTCTGCATGAGCACAGACAGGTCGGCAGCAGGTGGAGACAGACAAAGAAGACAAAGGCCCGCGGAGCCCACCACTCAGGAAGTGGAGGAGGTAGAGAGCATGTGCCGCAGGATGTACGTCACGGAGGACGACGAGGAGGACGATGTGTTTGTAATCTCGCACACCAGAGGTGCCATCACAAAGAAATGACCACCCCCAATGTGTCCACTGTGGTTGGAGGATAACTGCATCAAGGCACTCATCATCACAGGGGCCTCCATCAATATCCCCGATGCGGCTCAGTATGAGCGACTGGAGCCAAGACCGGTGCTCCTTAAAACCAAGGCGAAGATCTTTACCTATGAGGGAAGTTCCCATTCTGCTACTAGGCGTGATCGAGGTGAAGGTCAGGCATGGTGAAAGATCTGCAATCACTCGATTCCACGTAACAAGAGACAGCACAGGGTCGCTCCTGGGGTTGGTGATGTTTGCGAGACAAGTTCACCAGTCCCATGCGGAGTTGGTGCTGGCCAAATTCCCAGAGCTGTTCAAGGGGCTTGGCTGTTTGAAAGGGGTCGAGGTCAACCTCCACATAGACAACACGATCAAACCGGTAGCCCTGAGGCATCACATGGTACAGTTCCACCTGAGGCCTTTAGTAGAAGCAGAGTTTGAGCGTCTGGAACAAGATGGAGTCATCGAGAAAGTGTCAGGCCCTACTCCATGGGTATCACCGTTGGTGACCACCAAGCAACCGGGGGCAATTCGCCTGTGCATGGACATGAGGTTGCCCAACAAGGCCATCAAGAGGGAGAGGCATTTTACGCCCACCATTGACGAGATAGTTGCAGATATTAACGGAGCCAAGTGGTTCTCCAAAGTGGACTTGAACTCGGGCTATCACCAACTGGTTCTGGAGGAGAAAAGCCGCTACATAACCACATTCTAAACCCACGTGGGGCTACGGAGGTTCAAGCGCCTCAGCTTCGGGGTGTCTTCAGCGGCCAAGGTATTCCAGTATGTGATCAGGGAAGCACTTTCTGGTTTGATGGGTGTCATCAATGTCAGCGACGATGTCCTTATCTTCTCCAACTCTCTTGAAGAACATCACGTGAGACTCCGGGCGACGATGCAATGGCTCGTGGAGCAGGGTTTGACTCCCCACAAAGGAAAGTGCAAGTTCTACACAAATGAAGTAGAGTTTTTTGGGTACCGATTCTCGGCTCAAGGACTGCAAGTGGATCCGGCTAAGGTGGAAGCCATATGGGTGGCGGCGGTACCCCAAAATCAGTCCGAGGTGAGGAGTTTTCTAGGTATGGCGAATTGCTGTGGGAGATTTATACCACATCTGGCCACACTGTCTGAGCCACTCACAACTCTTACGAAGAAGGATGTCAAATGGCGATGGTCCAGTGCGGAGGCAAAAGCATTTACCGACATCAAAGAAGTGCTGTTGACGGGGGCGACGGTGGCTTACTTCAAGCCTGGACAACCGACGGAGTTGGTGGTCGATGCCAGCCCGGTGGGACTGGGAGCAGTGTTGCTGCAGCAGGATCACGGCAAAGAGTGGGTACCCATTGCTTATGCCAGCGGTGCGCTTACTCCTGTGGAAACAAGGTATGCCCAGTGTGAAAGAGAAAGTACAAAAAACAATATTCACAAGGAACTCATTTATAAACATTGATCTATCATTTGCAACATCAGTCGTTGCTTTGAATCAATCACAAACATAAATTTCAGAAATGACCTAGTAAGAAATGCAATATCAATCAAATAATAATATTCACAATAAGCCCACACAAAACCTTTTTCCTTCCGGAATATACCAAACCTCAGCCGAGGTAGGTTTATTTATATACAATGTCTATGTCGCAGACTTCTTATCCAAATACATATACAAAAAGATACATTTATTTCTAACATTGAGAGTGATTTGTGACCCCAAGTGAAAGAACCATAACCTCTTATTATGTGACAAGGTGAAAAAAGACTTAAAAAGGTTATAAGGACAGATTTTATACAATATACAATAATTCAGTCAAAGCTGTCTCTTTTATCTATTGTCGACGGTGTTTCGACCCGTTCTAGATACTGGGTCTCATCAGGACTGTGTTTCTGGGGACAGTATAACTCATACATGCGTCCATGTAGGATCCAGTATGTGGTTGATATGCTGGATGAAGGAATCTATCCAGACTTTGGTTTATCTTCATCCAAATTTATCAGTTTGGGATATGAATCTTCTTATTGTGAAGGAATCTTACATAATATAGATTCCCTAAGATTTAAATCATTCATGCGTTGGAGTTTTAATCTCGCTTGTCTGACCTCTGTTAAGAGAGAGAGGATCTTCTTACTTTAGTTGTTTCTTCGATGGTTGCCCACTATAAGGCGCTGTCCCATTGATAACAGTCACCCAGTCCACAATCAAATTGTTTCCGTGTTGGTTCTAGCTGACTAAATCCCTAAAGCGTTTACCGACATCAAAGAAGCGCTGTTGACGGGGGCGACGGTGGCTTACTTCAAGCCTGGACAACCGACGGAGTTGGTGGTCGATGCCAGCCCAGTGGGACTGGGAGCAGTGTTGCTGCAGCAGAATCACGGCAAAGAGTGGGTACCCATTGCTTATGCCAGCCGTGCGCTTACTCCTGTGGAAACAAGGTATGCCCAGTGTGAAAGAGAGGCACTGGCCCACCTGATCAGGTGGGCCAGCCAACATTTTGACATCTACCTGCGTGGTCACAAATTCCCTGTGGTTACCGATCACAAGCCACTCATACTACTATTCAGCGACACAGCCAGGAGAGGGCCGCCCAGGATTGAGAGGTGGGCTGTCGAAATCCAACACTATAACTTTGACGTCATCTACCGCCCAGGAGTTAATAACCCCGCCGATTACCTGTCCAGGCATCCAATTGCAGGACGGCAAGTGGCACCGTCCGAGGTTGACGAAGGGTCGGAACGTTTTTGAAGCAGATTGTGGATGCATCTTGTCTCAGGGAGCTGTCAGTGGAGGAAATTGTACAGGCAACCAACGAAGACGCTTGCCTCTAGGCGGTCAAGGAAACCTTGCACACTCATCAGTGGAAAACGATCCTTCAAGGGTCAAGTGGTTTGACGGATGAGGAACGCGAGGCGAGACTAAGTGGTTTGACGGATGAGGAACGCGAGGCGAGACTGAGTCTCGCCTCGCGTTCCACATCCTTGGAAATGTCGAGAGGAACTGAGTGAAGGAGGCACAGTAGTGATCTGTGGAGATGTCAAGAGGAGCTGAGTGAAGGAGGCACAGGAGTGATACTCAGGGGTGCGCATCTGGTGATACCCTCACAGCTCCGGACTGTGGACCTTGCCCATCAAGGACATCAAGGGATTGAGAAGACCAAGGCCCGCATTAGATCCAAGGTGTGGTTCCCTGGTGTTGATCGGATGGTAGAAGACAAAGTGAGGGGCTGCCATGCATGCCTGATAATGGGAGCAGAACCTCCAACTCTTCCCATAATCACAGAAGCACCCAGCACCAAGCCCTAAACAAACATTAGCATGGAGTTTGGGAGCTTCCCGGACGGGAGGCACATGGTGGTCATAATGGACAGGTACTCCAAGTTTGCGGTGGTAGAAGTGGTACACTCAGCTGCTTTTGAGGTCCTGAAGCCGATTCTTGAAAAAACCTTCGCTATGTTGGGAACGTCCGAGGAGGTACGCACTGACAATGGACCACCTTTCCAGGGGCAGGAATTCCGCGAGTATCCGAACCTACAAAACGTCCGTCATTGCAAAATAATGCCTCAGTGGCCCAGGCCAAGGGCGACGTCGAGAGGTTCATGAGAACCATGAACAAAGCCCTGCGGATTGGTGTAGACCAAGAGGAAGACCTCGAAGGGTGCCTACAGAGGTTCTTACGTGTCTATCGTCAAACACCGCATTCCACGGTGGCGTGTGCTCCTAGCGATCTGATGGTGCGGAGGGATGTGAGAGACATCATGCCTACCAGTCCAAGGTGGGAGCCTTCTGTTCTGAACAGCGCTCGAACACAGTCCAGGCGACAGCAGACCAATGACAAAGTGAGCCAGAAGTGGAAGGCCAGGAACTGCCAGATTCTCTGAAGGGACCAGGTGGTCGTCAAGAACAGACACCCAGGCTTGAAGTTCCTCACTCCCTTCGAGAGGGAACCATGGGAGGTGATACGTGTTTAAGGGTCCATGATCACGGCAAGAAGAGGGAGACATCAGATAGTGAGAAACGCTTCATTGTTCAAGAAATGAGTGGGCTGGGGCCAGTCAGGGCCGAAGAAACAGAGGCTCGACAGGAAGTGATTGTACCCCCGGTGAACGTGGATACCAGGTTGTCTGAGAGGGAAGATCCCCAGGTTGACCAGGAAGGACTTCCGGAGGCGAAGCTGCCTTCAGGAGTAAACAGTGAGCCAGCGGAGGGTTCCAATATCCGAGGAGGACACCCTTACCGGCTGAGAGACAATCCACAGCCCAGGACACACTTGAAGGACTTCCTGTGCTGAAATGACATTGATGAAGGGGTTGGGGATTGAACAATCAGCACAATACAGTTGTTTGTTTTGTTAAGTTTTCAGTGCATCATTGGGCTACTCGTTGGTGGAATGGGATGTAGTGAGCCACCCGGCTGCTGTAATAAAATGTTGCCACCGCAACTCCCTGGGCCGGGCGCAGACCAGGGAGTATAAATAAACGGTGACGTCAGCGCTCGTTGCTGATGGCACTGATCCCAAATGAGAGTGGTCATGTGTAATGCTTGCTCCCCCTTCACAGGCCTAGTTACCGTATTTGCTCCTTGTACAGTTGTCCCCCCAACTTACATTACTGTACTTTGATACATTGAAGCACCATGTGGTATAGCCGCAGACATTAACATAATTCTGATAATGAAACACATCTGGGAAAACAAATCCTACAGATAGGATAGGATAACAGCGACAATGAAACAATATTAAAAAAAAATAATACATATAGATACTTTTTGACAATGCAAATTGTGAGCATAGGTACAGCATTTATGACTTGGATAGCTTCATATAAGACAAAGAAAAGCTGATGAATTAATAGTTGGTCCAATTTATTCAGTGAAAGTGTTTTAGAATATCTGGTCTCGCGCTCAGTTTCGCTATTAAATCTTTTTCCTTGATGTCTCCAGAAGTATCTGAAAGTGTTAACATATTGTTCGTCTACATCAACAACAGATCGTTAATTATTCACCAGATGAAAACCTTCAGCACTACTCAGCGGAGGCTGTAATTGTAACTGCTTATTTGGCATTTTATTACCCAACATTCAATTAGCTTGGAATCTGTTTTGTTCTATGCTGGCTGTGTATAAAAATTTTCAGGGAAAGAAAGACTGGTTGGTTTGAAAATGTTTGTACCGTTAAAACGTCTTCCTTCTCCAGCTGAAAAAAACTTACGTAATGGTTCAGCAGGGAACAAAGTTGTGGCATTTCTGTGAAGACCTGATTATCAGTTGGCCAGGCTGTTGATTAATTTGCCAACCCTACTTTCTTTCCACCTTGCACAAAGGGGGTTGTAGTCCAGAAACTCGACTACAAAAACATCCAGATAAAATAATATTGATGTCAGAAAATAGGCAGCCATAATATTGACAAACCCCTACCTATAATTAAAATAACAAAACTATTTATTCCAAAATATCATCGCAAAAATGATCTAAAGTTAAAAAAAACTACTTATCTACGAGAAAAATTATTTCGTTTACAAAACACAGATTGAATAAAAATGTTAATGCAATGTATAAAAGTGATTTATCAGAAAATAGAATTAAAATTAAACATGCATTATAATTTCATGTAAATCTGCAAAAATATAAAAACAATAATATATTACATTTTAATAAATTAACATATATTTGGTAGGTGGGGGTGTATTATTCACGCCCCAAACTAAGCAACACTGGAGAAAGCACTAGACTCTGGGATGGGTAGAGGTAGGTGGGTGGTAACAGTTATTATTCTTACTCCAAACTAAACAACACTCTTGGAAAGTGCTAGACTTGGAGGGGCAGATTTACTTTACACTCTCTAGACTAAGAACACTGAGGAAAATGTTGAACTCGGCAGGGGAGGTTACATTTACTATTTCAACTCCAAACTAAGCAACTTTAGAGAAAGAGATAGACCCTATATCGGTCAGATATAATATTTCCAATCCAAATGAAGCAGCATTGGGGAAAGTGCTGGAGCTGTGGGTCCAGTTTACTATTTCCAGTTCAAACAAGAACAATGGGGAAAGAGTTGGAATCAACGGGGACTCAAATTTATTATTCTCACTCCAAATTAAGCAATATTGGGAAAAGAGCTGGGATCAGGCAGAGGTCCTAGATTTACTACTGCCGCTCCAAACTAAGCAACACTAGGGAAAGAGTTGGCTGTGCTGAGCGGAGGGGATTCGATTTACTATTCCCACTGCAAACTGAGCAACAATGGGTAAAGTGTTGAACCCTGGGGGTGTCAGATTTACTATTTCCTTTCCAAACAAAATACAATTCGGAAAAGCATTGGACTTTTTGGGGGAAGGATTGCTATTCCCACTCCAAACTAAGCTACACTGGGGAATTGCTGGACTCATGAGGGAATATTTAGTATTCTGGTTCCAAAATGCAAGATGGGGAAAGAGTTGGACTCGGGGGGGGCAGATTCACTATTCCCACTCCAAAATAAACACCACTGGGGAAAGTTTTGGAGTCTGGGGGAGAAGAGCTCAGATTTAATATCCCCTCTCGAGACTAGTCAATATTAGAGAAAGCACTGGACATTGAGGGGGGCGGATTTAGTATTCTTACTCCCAACAAAACAAAATCGGAGAAAGTATTGAACTCTAGGTGAGGTCAGCAACAGTGGGGAAAGTGTTCAACACTAAGCAGTCAGATTTACTATTCCCACCCCAAATAAATCAAAACTGGGAAAAGTGTTGGACTCTGGAAGAGTCAGGCTTATTATTCCCACTCCACAATTTTCTTTATGAATAATTAAAATAATTGTTGAATAAAAAGTTTAAAAAGTCAAAAATCAGAAGCAAATTCCTTTATCAAACAAATATTAATTTTTACTAAAATAATGAAAACATTATCACCAGAAAATATACAAATGCATTAAAAACTATTACACTATTTAACTTTTAAAACAGTGCCCACCTAAAACCTATATTCAAATAGTTAAGAAAAAAAGGAAAGATAATTTTATAAAATAGTATTCACTCCCCAAACAAACACCTATAAAATCCAACATCCCAGAAAATAAACAATATTAAGCTTACAAAATAATAAGAAGAATATATAATTAACAACATAAAAATAATAGCATACTATTAATAAATGGAAAACAAATGTAATTCATTCATTTAATACACTACCCTCCCAAACCACCTATAAAATCAACCAGCTCCAAAATTTGACAATTGGAATTGAATTAAAATAAAAAATATAAAATAATAAACAAAAAAAAACATTAAAAATACCTCAATAAAATACAAATGTCAAAGATTTAGAAAATGTTTGAAAAAACAATGGTAAAAAACATATTAACAAAAAGCACATAAAAACAATACTAGAAATCACATTGTTAAAGTAACAGATATTTCAAACTTTGATAATATTGTTTAAAAAGAAAAACAACATACTTCCCATTGATATTCTGCACCACTATGATTTCAGAAGCAAGTTGCCCCTGAGTAGTTAATTATAGCTATTAATTACTTGGTGTGCGAGATACCTGCCAAGTGTTTTCCACAGCACATCTCTGCCATTGTTGGTAGAGTTTGAAGTTGCTAAGATGTGTATTTTGTAACTTCGCTTTTATTTTCCTGTCTCTTGCAAACATTGGACACAGTTACACAGCTGGCAAAGTTTATAATAATGAAAAAAGTAACAGAAAAAGGTGTCTGTGTCACTGTGACAACATTCCTTCCTGCCATCCAGGGCTGTAATAAATGTGCTCATCTGTTATCAACAACTACAGCTCACCGTGCTTAGTGCTGCCTACCTGGCAAGTAGCTTATGTTAAGTTCCACTTCTGCTTGAATAATGTGACAGTAGGCGCTGAAGGATACACATTATGTTGTTGATTACGCATTTGTGGTGGCAGCAAGTGTCTTTTCATGCTGCCACTCATGGAGATAAGAGCAATTGTGAGTAACTGTGAGGAAGACAATTCACTGCATCACAATGTCCCATGCTTTCAGTGGGATGTCAGGGTGCAGAAATATGATTTGTGGATGGTGTGTTATGACACATCATCTAGCGAAAATTTGTCCATCTTTGGGGAAGACCACATTTTGTGTCACCCCTAGTTTATAATGGAATAAATTCATGAAGGACTGGTATGAGGAGCAATAGCTGTAGGATATTGGTAGAATTGCAATGAGGGAGAGGTGGTGTGCGATGGGTATGATTACTGATCTGACACAGCAAATTTGTCACTTTTTTCTATTTTTTGCATGAACTTACTTTGAATTGTATTTGGCTAGTCAATATTACTAATCACTGCCTTTTTTCTTCCTTGTTTTTACAGCAACCACAGCATGAGGCAGAAGAAAAGGGTGGTAAGTCACCGAAGCCAGCTTTATAAATTCATGATTTCATAATTAAAAATTGGTATAACTTAACTACATCTGTATTGTTTTGTTGATAAGATTTGTGCTTTGCCTTTTCATATCTTTTTTGTCAAATGATTGCCGGATTCACAGAATTGTGTACCTGGCAAGATGAAAACATGTAGAAACACAAAAATAGACATCAAAAAGGTGTCTTCAGAACTGGGTAGTGTTCTTGCTGGAACTCAGAGCTAGGGGGCATTGCTCATTCTGATTGCATTTCAAGTACTATAATCAGAAATAGCCACTGACTTAAATATTGTGTCCCAAGTATTGTTCATAAAACTATTGCCTGATTGGGTATAGATAGTTTAATATTAATGCCAATGGGACGATATGCTCGTAAATCATATTTAGGACACAATATTTATATCTGACAATATTCTAGTACCACAACCTCATTCATCACAAGCTGCAGCCAGCCATCTCCCTGTGTATGGCCACAGCGTACTTCCAATTCCCCTGCTACCAGAGGTTTAGCATCAGGGAGTGGAGAAATGCAGCATATGCTGTTCATCAAGCACTATGATGGCAGATGAATTTCTCCACTACCCCTTAGATACGGTCAACCATGAGCGACAGCAAGGAAAACAATTCCCTAGAGCGCAAAGTCCACCACAGGAATTCAGGCTGCACAGGTATAGGTGAGGAAGGTGTACTGTTACACATCATTTTAAATGCAGTATAGTCTTGAAATGTTGCTCTTCTTCAGGAACAGCCACAGCTCATGATGATGTGCATCCTTCTTAAGGCCTAAAAAACCAATAAATTGTCACTAGACTTACAGGTAAAGTAAATTGATACACAGGCACTAACAACGGCGGATTGTGAGAGCAGCACTCCGCTGTACCGTTTCTTCCTTATCCCAATAGTTGTGCACAGCAATTCCTGCACCTGCCGTTGTGAGCTGCAACTGCAGACGCAGAACAGAAATAAAGGATGTTTGGAATGGTGCACCATTACCATTTCTTGTCCAATGTTATAAAGATAATGAGTCCGTCAATATGTTCATTTTTGTCATCAGCTTTATTAAATCAATTCAAGTTAATAGCATCATCCAGCCAACGCGTTTCTTTCAGATTGTCGCCTGAACTTTGTCTGAGCTATTGAGATTAAACATTGAATAACATATCCAATGGAGTCACAAGTCTCTTAAAATAAAGGGCATGGCACCTGTATGAAAGTCTAGTACATCAATCGTCAACAGTGAAACACATGGGTGTAGACATTTCATGGCCACATAATAGGGCTGAGGGTATGAGCTGTGAAAAACACCCAAAAAGACGGGCCGCACAATATCACGGCTGCTGAGTCGGAAAACAGTGTTCCATTGGATATCTTATTTCACGTTTAATCTCAATAGCCCTGATGAAGTTCAAGCGACAATCTGAACAAAACTCGTACATATTGCCATACTCATTATCTTTATAACGTTGGACAAGAAACGTTAATGGTGCACCATTCCAAACATCCTTTAAAGTAAATTAATACATTTACTAGAACTATGGGGTCTCCGCTCAGCCGTGTTTTCTCAAAATGAACTAATGCATCCACTGGATGAATCTGTATTTGTCCCCATGGTCACAGGTACAAATCCTAGTAGGTCCACTCAGCCTTTAGATCTTCAACCTTGATAAAATAAGAACAATTGAATTGGTTTAACTATAAACGTCTGTAATCTTCAATAGTGACAAAAGGCCCCTTGGAGTAAATGTGCTCTTTAGAATATGCTGGTTATATGTCCTTGTGCTTGCTTAATTTTCATCTTGTTATACAGTAATTCCGATGTATGAGGATACATGGAACACGGCGAGCTCTACTCCAACTCTACTGCCCTTCAGGTGCAAAACTGATACATGAATTATTTTGATCCAGCACAGCCTGCCTTTTCGAGGTATCCTAGCATGTGACTGCCTGTGCCCACCTCTACTAAAATTTCAGTAATAGGTTACAGAATAGGAACAAGCCCTACTAGACTTTCATGTGCAAATCTGTCATTTGACTGACCAAGCTTACTGCTCTTTTATAGACCTGGGCTAAACATTTATTACACTGGAACAACTCTTGAAGGGGCATATTAACAACGGCCTATCGCTGGCCTTGCTTAGCGATAATTATATTATCGCCCTGGTAGCACGTTATTAACAATGCGTTACTCCAGGGCGATAAAAATTCCAGGGATAGCGAGGTTATCGCTATTTTACAAGGAACATCGTTGGTTTTCCAGCGATGTTCCCTGCAAAAGGGCGATAACCTTGCTGATATGACCCACAGGGTCGTATCAGCATAATCCACCCCCGATGTTAGGGATGGCTAAATCAGGATTTTAGCAGACTAAGGATTTTAGCAGACTAGGTTTTGGCGAAAACGGTAGTTTTCGCCAAAATCTAATGTGTGCTACAATCATGTGGGATGTGTAAACATCAGCGATATTTGCAAGGTAGGCCATCTTGGGTACGCCCAGTAACACCCAAGTGAGGTGTTGGAAAAAAGGTTGCTAACATGCGATTATGCATGTTAGCACCCTCTTGTAAATAGGGCGCTGGTTTTATCTCCCCTTTTTTGGCTTTGTAAGCCAAAAAAGCGGAGATAAAGCCCTAGTAAATATGCCCCAAAATTTGGGAAATTCTGTGGTACGCAGTTATGCCACATCGCATAATAACATGGCATTTCTGGTAAAAATTTTTAATGCGAATGCGCCATTTGCTATACACATTTGTCAGAAATCCACGCAAACAATAGAACACGAGCGGCTATTGTTCACGGTGCTTTTGTGTTCTGCACTATTTGTTCGCCCAATAAACATCCTCGTGTCAAGAATTAACACAAGGATACATTTAATGCTACAACACGGTGATAAGTGATGGATTTCAATTTCATATAATTTCACGTAATTACACATATCTTTGCATATATTTTCTTCAAATTAACATAATTATATGAGAGCAAACTACATGGATTTTGCACACCCGTACTCTTTTATAAGTGATCTCGGCATCTGACAGACTATTCCTTAGTTATTCCAGCCTGCCGATGGTAATGCAGATGATAGAGATCAGGGTATCTAAAATATGCCCACTACCACGGATAGAGTAATCACACAGTTACACGCACATACATTCATCATACGCTAGGGCCCATTTCACTAACATACGCTCAAATACTCTACCAGCAATAAACCTGTGGAAAGAAAACACCTAAACACCCTGCATCAATATCAGGTCAATCAGATCTGGTTTAGTGACTGTCCTAATCAATAACATAATCTACACAACATATACAATAATGATCAAAAATATAAACCCAATAATTGACAAGAAAGAAAATTCAACACCATGTTTAAAATTATATTGCTTTATCTAAAATTAGTCAAGGTAAAATCAATCAGAATAAATCATTTCTCATAGTTACCTATTCTAACTAAGTGTCAGAACGGGTCAGGACAAGTCTCTCGGTAAAGTCTTTCAGGACGAAGTCCTCAGCACGATCCTCAGCAACGCAATCTCCCGCAGCAAAGGTAAAATGGCAAGTGGCAAAGCCCTCCCTAGGCTAACAATTTTTATAGTAAAAATTACAATGGAAACACTCATCAAGTTTGCAAAATACACTGAATCACTGAGCAGAGCGAGAAGGAAAGGATGCAACATTGCAACATTTGTGAACCTCCGCTCAGGAAAAAATACACATAGCGAAGACTACGGAACAGGAACCAAGAAAATAAAACATGTATCACATTTAATCCGGCTTCTCCTCGGCCATCGAGCCACAGTTCAGAGTTTTCCTCTAAGGCTCCTTTGTCTTTCGAGATTGCCAAGGACACTTTCACTTCTCTTGGAGAACTCCCAAAAACTGCTGCTGTCCTCATGGAAAGTTTCATAGAAGGACCATGGTCAGTCAACTTCAAGACCATTTCCAGCAGGGGTCTCCCTCGTCACGTCTTTCACATATTCACTCGAGGCCAGGCTTCAAAATTCAGCCATCTTAATACAGCCTCCATAGGCCACAATAGACCATCTTTAATTAAAGAGACAAAATAAACGTTACTACAGCATAATGATTAAACAATGTTAACCCCACTAATACCCTTATGTGTATGCATTTATCTAGCTTTTGCAACATAAAAAAGCATTAATTCGAACAGCGTTTTGTGCTCAAAATAAACAGCACACAGCAACATTTAAACATGAAAACTTGCACGTTATTTTTAGAAAACAGAAACAGCACACGCATGCTAACCCTCGTGTAACTTTCTCTTATGTTAAGACAAACGGATTGATTAATTAAAACACACTTGCACAAGACAAATAATTAATTTGTTATTTATTAATCATTAATAAAACGCATAGACATACTAGAGCTTCAAAAGCCCCTGAATTTTCTAAATGAAAACTCTGCTCCAGCAATCCCCCCTTTGGTGATTTTATCACCAAATAAACCCAAAAAAAAAATTAGTGAAAATTTAGTCCCATTTTAGGAGAAATCAGAAATGTCTTTTCCCCTTACACAACATTAAACACCAGTCACTCTTTCATCATCTCTCTTTGTCTCTAAGTAAACACTCTCCCTCAATTCTTCTAGTTCAATTTCTTGAGGTTCTCTTTTCAACTTCTTATTTTTCTTTTCCTTATTCAATTTCTTTCTCCCTCCCCTGTTTTTACAACACACACACACCAATCTTATTATTAATAAAGCCACAATTATACAAGACAAGGGAAACAATATTCTACCTATAATTGTACTACCTATTTTTGCAATAAAATCCTTAACAGCTATCATTTTATTAGCTATTTTAGTCCACAAACTCCCAGCTTCAAGTGGTACTAATTCTTCATGCAAATCAGTAATATTTTTGATATAGACCTTCAGGTCTTTACTTTCGTCAGGAATGTAAGTGCAACAATGTTGAACTTTCAATATTCCACAAACTCCACCCTCCTTGGCCAATAGAATATCAAGGGCAAGTCGATTTTGCATAGACATGGCACGTACGGCACTTAATTCCGTATTCACCAAAAGAAACCCTCCTGCGGTATTTGTCGATAAGCGATCAACCACTGTGGACAGTTTCCGAATTCCATAAGCATTTAAAGAAATTCCCACTGCTGGAATCAAAACCCCAAAAATATCACCCACAATTTCAGACCAAGTTTCTCTCTTTAAACGTGTTAATAAGTTAATATCTTCTATATCTCTTATTTTATCTGTATGAAAAATCTTAGGAAAAACCAGGCCCACATAACACGTGCCATACCAATGGTCCGGCAACTTGTAATAAGCCTTGTTCCCACAAACATAGTACACTCCTGGAAAAATTGTATCTTCTCCACCTCTGAAACCCCAACCTGTCGCAATGAAGTATGTATCATGGCACTCACTAGTTCCCACAAAATATGTATCATATTGGGATTTTCTTCTGGTAATGCAAAGTTTACCCTTCTGTGGCGCATCTAGAGCTAAAGTTGGACTAGCCCCATTTCTCAACTCTTTTCCCATCTCAATGTCCCAAATTGTCTCACTCACTTCATATTTTCCCCCTTTCTCATGCATGTTCACTCTCCTTTCTTCTACCATATCCAGGAAAGCTCTCTCCTCTTCTTTCAAACTGCAAGTTAAATTATTCTTAAAAATGTAATCTAATGTTAATCCTTTTTCTTCAATAAAAATCTCACCAAAAGTGTTAGCTTCTTTAGCTGGATTCAGCTCTTTGTTCATTGGCAAGTGCCCAAAAATACTATCTCTGTTAGACATCTTATAATCTATTTTCCCTAACAAATAAAAAACACTACTTAAAATACTACAGGAAATACCATATGTAGCTGGTAAATGGTGATAAGTAACACCCTCTGAGACGGATGCAGGTAATTGCATACAAACGTAGCAATCCCTTACTTCCATTGTCTTCACATATTCATATAACAGTTTAGAAAAAACATTACTAGAAAAATTATTAATTGACCTATCTTTGTGTATGTAACTACTACTTCTAATTGGAACTACTTTTTGTGAATTCTTCTCTACATTTGTCACATTTTCTATATTCATTCCAAACTCTACTCTAAAAGTAACTAATAAAATTAAAACACCCCATAGAAGCATTAATAATCCAGTACAACAGCAGCACATTCTACACCACCTCTTAAAGAAGGCACATCTATTTCTATTATCCTCTATGTTAGCCATTTTAGTTTAGCCTCTACTACTCCACTACTGTTTGAACTTCTTCAATTCTTCAGCATTTCTTCAGCTTTCAGTTTATCCAAATGATGTCTTCGTTCACTTGATCCAAGTGAATCCTTCTTTCACTCAGTTTGGATACTTGTCATTCTTCACTTCAATTTCTTCAACATCAAATTGTATCAGATCTCCAACATCAAAATCCTCAGTACTCGACTCTTCTCCAATGTCAGTCAAGAGTACTTTCAGAATTTCACCAGTATCTTCCTCAACCACTTCTCTCAAGACCACTTCCGGATTATCTCGAGTCACTGTTTCTTCTTCTCCTCCTTCAGACAGTGCCACATAAGACCATTCCGGTGATCTGTACTTTTGGTTGGGTCTTCTTACTCTTTTTATTTCCACTGGTTCGTTTGATTCCTTTGATTCTTCTCCTTCAGCTTTTGAACTTTGACTTGAAACTTCATTCACTTGTTCAGCTTTCGATGAATTTGCTCTTATTACTCTGTATCTCAGCCTCTTAACTCTGTTGTTAGGCCAACGATCTCCTCTTAACACCTTTTTCGGCTTTGTTTCTTTATTACTCCTTTCTCCAATCCAAGTTCTTTTTCTCAGAACTCGACCCTCTGTTTGTTCATCCTCATCATCGGTTTCAAGTGCCTCTTGTTTCCATTTTCCAGCAGCTTTCTTCTTCTCCACAGATTTTTTCACCACTGTTTGAGACTTCCCTACTCCTGTCCCTCCTCGGGTCTCCGACACGCAATCTTCTTGCTGTCTACTTGTCCCTTCACCTAGCTCCTCATGAATGTTCCCTACACCTCCTCGGGGGTCTTCCGCAATCTGTCCCTCTCTATCTTCTTCTGACCCTACTTCTTCAAGTATAATCTCAAGTGGTTCTTCAATCTCCTCCTCTTCTGATTCAGGAGTAGTCTCTGTGTGATTTCTTTTTTCTTTTCTTTTTCCTTCACTGCTGTTTGAAACTTCAGGCTCTCTTACAGAATCTGATCTTCTCTCTGATACTCGCAGTGATTCTCTTGAAGCTTTCTCTGCTTCTTTTCTCACTGATTCCGTATCATCAGTATCTTCATCATCACTGGAATCTGACTCTTCAAAATACTCTTTACCAGTCCCTTCTTTCGGGTTTGGAACTCTCAGAGTATGACTTGCATGTACCCAGTGCTTCACTCCAGCACACTTTACTGCAGTCGTTGTAGTCAGAATGACTTGTCTCGGCCTTCCCCACCTTGGAATCAAGCAATTTCTTCTTCTGTGTACCTTAATCCTCACCCAGTCCCCTGGACTCAGATCATGGGCTTGCTTCTTCTCAAGTCTGGTAGCTTCTTCTCCAACCTGGTGAAACACAGAATGAACTGCGTCAGCCAGGCCTTTACAGTAATCCAAAATCATGTCATCAGTTATTGTCACCAACTTATTGACAGGCACGAATGCATGGCGCATAGCACGTCCCATGATTATCTCGTGCGGACTCAAACCAGTAGTTCTATCTGGAGTAGATCTCATTGTCATCAGAACTAGAGGCAAAACATCTGGCCATTTCATGCCAGTGGCTAAGCACATCTTTCCAATCCTATTCTTGATCGTGCCATTAATCTGCTCAACCACACCAGAAGCCTCTGGTCGGTATGCACAATGTAGCTTCTGCTGTATTTTCAATGCTTTACAAATCAAACCCATGAGCTCATTTTGAAAGTGTCTACTTCTATCAGACTCAACTGTAACTGGAAACCCGTACCTAGGAATCAACTCCCTCAACAGTAACTTTGCCACTGTTAATCCATCATTTCTTCTAGTCGGGTAAGCTTCCACCCACCTTGAAAACAAACAGACTACCACTAGAACATACCTCAGTCTGTTCACTTGGGGCATCTCAATGAAATCAATCTGCATTCTTGTAAAAGGACCTCCTTCTCTGCCTATTGTTCCCAGACTCACCACTGTCTTTTTCCCAGTGTTAAATTGCTGACAAACTAAACACCTCTGACAGATGCTCTCTGCAATTGTCCTGAACTTTGCATTGTACCAGGTCTGCTTAAACGACCTAACCATCGCGTCTCTCCCCAAATGTCCCTGGCCATGATACATCCTTGCCATTGACGACAAGATAGAGTTAGGCATCACTGGTCTGCCATCTCTGTAGACCCAAACATGGTCTGTTTCTCTTGGAGCACATCCTGCCTTAATCCAATCTTGTTTCTCTTCATCTCCTGCCTCATCTTGTAACTGCTTCACTTCATCCCAGGTCTCTAGGACATTAGTAAACATCACAGAAAGAAAAGACATTTCCCTTTCTCTTTCCCTGTTAATGGACTGATTGGTCTTGGCACAATACTGTGCAACATCATTGGCGTACCTGTTTCCAATCGTTATAAAATCCTCCCCCTGACCATGGGCAGCACACTTTACAACTGCTAACTCCTTAGGCAGCTGTATCGCCTCAAGCAATTTTCCAATCATTTCAGCATTCTTTATTGGAGTTCCACTCGATGTCAAGAAACCTCTTTGTAGCCAAAGTTGGCCAAAATCATGCACCACTCCAAATCCATACTGACTATCAGTCAACACAGTCGTCCTCAAATCTTTCCCAATCTCACAAGCTTTTGTCAATGTTATTAATTCAGCAACTTGCGCAGATTTCACTCCTTTCAATGGTGATGCTTCCATGACCTCTGAAACTTTGCACACCGCATATGCTGCACATAGCACACCATCATCATTCCTCAAGCATGATCCATCCACAAACAACACATGGTCATTTTCTGGTAAGGGAATATCCCTTATGTCTGGTCTCGGTTTCGTACAGTACTCAAGCACATCCAAACAATCATGATCATCTTCCATCTTTATACCCACATTTTCAATGTCTGGCAAGAGTGTCGCTGGATTCACATTCACACATCTCTCAAGAGTCACATTTGATGCTCCCAGAATCACTTTTTCATACTTAGTCAACCGACTATGTGACATGTACTGAGTTCTGCTTCTTGTCAAAAGAATTGCCACATTGTGAGGTACGAATACCCTTACAGAATATCCCATTATGATTCCCTCACTCTGTTCCAGGCTTCTGCATGTTGCAGCCACAGATTTCAGACAACCTGGTAAACCCACAACTACAGGGTCAAGTGTTGATGAGAAGTACGCAATAGGCCTTCTCAATTGTCCATGTTTCTGGATTAACACTGAAAGTGCACATCCATTTCTCTCACTGCAGTACAGCTCGAATTCTTTTTCATAGTCAGGCATACCCAAAGCTGGAGCCTCACACATTTTACTTTTGAGCTCTTCAAATGCTGCCAATTGTTCTGCATCCAGATCTAATGGATCTGTCATTTCACTTTTTGTCAATTTAATCAGTGGCTTTGCTATCAGAGAAAAATTAATTATCCACTGACGACAATAACCCACCATACCCAGGAACATTCTCACTTCTCTCTGGGTCTTTGGAGCTTTCATTTCTCTGATTATTCTGATCCTGTCAGTAGTCACTTTTCTCAGACCTTTTTCAATATTGTGTCCAAGATAATGAACCTCTTTCTTGCAAAATTGCAATTTGGCTGGAGATACCTTTAACCCTCCATCTGCCAGATGATTCAGTAAAGCTATGGTATCCACTTCACAAGCTTCACGTGTCTTTGATGCCACCAGTAGGTCATCAATGTACTGCACTAACACTGAGTTTTCAGACATAATCAAACTCTCCAACGATTTCTTCAATAACTGATTGAATATCGAAGGACTCTCTGTATACCCCTGTGGGATTCGACACCATGCTAAGATACGCTGGCCAAACCTAAATGCAAAAATCGGCTGGCTGTCATGATGCAATGGAATTGAAAAGAACGCATGACACAAATCAATCACTGTATACCACTCAGCATCATGTGGAATTTGATACAGAATCACTGATGGATTTGGCACAATAGGACAACATGCCACCACAATTTGATTAACTTTTCTCAGATCCTGTACGATCCTAAATTTCCCATTAGGCTTTTTCAGTCCCATTATCGGTGAATTACACGGGCTACTCAGTAGTTCTCTCAGAACTCCCTGCTGAATCATTTTCTCAATTATAGGAGTTATCCCTTCAATTATTTCTGGTGTCATTTTGTACTGAGGAATGTTAGGATATGTAATTCCCTCTTTCACTGCAATTTTCACTGGATCTACATTATTCATCAATCCCACATCCTCTCCTGTAAAATCCCAAACTGCTCTTTTCACTGTGTCTCTCAGCTCTTGAGGCAAATCCTCCGGATTAAACACAGCAAATGCACCAATTAACTCACTTTCTCTATTTTCTAGAGTCATTCGGTAGAAAACATCATCATCTGGTGTCTCAAAAGCTATTCCATCTGGTGTACAAAAGATTGTGCAGTTCATCTTACACAATAAGTCCCTACCTAACAGGTTCACTGGACTCGTATCACAGACAGTAAATCTGTGCATGTCTGAAAATTTCCCTATCTGTACTCTTACTGGTTCAGTAAGACGTGTTCTGATTTGTGTATTGGCTACACCAACTACTTGGATTGCTTCATCCGAGAGAGGAAGATTTTTAACATCTGTTGACCTGACAGTTGATCTTGTCGCACCTGTGTCTACCAAAAAAGTAACACTCTCCTCATTTATTTTCCCATCCACAAATGGTCCTGCCTGGTCTATTTCTAGAGTTGCACCAAGTATGCACTCTTCCTCCTCTCTTCGGCACCGTCAATAATCACCCTCAGACTCACTCCCTTCACTCTTTAACAAGTACTGCTGTACTTTGTTAGAACGTCTTGGTTTGTTTACCTGCTCATCATTGTAGAATCCTGAATCCTGATTATACTTTTGTACCCCTCTATTCTGCGGCAAGGGCGGTTTTGGCTCTTGACTCTGCTGTCTCACAACTTTCTGTTGTTGCTGTTGATTATTCCCTTCGTTCTGGTTCTGCACCTGTTGATTTAAAGGTTTACTCTCATTACTCACTAATGGTGGATTAGGACATTCAGATCTCCAATGTCCCAGTTGGCCACAGTTGTGACAAGGGAACTTTTTCTTTGCTTCCTCAAGACTTCCTTTCCCTTTTCCTGCAAATCTGGGTCTATTTCCTGCATTATTTCCTGGATTATTCGCCTGTTCCACTAACTGTGCTTCCTGTCTTTCTGCAACTTTCACTTGTGCCCACATTGCTTTCTCTTTCAGCTTTCTTTGTTTTGCTTCAATTTCATCACTGAAGTATTTTGCATGTCTCAGAATCTCATCTACTTCTTTACTCTGCCAATCCACTGTGTGTTCACGAATTCTCTCACCAATTTCAGGTCTTAGACCATATACAAATCTGTATACAAAGTGACTCAAATCTTTGTCACCCAGGTGTTCGTCTCCACTGAATTGTTTAAATGCCAGTATCAGCCTCTCGTAAAAAGCATGAACTGATTCTTTTGCTTCCTGTTGTGTTCGATCTATCTTAACCCAGTCTGTCTCTTTTGGAGGAACTTTACTCTTCAGGTATACCATCACCTGATCATACTTCCTCATTACTTCTGGATCTGGTGCCCCTGTTCTTGGATCTCTTGGATATTCCTCAGTAGGCCAACTCACAACTATTTTACACTCAGTCCACAAGTCTGCTGGAACAATTATATCAAACAGACTATTCAGGTCAACCCACAGCACTTTTGACAATTTCACAAACCTGTCTACCTGCCTATACCACTCGACGGGCTTTTCTCTCAATCGAGGGAAATCATTCGTAAATGATAAAATATCCTGTCTGGTCCATGGAACATGTACATATCCTCCTCCAGGTATTTCTCTCATAGGATAATTATCCACTGGTTTCTCCTTTTCTCTCACTGGAAATGCTGAATAAGTTGTTCTATCTACAGATTCCTCTCTTTTCTTATACCACCTATCCTTCCACTTTTCAACATCACCCCATCTTCGCAGTAATGCCACCATTTCTTTAATCTGTCCTGTTCTACCAGAAGCATTCAAATTTTCAATGTCCTTCTCTGTAAAATCCATCCTGTAAGTTCTCTGTAAAGCTTTCACTTTATCAATGTCAACTCCTTGTTCATTTGCTATTGCTCTTAGCCTGTCATGTGTATTCCTTGCTCTCCAGGTAACACTTTTGCACATAAACAACAACTCACCATCATGATGACTCTTCAGGATTTCTACTGGAACTGTTCCTGTCACAAGCTCTTCTAATTCTATACGTAACCTAGCCACATCAATAACTTGTGAATCCTTATCCTTTTTCTGAAGAACCTTCATCCAATCATTCAAATCATCAACTGTTATTTCAGCAGTTTTTCTCACTGGAACCACTCTTTTCTGCGGTTCTAAAATTGGCATCCCTGAACAACCAGGTTCACTAGTATCCAATAGTTCACTACATGTGTCATGTCTTGTTTGTCTCAGGTCACTTCTTTCTGCTCTTTTATCTGAATCTCCCGAAGGACCAACTGAATTTGTCAAATTATTCCCAACATATGGAATCACCAGTCCATTCTCACCTGCTCTCTGTTTGTCAAACACAGGCATAACCGGACCTATTGTTACAGGCACCGTAACAGCTTCCAGATTCTTCGTTAACTCCCTAATTTTCTCAGTCAGTTCTGTTGTCGTTTTTGCTAATTTTCTGGCATTTTCCTCACTACTTCGATTCTCTCTCTCCCTGAAAGAACTACTACTTCTTGATTCAGGTGTCACTTTTTCTTTTTCAATAATACAGACTGTATCTCTTATCGGAGAAACAACTGGTGTACTCTCATCTGGTTCTGGTCTATATGGAGGTGGTCTCTTGTAAATCATGTCATTTAAGACCTCATCATCATATTCATTAACTCCAACTGCTCCCTCTTCAATTGTTCTCATAGGATATAATCCTTCTGACATATTAACATCTCGCCATCTTTTCATCCGATCATGATGTGTTTCACGATCATGTCTCCTCCCAAACATATTCCTGTAATACCCTCCAGACCTTTGCTTTTCTCGCTCATGAACTTCCTCTTCCCATTGCACTAAAGCCTCGAACTGCGTAGGTCTCGGCTTCGGGTCCAGACGTACCATCTTTTCCCGTAAATTTCTCAACACGGCCAAATTAAATGAACCATGTTCTGGAAATGCTAGAACACCATCTTCTTTAGTATACCTAACCCAATTCTGCAACCATATACAGGTATGTAATCCATATTTCGCAACCATGAAGGATGCAGGTGTTTTCGCTGGAGGTAGCAACTCACCCTCTCTCGTTTTAACCTCTCTATCCTTGGTAAACCACTTTTTAACTTTCCCAAAGAATGTTTTTTTCTTTTTCTCCTCTTGATAATACATTTTAGCGCTTACTAAAATTCTCTACTCTCTCCGTATTATAAATATACAATACGAGCTTCTCAACCAATAGCAGCGCGACTCACACTAACGCACCAATCCTGGAGCGTCTACGTCACTAAACAGCTCTTCCAATCCCTGCGCGACTCACACTAACGCACCAATCCTAGCGCGAACCCTATTCTGATCCACTATCCAATCAGAGCCCGGACTTTCTGACGTCAACAGTCGCTGCAGTTTGTCTCCTGTCTTCTGTCACTCGTCTACCCCTCCTTTACAAAATCTTTCAGTAGACTTTGTGTCAAGATTTCTACAAAATCTATTAGTTACAACATAAAAACATCTCCATTGTCTGCTTCGCTAACCACAGAATAGTAAAAGAGAGTCTATTTTCATAAGAAACCTTTCATTGACACAGTAGCACTTCTTCTACTCTGCCCTTCTAACATACATTCATTAACTGTTTCCTCTAGGACTTATCCAAAGAGTCTTACAATCAACAAAATGTACAAACTTTCACGCACATTCATGCAAGAAAAATATAGTACATGCACACAGAATCCTGTTCTTGGGAAGCAGCGCACAATCTGTCCCACTACAGAATTATAACATACATTAACTAAGCAACTTCGCCCAGTTCCTCAAACAAGCTCAGAGAATACCTATTACTCCTCCCGCGATAAGCTTTAACGGAAATCCTTACGGATCCCTGGGACTTAAGACCAGAGTTTCAAAGATAACCTTCACTACGATACACACTCCTTACACACCAGAAATATCTAATAGTAACATACGACGATGTCACTGATTCCGAACCCAGACAATGTGAACGCGCAACTTCAATTGTCACACGTTATTCCTTACAATCCCGTCTTTCCCGAGAGCAGCATATACTTCCCTCTGCCCTACTACGGAACTGCTACAACAGCTTCCAAATTCCAGAAGCACTACATATAACTCAACATGACGACTTCAACATATAATATTAGTACATATACCAATATTGACAAAATAAAATCAATAATCAATAAGCCAATGTACAAGCAATCTTATCAGATCAAGACAACCATCTAAAACCATCCTCTGCTACCAGGAAATTGATAGAGATCAGGGTATCTAAAATATGCCCACTACCACGGATAGAGTAATCACACAGTTACACGCACATACATTCATCATACGCTAGGGCCCATTTCACTAACATACGCTCAAATACTCTACCAGCAATAAACCTGTGGAAAGAAAACACCTAAACACCCTGCATCAATATCAGGTCGATCAGATCTGGTTTAGTGACTGTCCTAATCAATAACATAATCTACACAACATATACAATAATGATCAAAAATATAAACCCAATAATTGACAAGAAAGAAAATTCAACACCATGTTTAAAATTATATTGCTTTATCTAAAATTAGTCAAGGTAAAATCAATCAGAATAAATCATTTCTCATAGTTACCTATTCTAACTAAGTGTCAGAACGGGTCAGGACAAGTCTCTCGGTAAAGTCTTTCAGGACGAAGTCCTCAGCACGATCCTCAGCAACGCAATCTCCCGCAGCAAAGGTAAAATGGCAAGTGGCAAAGCCCTCCCTAGGCTAACAATTTTTATAGTAAAAATTACAATGGAAACACTCATCAAGTTTGCAAAATACACTGAATCACTGAGCAGAGCGAGAAGGAAAGGATGCAACATTGCAACATTTGTGAACCTCCGCTCAGGAAAAAATACACATAGCGAAGACTACGGAACAGGAACCAAGAAAATAAAACATGTATCACATTTAATCCGGCTTCTCCTCGGCCATCGAGCCACAGTTCAGAGTTTTCCTCTAAGGCTCCTTTGTCTTTCGAGATTGCCAAGGACACTTTCACTTCTCTTGGAGAACTCCCAAAAACTGCTGCTGTCCTCATGGAAAGTTTCATAGAAGGACCATGGTCAGTCAACTTCAAGACCGTTTCCAGCAGGGGTCTCCCTCGTCACGTCTTTCACATATTCACTCGAGGCCAGGCTTCAAAATTCAGCCATCTTAATACAGCCTCCATAGGCCACAATAGACCATCTTTAATTAAAGAGACAAAATAAACGTTACTACAGCATAATGATTAAACAATGTTAACCCCACTAATACCCTTATGTGTATGCATTTATCTAGCTTTTGCAACATAAAAAAGCATTAATTCGAACAGCGTTTTGTGCTCAAAATAAACAGCACACAGCAACATTTAAACATGAAAACTTGCACGTTATTTTTAGAAAACAGAAACAGCACACGCATGCTAACCCTCGTGTAACTTTCTCTTATGTTAAGACAAACGGATTGATTAATTAAAACACACTTGCACAAGACAAATAATTAATTTGTTATTTATTAATAATTAATAAAACGCATAGACATACTAGAGCTTCAAAAGCCCCTGAATTTTCTAAATGAAAACTCTGCTCCAGCACAGACATGCGATAGACTCTCTATGAGTACGCACTTCTAAATCATATTTCCGCAAAGAATGAAGTTTCTCATTCCTCTTGATGATTGTAAGGCAGTGCTATACACCTCGGTGCTGTCAAGAACTGATTATGGCATATCACTGCTAACTGGAAATCTAAAAATTAATGTTGGTCCCTCCCTCAAAAGCACCCCTAAATATGGCAGCTAACCTAATACCAGGTGCCGGAAGATCAGACCATATCACTCCAATCTTGAGCTTACTCAGTTGTCTTTTCTTAGAGTTGCAGAGCCTTTTGAAACTAGCTTCCATTTTTCACAATTCAATCCACAATAATGCCCCTATTTATCTCCCAGTAAACTTTGGCAGATTCTATCCTCTCCTGCAGCCGTCAGGAAAGCAAGGACTCTCAAAGAAGCGTGTTTGTCTCATTGTGACATCACCCCTGCTGACCTCTTGTGTTAAAACTCCTGCAAGGTTCAAGCATTTTAATGATGCAGTGTAGCCGCCATTGCTCAGCAGTCAGAGATATGGTTTTGGCAGGAGCTTCAACTTTCTTTCGCATCACTGTAATAGTGTAGGAATGTTATGTAGGAATGTTATGCTTCGGTAGGAATGTTATGCATCGCGAGGGTATCGCGCGATGCTTTACAAATGCTTTATGTGTTCATTTGAATTGTGGCTCACGCACGGAGTGTTCTCTAGAGGGAGGTTCGAATGGTGGGTCAGTTGCCGTTCATTCATTCAACTGTGTTGGGTGGAGTTTTAGGATCTGGAAATAAATACTTCAACTTCAAGATACGTCTACTTGGAACTTATTTCAATCACGCATTGCTCAAACAGGCATTGCAGCATGTAGAAGTTGGCGTTACTATGGGCCAGACTCTCCTATATAAATATTATCTCACTGAAAGACCTTAGAATGCGTCAAAGCTTTAAATGAATTGCCAAAATGCGCGCGAATCCTGTGACTGATGGCCTGCATGCCATGGACAGACGTTTCTCTTTTTCGAGGAATTCCTGCACAATCAGATTGATATAATGGGATATAGTGCGCAGGGTGCTCCTCTTCAGTTTGTCTGCAAACCATCCTCGCACTTAACTCTGCAGTTCCGGTATAGCAACAATTGAAAACTAGGTTGGGCTTTGAAACTTACTCTTCAGACAAATTTTCATCATAACTCCCAGGATCCCCTTACCTTGCAACATAGAAAATGGATGAATGTCAAGCACCAAGATTTTGCCCAACTTCCTATGAATGTACAACTCCGTGGTTTCCGTAGTACACTGTTTCCTTGCAGAACAAAACTATGATGCCCCACCTGAATTATGATGCCTGCGGCCTTTGAGTGATGGTTATATCATGCTCCTTGTAACAGCCTCTGGTCGCTGATGCTCCATGCTGTCTATGAGCGGTAGTGCTTGTTGAGCTGGCTTCTGAATGTAGGCTTGCAGCTGGACAGTCTCCTGCATTGATTTCTTCTTCACAATCATTCAGCCTCTCCAGATTTTGGAGCTCTAACAGCAACCACCTTTCTCTGGCGATCTAGTCATTTGTATGCATTTTTTATTCTGATTGCCACCAGGTGCCCCACGACAAGACATGGCCTCCGTTTCCCACAACACACTTCCACATCACAAATTATGCAGTCAATGTGTCCCTGGTTCTTCCTAATTGTAAAGAAATACAAATCCAGAACATGTTGTGGGGCCAGAAACGGTGAGATTAGGGTGAGCTGCGACAAAGGTGAGGGTGCCTGCTGCTTTTAGTTTTGATTTTAAAAGATAGAGCCAGAATGGTACTGCAGCAGTCGGACTAGGAGTGACTTCCTTAGCGCCACTCTCAATACAAACAATGACGTTTTGATCTCCCTCACTAAGCTGGTTGCCAACACCAGGAGGTAAGAGCGGTGGGGCTGGGTTGAGGGGGGGGGGGTGGGATTCAACAGACCACCACTAGAGAAAATTAAATAAATAATTAATTTTACCTTGTTGTCGTCTGTCGAAATCCCCCCAATCTACCCGGCCCCACCGCCTCACCACTATAATCTGCACGGGCCACTGCTGGCCAACTCTACCTCCTGGGAACTTTCTTTTGCTGATTCTGGCACTTGCAGTCTGCTGTGCCAGAATCTGAAGGGGACTTCAAGATGTTGAGAGAGTTGGTCTTATTTTTCATGAAGGAGATTAATATGGTGATGATGAAGCAAGTACAACATTCTCTTCTACTCCTACTTTGGGTATGTTGGTCTTTTCTTCATGTTCCATTTGCTGGTATGAACCTGTCTGACTCTCAGCAACAACTGATTTTACTGCAGGAATGAGAGAAAAGAACATTTCTCTGTGAAGAACCAATGATTTTTGGTGGTGCTACATTAAATCAAATTAAAATTGTAGATTTATATAGTGCGGATTATCACCCATGAGGGTATCCAGGCGCTGTCCATGGGGAGATTAGGAGATTTGCTCAGAATCATAGGATGTTAAGCCGACGCTGAGACCCAACCCCCCAGCTCCTGAGGGCAGCTCAGGCCTCTGCGTCACATCCTCTCCTGCCTGTATTGAATCTATGAGTGCTTCTAATGTCCAAGAAGAGTGTGCACCAGGTAGTCTATGTTGCAAATCTTTTGCAAACAATAAAGACGTTTTGATGGCAGACTGTCCATTCTGGTAGTCTTTTCAGAGATGTCAAAAGTTTCACTCACCAGTTTTTTGATGCAAATAAGTTTCTTTGGAGTTAACTTCACTTCTTTGTTAGCTGCAAAGGTGGGAGAGAGGAAATTCATGATAAGAAATGAAGGCGTGAACTATCTCTGAGCTTCAGAAACTGACAGTCAGACTTGGTGTGGGGAATGGATGTAGCCTTACGGTTAGAGCGGTCGACCTCAAAGCTAGGGAACCGGGTTCGAGTCTCGGCAACAACCCTCAAAATCCTGTGATTCTGGGCAAATCACTTAATCTCCCCGTGCCTAACAAAAATTAATGTGTCCATCTGTAACAAAACTGGTGCTCATGTAAAGCGCTCTGATACCCAATGTCTTGGGTCTAGTTTGTGCTATATAAAACTCTAAAAAAAATGGCCATGGGTCTGCCCAGGGCAAATACGGGTTAATGGGCTTTTATTGTACCAATAGAAGACTTTTACTTCTAGTGCCCTTAGTTGAACATAATACTGGACCCAAAGTGGGCACCGAGTAAACCCCTTTAGCATGTGACCCTCAAGGAAGCTGGGCAGAGTGGTTCAAGGCTTACTTTGGAAAATGGTGTGACTAAAGGCTCAGAACACAGCAGAGACAATATTAGCAATAAGTAATTTTATCAGCCAGTGTTTGTACCTTGAAAGGAAATAGTAATTTATTCTGGACACATCTAAATGCTACATATGAAAATAGAAACCAGCATGGAGAAACCATAAACAATATAAAGAAGGATTCTACAGATCAGACAATGCCTACTGACTTTAAAAGAAGAAGGTCTTCCCCAATAAATCCACTGCTTATAAATTTAACATCAGGATTGCACTATCAATAGATTATAACTTAATGACATTAACTAAGACAGTGTTTTGATTTGACAAATGAGCCGCTGATTACAGACTCTTACACGGTCTCTTATAATGCTTAAAACTCACATATGTAGGCTTGTATTCAGAACTTCTCTACTTCTCCAGACATTAGTATTTGTGAATGATGCTATCTCTTTAGTCACAAAGATTGCCAGGTCTGGGAACTTCAATTTCCCCAGCCTTCCAATGTTCACGTGTACCAGCTTCGTAACGGGACTGGTGAGCACCTGGAGCAGACATGACTGGCAGCAGGGAGGCTGTTCACCAGTGTTGTGCTTGAGGCAATGATCTCCCACACCTGATCCTTGCCCATTCTCCTAGCTCCCTCTAATGTCTTCCACCAGCTGAACATTGCTGTTGTCAATCTTCATTAGGCCATGTTTCAGCCCCTTGTCCAAAACAAACAAAGAGCCCTTTCTACCCATACACATTGGATGATCCTCAGGAGTCCCTTGGGCAGAAGTCTAAAGAGGGACTACAGTGGGTCCATTTCCACACACTGTGAACCCTTGGCAATGGTGGCGCAAGGGGACAATCACTCATAAGAATGTAACATATCATAAACCTCCAAATGTGGTTCACTTCTTTTCTCAGTATTAGGGAACCTCTGAGATAAATGAAAGCACTTCCTGCGATAAAAACGTTCTCAATGCATAGGCACAAAAGTGAGTCCCATTCAACACTTGGTGAACACAATTGATGTTTCTCATTCATGACACATAAACTCACAGAGCAACCATGAAAATGGGAGTCACACACAAAGTCTCCACAAAACAGTGCTTACATTTGAATAATTTGGCATTGGATTGCGGCTACAGTGCATTAGGATCAAGAGCCACCCAGAAAATCACACCAAACACTCACAGGGCAGGAAGACTGCGAAGGCGAGAGGTCCAGTTTGTAGCACCCTTCAGCACACCCTGGGAAATTCAGGGACAGAGAGGGTGCAGTAAATATAGTCATGGAGACAGGATATCTTGTAAGCAGGTTTATTCTCATTTACAGGAGTGTCTGATCCCTGATTAACGTTGCCTGAACCTTCCTATACTTCGTTCCACTCCTGATCATATGCAACTCCGTTTGCAACAATCAATCAATTGGTGGACAGGGAATGCAAGGCAACTCTAACAATCTTCACATCATTAAGTGCCAAAAATGTACACATGTTATGAGACACAAAGTGTGTGCCATTGTCTGTAACAATCATTGTGGGTGAACCATCTACGGTAAAGACCTTTTTCATAAATCCGATTGCATTGTCAGTCCAGGGATAATCGCAAAACATGTGATATAACCACTTGGAGTGGTAATCAATTAACAAAATAGGGTACCTGATGTTGCTAGGTAATACCTCATATTGGCCTGAAAAGTCCATACCAACTTTGTTCCATGACCTATCTGGGAAAGGAACAGGATGGAGAAGGGTATCCATCACTTTCCATTTTTTGTCAGACACCAGACATTCTGCCCATAAAGCATTCCAAAATTTGAACTGACTCTAAAGAGGGCCCCGGAGATTATTGAGTTTGGCCAGGGGAGTCCCCTGTGGAACGGATCATGATGGCCGGTTGGGGCCGGGGAGTGTCCCTGCCCCGTGCCCAAAGTAAGAAATCTGGGCGTGCTGTTCGACAACCAGCTAAACTTTTCAGCGCATGGTAAGAGCCTTGCGTCATCTTGTTCCTTCTGCGTAAGATTTTCCCTTTCATCAAACCAGATCTGCGTAAGTCCGTTGTAGTCGCCCTTGTGCTGTCCAGATTGGACTATTGCAACGCCTTATTGTTAGGGATAAATAAGACGCAGATAAAGAGGTTGCAGACTCTCCAGAATGCTGCGGCGAGGCTACTACTGGATGTCCCAAGAGATCAATCTATCGCAGGGGGAATTAAAACATTACATTGGCTCCCTGTTCAACAACTTCAAGTCTGTATGCCTAGTACATAAGGCTGTCTTTGGTGGGGGAGCCAAGGATGTTCAGAAATTATTTATCCCCTATACTCCTGGCCGTGTGCTAAGGTCTAGCACTCGGAGTCTCATCAAGATCAATCGGATCAGGAAAGTCAGATGGGGCGGTAGAGCTTTCTCAGTCTGTGCTGCTGGACTTTGGAATAAGCTTCCCTGTTCCTTAAAACTAACAGAAAATCATCAAGCTTTTAGAAAACTGTTAAAGACATGGCTCTTTCAAGAGGATCGTATTTGAGGATTATGTCTCCCTCTGTGCTTACCAGCGCCAAGACGCTTCGGCATTCGTGCGCTATATGAAACCCATCCTATCCTACCAATAATACAACTTGATAAGTCTGCACATTTTTGAAAATACCTAAGTGACCTCTTATAATATCCTCCCTTGGGCTTTCTGGTGGAATGAACAAATCATGTTGCATGATCATGTCGTTAACCACAGACAACTCAGAGGACACCAGAAAAATATCTTTAAATCTGCATCCAACTTTCTGCCTTCTGGCCAACCTCCTAATATAAACTGATTGCTCAGTGAAAGGAACACATTTTTTAACAGCATCTAAAGCCGCCACTGCACATTCAGTGTCCTCCAAACCATCTACATCAAACTCATAAGCCAAAGCCATACTTGATAAGCAGTATGCCATGAAGTTTTTTCCTCCAGGTAAATGCTTGATGCAGAAGTGGAACTCTTGTAGTTTGGACAACAGTCTCTCCAATCTCACTGAGGCCTTCCCCAGGCCACTTCCACTCAACATATGCACAAGGGGTTTGTGACTTGTAAAAACCTCAAACTCTTATCCCCAAATGTAAGTTCTGAACTTGTCAATTTCCTAGTCAAAGGCCAGAACCCCACGTTCTATTGTGCTATAATAAGTCTCTGCTGGTTTCAACATCCTGTAAGCAAAGGCTAGGGTGTGTTCCTTACCTGCATCAACAATAATGAAGCACTTACAGTCATCCCGAAAAAAATGTAGCGCAGGAGCCCCTTCAATTAGATCTTTAACTTCATGAAAGGTTTGAGAAAGCTCACTTGTCCAAGTAAACTTTGTATTTTTACTTAACAGGGCATGTGAGGGCTCTACAGTTTGTGCATAGCCATGCACAAACTGGGCACAGTACTCTGCTAATCCCAAGAAGGACCGCAGAGCATCTCTGTCTTTAGGAGGTGTAGTTTCAAGAACAGCCTTGAACAATGGAATCTTATGTCTAATGCCCTTCGATGGAGACAGTGTGACCTAAATATTCAAGTTGGTGCATGCCAAACTTACATTTATCCTTTCTAATTGTCATTCCTGCCTTAGCTAGAACAGATAAAACCATACTCAGTATTACAATGTGTGCCTCCCAATTGCTAGCAAACACCAAAATATAGCCCTGATAGGCCTGGACCCCTGGGATGTCTTCCAAGCGATTGGCCATCAGTTTTTGGAAAGCACTGAATGCAGAGGCCAGGACAAAAGGTAATTTGAGGGTCTTGTAAACTCCAAAGGGAGTAACGAAGGTGGTGAGTTCCTGTGACTCAGCTGTAAGTGGTATTTGGTGGTATGCTGAACGTAGGTCTATAATGGAGAAAAATGTACCCCCCTAACCTGGCAAGAAGCCCTTTTTGAAAGGGGAAAGCAATCAATACGGATGTTCTTGTGCAATGAACGTAGTTCGGTACAGAGCCTAACCTCCCCAGATTTCTTCTTCACGACCACAATGGGAGAAAACCATTCTGAAGAGTCACAAGGTACTACGACCCCCTCAACATACAAAATTTTAAGTACAGCTTTGAGTTCATCTCTCACACTCAGGGGAAGTGGGCATACCTTGTGAACTACCGGTTGATCATCTAACTTAAGACGAATACAGAGATGAAAGCCTTTGATGATCCCAAGTGTGTCAGAAAACACACTGGGAAATTGTCTCAACACACTCAATGTCTGATGTGCGCATAACATCATCAACACAATCCACATAAATACCCTTCTCATGAGGAACTTCCTCTGAATATCCATCAGGTATATCTCCCAAAGCAACGGGTTGATCCAAATCTGATCAAATATAGGCCCATCTTTGCTAAGTCCTGCCTGCCAATGATGTTTCGTCCTTTGACAGCCAACTAAACCTTGCCGTGAATGCACCTACCCAATCACTCCAATCTGGACATGAAGTACCCCAACATATTTATGTCAGACTCACCAAACGCCTTGGAGTTCACATCCATCTGTACTTAGCTGACTTTTCCATTTCACTTGACAAATAACATAACCTCAGAAAGAATTGTAATTGGTGAGCCTGAGGCAGCCATAATTGGAATTTCAATATCACCAATTACTGCAGTACCCCAAGGCCCCTTAACCTTCCTGGAATCAAAGATAGCATTGCATTCATCTGTCAGCACAACATCATGAAGTTTCTCAGAACGTACTTCCACAGGATCTGATAACTCAACACTGTTAACCAGTGTAGCTTTTTTGCCAGCTCTACATACTCCTTGGAAATGGCCAATATTTTTAAAAAGCATGCACCTCCTACCAGTTGCAGGACAGTTAGGATTGTTACTGAGGTGTGTCTTGGAGCCACCCCTGGAACTAAGAGTAGCACACTGCTTAAAAGATTGTCTACCAGGTTTAGCAATATTTACAACACTGACAGAATCAGGCTCCCCTTCCCCAGAAACCTTTAGATCATTGACAGAGGGTTCATTATGACGTGCCCTTGTTGTAATCAGGAGTGATGGTTACGTACAACTGAGAAGTCGTTCTTGAATTTTCTTGGAGAGACATGCAAACATGAACTGATCCCTTATGTATATGTCAGTGTGTACTTCAAATTTGCATTTGGCTGCCAGTACACAGAAAGCTGAAATATACTCATCAACACTGTTGTGCTTTTCCAACATTAGGCTCAGCTGTTCTTCATATTGTTTTCTCATGTGGGCTAGTGCCTCTTTTTAAGCATCCCAATCCTCACCATCACCTAAGCTGCCTTGTGGTTGGGCAATAGATGGTAAGTTTTCAAACACCTGTTGTGCTGCAAGGCCAAGACAGCCATACAAAATTGCCAACTTGCGTGCAAGTGGCAACTTAACTGCATCAATGGCAATTAAATGGCTTTCGAAAATTCTAACAGATTGCCGCCCCCTAATAGTGGGTTTCCCCGGATGCTGCAGAAAGGGAGGCAGCTGCGCAAACTGCTTTGAAGTGGCCATACTACAACTGTTAAGTAACAACCGAAGTGTAGGCAAATTAAAAGTAGCATGCAATGATGTAAAATCAGCTGTCAGTGTAATTACCAGATGATTAATGTGTCTTCCTGGAAAGAACTGCTGAAATAAAGGTGTGCCTCTCACTGTGAGTGTAGGCAATAAGGAAAGAAATGCTGAACTAAAGGTGTGCCTGTCACCATGAGTACAGGCAATAAATGCTCCTACCTGCCGTTCCTGAAATCCTCAAGACTTACTTCATGTTGAACAAAAGACGTGGCAGTGTGCTTCGTGTGTTGGGCTTATCACGCAGTGCCCAATACTGAAATAAAGGTGGGCCTGTCACTGTGAGTGCAGGCAATAAATACTCCTACCTGCCGTTTCTGTAATCCTCAAGACTGACTTCATGTTGAACAAAAGACGTCGCAGTGCACTTCGTGTATTGGGTTTAGAACGTAGTGCCCAAACCAAATGTGTATGCCAAAGAATGAGTTCACCCCAATCATCGACAAAATGTAGTAAATGATATCTTGTAAGCAGGTTTATTCTCATTACATACACCCACGACCAGGAATGTCAGATGCCTGTGAAGAGATTCAAGCAACTGATTAACATTGCCTCAACCTTCTCATGCATCGTTCCACTCCAGATCATGGAACTCCATTTGAAACATCACAGAGCATCCTCACACTACCAAGACACATGAGGATACTCAAGAGAACCACAGAACTACAGAGGGATACCACAGTCTTTGTAGACCTGAGCCTTTTCCTGGGTCTTGCAGATTTGGATTAAGGGTAGTTACTAAAGCCCTGTGCAGAGCTCCTCATTCAGTAGTCCTTTGGGCTGGCGGTGTGGTCTGACGTCAGGCAAGATGGCAGCTGGCTAACGTCACTTCGCCGAGGACCCGAGGATTTTTCCAGTGATGGGCGAATTTGGCAACCTGACACCTTTCAAAATGCATGTAATCTCCTTCTGAACGGCTCTGGACTCAAGCGATATCTTTGGCTTTCGCTGTGAGCCTATGCATTGTCTCCTTTGCCTTGCGATGTGTGGTGCGTTTCCCTGACTGGATTCGCGACTGCCATTTTGTCTACATATAAATCTCACATGGTGCAGTATTTATTGCGCTTCTCTTCCCTCCGACACAAATTTGAGGAAAATTTCAACAAGCTGCAATTTTTTCTGCTGGAAACCAAGGATATCTTATAGCCTCTTAAGTTCTCTGATATTTTGTGCAGACGTGGTAAGTCCTTATAACGCTTCGAGATAATTAAATGTGCGGCGCGTTACCATGTTTGGTTTTGCGTCCGCCATTTTACCTACGTTTTTCACAGTGTTTTTTAGGCACCGCTGCATATTTCAAGTACCAGAGGCTGTTTTTGTTTCCTTTTATTTTCTTACCTTCACTCTACAATGGTCTCTTACTTCAAGACTCCTGATACCTTTGGTGTTTATACTTTCACAGGATTTAAATACAGATTTCTTTATCCCCTGATGCCAATGCTATCTTTTGCTTCAGCTTTCCATCGAGTGGCTTTATGTCTTTATAACTGACATTACGGGAAGAGTTTCTTGACAATACAGCATACTTTTCTCTTGACAGAGACTTTTTACATTACTCCTTATTCCTCAGTGAGCATTTGCTGCAATACTATTACTGACTTGGACACTTCTGCTCCTGTTTACTACCATTGCTACTAATGTTACTTCTCCTCTGAAATACATCTATTCTGGATTTGTAGTCAAGCTCTGTTACAGTTATACTTGACAAACCCTTAACAATTCATACATGTCTATGGGGAGAATTAAATCCGGCAAAGGTGCAGTTTCTACATCCAGTCCGTCTTTGTGGTCTAAATCAAATATATTATACACTTCGAACCCTTTTTCAGTACTGCAAGACGACGTGGAAGAAATAGATCAAACAGCATCTTCCCAATCTTCTGATGCGACAAACACTATGCCGTCATATGCTACTTTTGTGCCGCATCCCATTCTATCAAATGGAAAAAATGCACCTAAAGTTCCTTCTTCCTCTGTATCAACGTAAACTAAGAGACTCAAAAAGGATCCTCCTTCTCCATCCACTTCTCGACCGACAAACTTCTATGGAACTTCTATTGGATGAAATCAGGGTTCTCAAACCTCACATGGAACAAACCATCATCCGCTTGCAAGCATCAGAAAATAAATGGTCTACTTTAGACAGCAAAATGAACACAATGGAACATCAAATAAAATCCTTACAAATTTCCTCTCAGCAATTTCATCGTATGAAATCAGAAATTCTACAACCACAGAAGCAAGTAGAAAATCTTGAAAACCGAAACAGACGTAACAACCTGCGTATTTATGGTCTTGTTGAGGGCTTGGAAGGATCTAATCCCATCTCTTTTTTCTAATCTTTTTTACCGCAAGTTCTAGAATTTCCAGATTCTCCAAAGCTAAACATTCAACAAGCTCATAAACTTGCTTGCTCTCCTCAGAACCAATAATCTCAACATAAACCTAGAGGTGTAATACTATCCTTTTTGAAATATACAGATTTGCTGAAAGTCTTACAAGCAGCCAAAACTAAACGTTGCATTACATGGCAGGATTCTAAACTATTCTTTTCACACGACTATGCAAAAGCTACAGCACACAAAAGGAAGGCTTACCTATCTATGCGGCCTGCTTTAAGCAATCTCAATGCCAGATATGGTCTGATCCACCCGTGCCTATGTAAAGTAACTTACAAAAATAAAACAACAACATACGAAGATGCGGACTTACTTCATCAGTTTCTTGCAGAATGTAGACAAGAATCCATGGATTTAGCAGGACCATTGTCCATTTGAAACTCTGTCTTCATCTTTGCTAAAAATCAATGTACTTTTTACAATGTTCCTATGATTTATCCTGAATAATTAATCTCCTTGTGTTTCTTTCCTACCAGATACCATTTCCCCTGCGTATCCCTTTGTTTCATATCTGTTATTCATCGACGTCCTCCTCATGGTATCTCCCGGAGTTTCATGGACCGCTGTTCATCTTCCCTTGTGGCCTCAATACCCTCCACCCATGTTTGAGTCTTTGGTATGTTTTATGTTTTTTCTGTCTGCTCTCTCTTTTTTCTCCTTTCTTTTTTCTTCTTCCATTATTTCTTCCTTTTCTTTTTTTTCTCTCTCTATTTCTTCTTTCTCCTCTTTTTTCTCCTCTCAATTTATACATTGCTCTTTTCTTCTTAGAACACTTTGCTTATCTCTATTTCATTACTATTTTCTTTACATTTTTAATATACTTGTTAAAAAATGTATTACCATATTTTTCTATCTATCTGTTTCGAATTGCTAGTTACATTCATGTTTTGCTGTAAAACTTTAAGAGTTCTGCTTTATATATTTGACTAATGACATTACGTGTTATTTCTTGGAATGTTAAGGGTTTGGGCACACCTATCAAAAGACAAAGAGTATTTTCCCGTTTATCTAACCTTAAGTCAGATATTGTTTTCTTACAAGAATCCCATTTAATAGCTTCAGAAGTTCTTAAACATAAGAGACAATGGGCAGGACATGTATTTTCCTCCCCAGGCACTAGTAAAAGAAATGGAACTGTGATTCTTATTCACAAAAAACTTAAAGTTTCTCTTCTTTCTCAAGATTCAGATGATGAAGGTTGATGGTTATCTGTTCACCTTAAAATCAATGATGTACCTATTACTTTATTTAATGTATATGCTCCTACCAACCCTGACAATGCTTTCTGGCCTCATATTGGTACTCTTTTGATGTCTATTGATACACCATATGTTATTTTCGGTGGAGAATGCAATTTAATTGTTGACCCTTATATTGATCGTACATCTGAAACAACTTTTATTTCCTCACCATGCATCAACACTTTACTGACCTCATCTCACATAGATCCCTTGTTGGTTCCTGGAGACTCCCCCACCCACAACTCTGTGAATACACATTTTTCTCCCCCACTCATCTTTCACAATCACGCATTGATTATTTATTAGTCTCCAAAGCACTAACACAATCTATCCTACACACTGACATTGGATATATACTGTTCTCTGATCATGCTCCTGTCATACTAGACCTAGAATTACTTCCAGTTACTAATTCTAATAAAAGATGGCGCTTAATACCTCTTTATTTGACCAATCATTCACTTCTTCTTTTGAAGACTTCATTATTCACTTTTTCCAAACTTAATTTATATTCTGTTTCATGATTCTCTATTGTATGGGATTCCTTTAAAGCTTCAGACAGAGATTTTATTATTTCTTATGTAGCTAACAAGAAACATCAAAGTTCCCACAAAGCAAATGAAATCCTTAAATCTATTAAGTTATTAGAATCTCTTTATACAACAACTAACTCTTCAACCGATCTTAATAATTTAATCAAAGAAATATTTAAATACAATAAAGTATCTACAGAAAATGCTTCTACCTACCTTTTTCGAGGTAGTGCCCGTTACTATGGCGGCCAGAACAAAATGGCCAAACTCCTTGCTTCCTATCTTAAAATCAAAAAGGATCGCTCCAACATTGATTATGCATTAAATTCTGACTCTGCCCCAGTAACTAAACATTTAGAGATTTTAGAGGAATTTAAAAAATACTATACCTCTCTCTTTACTCCTGAACTTTCTCTGGACTCTATGGACATACAAAATTATCTTACTTCCATACAAAATCAATTTCCCACAGATATTGAATTTTCATCACTAGAATAAGATATAACCATAAAAAACATTTCTCATGCTCTAAAGCTTCTTAATACAGGGAAGGATGTTCCAGATAGATTTCCCGTGGAATTTTATTCCCATTTTTCCAAATTACTCCTCCTCTATCTCCTTTCATTGTTTTTACACTTTATCTCTTCTAAAACATCCTCTGGTAGTTTTCCAGATGCCCTCATTTGCTTAATTCCTAAAGAAGGGAGAGATCCTCATTTGTGCAAAAATTACAGATCGATATCATTAGTCAATTCTGATTATAAAATATTTGCTAAAATTCTTGCTCTCCGATTGGACCCTTTCTTACAATCCATTATTTGTAAAGAACAATCCGGTTTTATTAAAGGACAGAAGATTTCGGACAATACCAGAACTTTCTTTAATATATTGCATAAATCTAATAAATATTCCCATTCACTTGCTGCCATCTGTTTAGATGCAGAGAAATCTTTTGACCGTATGGATTGGTCATTCATTTTTCATACCTTATCTTTGTTTGGTTTTGGTCCTAAATTTATTTCTTATATTTCTTTATATACACCTCACCCAAAGCCTCCATTTGTACTAATGGCTCTATTTCTAATTCCTTTACTTTGCAGAGAGGAGTCCGCCAAGGTTGCCCCCTTTCCCCTCTTCTTTTTATTCTAGCATTAGAACCCTTTCTAATTAAAATTAAACAAAATCCTAACACACATGGCTTCCAACATGATATGGTTCATATAAAAATGAGTGTCTACGCAGATGATATTCTTTTATTTTTGTCCAAACCAGAACACTCTATTCCAGCGTTTAATACAGAAATCAATGCTTTCTCTTTAATTTGCGGCTATAAACTAAATCGTGAAAAATGCTAAATCTTACCTCTGAATATTTTTTGTTATAAACAAGATTTTGTCTCTGCTCATTTTTCATGGAACCCCCAAATAATTAAGTATCTAGGTCTCTGGTTTGCTCCCTCTATTAAGCAAACTCTTTCTCTAAATATGACCCATCTCTTCTCTTCTCTATCTACTAATGGCACCCTTTATATCTATCTTGGTGGGGTAGACTTGTCGCCATCTAAATGATGCTTGCACCCGTCATCTTTTACACAATATCAGCTATTCTGCTCAATCTTCCTGCGTACTTCTTCAAAAAAAAATTTTTTTTTTATCAATATTCTTATGGAATAAGCAACAACCACGTATTTCTCTAATTAAACTCAAATGCCCTAAATCACAGGGTGGAGTCAATTTCCCAGATTTTCAACTCTACCATAATGCTTTTCTCCTTAAACAACTTTCTAAATCCTTAAATGACTCTCCTTCTAATCCTTCACAATTGTGGAAGGATTTAGAACACTCTTTTCTATCACCCTTTTCCCTTGATGAATCCCTTTCTTTTACTAACAAAACACGTTTCCTAACTTCACTTATACATAACACTACTCACAAACTATTGCACTCTTTTATGTTGTCACATCTCTCAGCTAAAGACCAGTTTCTTAACTCATCTATTTGGCATAATAACTTAATTAAAATTAAAAACAAACCCTTTTTTTGGAAGACTTGGAGGGACAGGGGTCTACTTTTGTTTCATCAGTTATATCCAAATTATTTTTTTCTTACTTTTTCTGATGCTCAATCCCTCTATAAGCTACCAAAATCATTTTCTACCAAATTTAAGTTGTTGATCCAATGTATAGCTGAATCCTTACTTCTGATGTCCTCTAAACCATTCTCCCCATTACCTACCCACAATATTCTCCCCATTTTAAGTGCTCAAGCTAGTACCTCATCTATTTACAAATTTCTCAGTACACCCATTTCACACAGAGCTACGTCTCACATAGAACGCCAGTGGGAATCTGAATTTCCCTCTTCTTGGTCCATTATCCTTTGAGACAAACTATGGCTGAACCTCCGCCAGACCTCAAGATCAGCCAGCACTACACAAACACTTTTCTTTATATACAATCGACTTATGTTCACACCAATGTCCCTACATACATTTCAACCGTCCCTTTATTCAGCTTCCTGGTCCTCCAATGCTCCTCATGCAGACTTATTTCACATGTTTTTTTCTTGTCCTTTCACACATTAGTTTTGGTTGAAAGGATGGTCCCAAATTAACGTCATCTGTCATACTCATTTCCCCTTCTCTCCTGAAGTTCTATTTATAGGTACATTATCTGATCATTGGCAATCCCTCTCTCATAACATGGACATTGTAGATTTGTTAATTGCAATAGCTTTCCAACAGATAACAAAAAATTGGAAGCATTCCACACAACTCTCCTTTCAATCTTAGTGGTACAGTGTTTGTTATAACCATCGACTGGACAGTGCCTACGTTTCTCCTATGTCTCTACTCCTGAAAAGAGGACGCATATGGTCTCCTGTAACTATTTTCCTGGACGCTTCTGCTCAAAAATGTACCAAACACCATCCATCATCGGAAGGAGTCCCCAAACCACCATGATACGTTTATAATTATATATTGTTTGCTTATGTATATAATTCTATATATTTTTCTCTATTCCTTTTTGACTGTTATCATATTTTATCTAGGTCCTGCACAATGCTCCAAAAGTATAATCAAGACCGAAGGTGTGCAGTTCCTCACGGGGAAGGGGGGGAAAGAAAATGGGGGAAGACAAGTCTCTTATTGAATGCCCTCACACACCTAGCAAGGTGTCATGCTTCATCATTGGGCTGTACTCCTCATCGGGCCGGCGCTGCAATGCCCGACGGGTTCCCGCGTAGGGGCTCTTTTTCGGAGATCTTTTAAAAGACAGACGTTTAGGTGCATGGGGGTAAGTGAAGCAAGTGTAGTGAGTAGGGGTGTAGTGGATTAAAATAGTTTTGGTATTACCAATAAGGATCAAATGTATTCTGCTGGTATACCAACCTAATTAAAATAAGTGGACCCTGTCAGGGTAATAATGATCCACAGGGATGTGTTAATAGGTAGACAAGTTTCTTGCCAGATGCCCCTAACGGGTCGGTGGCAATTCTTCAGGACCGTGGTGAGGAGGAAGTGCTCGAAATTATCTCTACTACAGTGGCCAGTGAAAGTAACAAAAGTACGTCACCAGTAGGGGTCAATGAGGTCCCAAGGCGATGGGGGACCCACAATTGCGAGACCTGAAAGTGAAAAAGAACACGGAACACAACAAATGGAACAAAACATAGGCATATCATTATGGCATGATTAATGTAAATAACGTGAGAGAGCGAATCCAAAAGGTGTCATGCTGAGCATGCAACAACAGTTCTGCGTCCGATGTGCATCTCGGGTAAGGTTCCCTGTGGGAGGTAAACATTCTACAGAGACACATAGTGCCCCGAGCTGGGAAACTGACTAGTTTGCGGGGCCCAGGTGGTGAATATGTGGAATGTAGTGAAGGTAAAGAAGCTACGAGACGCGAGTGCAGTGCCGAGCCCTATGTGGTGGAAGCAACGTGCATCGTTCGCGTAAAGGCTGCCGCCCCCAGTCATAGGGTCGCGGAAAACCCAAATAGCCGTTGCGGGGGTCGTAATGCTGGAACTACGGACACCCATGTGAAAAAATCCAACGGCCGCGTGCAGTCAAACCTCTGAGCGGAGTCGACTCACCCCCTGATGTGGGGTTGTGGCTATACGAGTTAGCCAACCAAGCAATATGTTGCTCGCCCTAGCAAAAAGGTAAGGGAACAAGGGAGGGAATTGTTAGTTTCACTAAGGTCACCGTACTTGACATCTTACCGGTAGAAAAAGGGGGGTCCCTCGGGGTGTATACTCACAACAGGTGGGCGTGCGATTAGCAGTGCTCCTATCCTTGCTCAGGCTCCCGTGTGGTAGCGGGGACAGTGTGTGAATAAAATATGGAAGTGGGCATGCTGGGAGGCTAGAACGTCTTAGGTGTCGGCCATCTTGGGTGTACTGCCCCGGTGAGGTCGAGATCATTGAAAGAACTTTATTGAGGTTAGCACGGCGTGGAAAAAGGGAAAGAAATTGGAAAAAAATTACGATCAAAACCACGACTGTGATGAGGGGGCTGAAGCGCTGGAATTCCAGACGTAATTGTGTATGGTCCAACTAGTCGGGAGTTAGTACTGAATATACTATAAGCCAACCAAAGGGGGTGTCATGGACTTCACAGTGGGTCCTGAATCGCGATGTAGGTACGAATCCAAGGCCGCATCACAGGCCAATTTAACGAGGCCGAGTGACGTGAGCTAGCGTCAATCCGCTAGACTGCCCCCCACTCCCCCTGAGCGCTCTCACCGCTACCAGGAGAGAAACCCGTGTTCCCCAGCTAAAAGCACAGTACACAATATAAAAGCACATTCAGTATCGTTTTCATTCCGATAAAATATATTTTTTTTAATTCGTTATGCAGCATACAGGCATCAGAGTCACATATGCAAGTCAATGATTTTACTTCAAAGCCGGTATCCATCAGGTATATCTCCCAAAGCAACGGGTTGATCCAAATCTGATCAAATATAGGCGCATCTTTGCTAAATCCTGCCTGCCAATGATGTTTCATCCTTTGACAGCCAACTAAACCTTGCCGTGAATGCACCTACCCAATCACTCCAATCTGAACATGAAGTACCAAAACATATTTATGTCAGACTCACCAAAACGCCTTGGAGTTCACATCCATCTGTACTTAGCTGACTTTTCCATTTCACTTGACAAGTAACATAACCTCAGAAAGAATTGTAATTGGTGAGCCTGAGGCAGCCATAATTGGAATTTCAATATCACCAATTACTGCAGTACCCCAAGGCCCCTTAACCTTCCTGGAATCAAAGATAGCATTGCATTCATCCGTCAGCACAACATCATGAAGTTTCTCAGAACATACTTCCACAGGATCTGATAACTCAACACTGTTAACCAGTGTAGCTTTTTTGCCAGATCTCCTTGGAAATGCCCAATATTTTTACAAAGCATGCACCTCCTACCAGTTGCAGGACATTAGGATTGTTACTGAGGTGTGTCTTGGAGCCACCCCTGGAACTAAGAGTAGCACCCTTCATAAAAGATTGTCTACCAGGATTAGCAATATTTACAACACTGACAGAATCAGGCACCCCATCCCCAGAAACCTTTAGATCATTGACAGAGGGTTCATTATGAAGTGCCCTTGTTGTAATGAGGAGTGATGGTTTCGTACAACTGAGAAGTCATTCTTGAATTTTCTTGGAGAGACATGCAAGCATGAACTGATCCCTTATGTATATGTCATTGTGTACTTCAAATTTGCATTTGGCTGCCAGTAAACAGAAAGCTGAAAAATACTCATCACACTCTGAAAGAAGATGTGTCTTTCCAACATTAGACTCAGCTGTTCTTCATATTGTTTTCTCATGTGGGCTAGTGCCTCTTTTTAAGCATCCCAATCCGCACCATCACCTGAGCTGCCTTATAGTTGGGCAATAGATGGTAAGTTTTCAAACACCTGCTGTGCTGCAAGACCAAGACAGCCATACAAAATTGTCAACTTGCATACAGGTGGCAACTTAACTGCATCAATGGCAATTAAATGGCTTTCAAAAATTCTAACCGATTGCCGCCCCCTAATACTGGGTTTCCCCGGATGCTGCAGAAAGGGAGGCAGCTGCGCAAACTGCTGTGAAGTGGCCATACTACAACTGTTAAGCAACAACCGAAGTGTAGGCAAAATAAAAGTAGCATGCAATGATGTAAAATCAGCTGTCAGTGTAATTACCAGATGATTAATGTGTCTTCCAGGAAAGAACTGCTGAAATAAAGGTGTACCTCTCACTGTGAGTGCAGGCAATAAGGAAAGAAATGCTGAACTAAAGGTGTGCCTGTCACCATGAGTCCAGGCAATAAATGCTCCTACCTGAAATCCTCAAGACTTACTTCATGTTGAACAAAAGACGTGGCAGTGTGCTTCGTATGTTGGGCTTATCACGCAGTGCCCAATACTGAAATAAAGGTGTGCCTATCACTTTGAGTGCAGGCAATAAATGCTCCTACCTGCCGTTTCTGTAATCCTCAAGACTTACTTCATGTTGAACAAAAGATGTCGCAGTGCACTTCGTGTATTGGGTTTAGAACGTAGTGCTCAAACCAAAATGGCTGCCAGGACGCAGAGGATGTCCTACTGCGTGAGGACCAGAGCGTGAGGACCACAGCATGTGATGCTGTGCACATGCTAACGTTGCGTGCACAGGTGTACTTGACGAGAGAATGGTGCGTGCACTGTACATAAGCTCCAGCAACCACCAAATTGGCCTTTCTTTTTCAAAGGTGGCAGAGTCCAACCAACAAGTGGAAAGAGGACACTGGAACATGCCCAGCGTGTGGGAAACAGAAACTGGTAGGCGGAGTGCTGCCAGATAAGAATCGAGAAGTTATGATGCCATAGAGGTTGGTGGGTGTATGCCAAAGAATGAGTTCACCCCAATCGTCGACAAAATTTAGTAAATGATATCTTGAAAGCAGGTTTATTCTCATTCACATACACCCACGACCAGGAATGTCAGATGCCTGCGAAGAAATCCAAGCAACTGATTAACATTGCCTCAACCTTCTCATGCATCGTTCCACTCCAGATCATGGAACTCCATTTCAAACATCACAGAGCATCCTCACACGCTACCAAGACACATGAGTATGCTCAAGAGAACCACAGAACTACAGAGGGATACCACAGTCTTTGTAGACCTGAGCCTTTTTCTGAGTCTTGCAGATTTGGATTAAGGGTAGTTCCTAAAGCCCTGTGCAGAGCTCCTCATTCAGTAGTCCTTTGGGCTGGGGGTGTGGTCTGAAATCAGGCAAGATGGCAGCTGCTTAACGTCACTCCCCCAAGGACCCAAGATTTATCCAGTGATGGGCGAATTTGGCATCCTGACACCTTTCAAAATGCATGGAATCTCTTTCTGAACGGCTCTGGACTCAAGCGATATCTTTGGCTTTCGCAATGAGCCTATGCATCGTCTCCTTTGCCTTGCGATGTGTGGCGCGTTTCCCTGACTGGATTCGCGACCACCATTATGTCTACATATAAATCTCACATGGTGCAGTTTTTCATTGCGCTTCTCTTCACTCGACACGAATTTGAGGAAAATTTCAACAAGCTGCAATGTTTTCTGCTGGAAACCAAGGATATATTATAGCCTCTTAAGTTCTCTGATAATTTGTGCAGACGTGGTAAGTCCTTATAATGCTTCTTCATAAGTACATGTGCGGCGCGTTACCGTGTTTGGTTTTGCGTCCGACATTTTACCTACGTTTTTCACAGCGTTTTTTAGGCACCGCTGCATATTTCAAGTACCAGAGGCTGTTCTTGTTTCCTTTTATTTTCTTACATTCACTCTACAATGGTCTCTTACTTTTAGGACTCCTGGTATCTTTAGTGTTTATACTTTCACAGGATTTAAATACAGATTTCTTTATTCCCCTGATGCCAATGCTATCTTTTGCTTCAGCTTTCCATTGAGTGGCTTTATGGCTTTATAACTGACATTACGGGAAGAGTTTCTTGACATTACTGCATACTTTTCTCTTGACAGAGACTTTTTACATTACTCCTTATTCCTCAGTGAGCATTTGCTGCAATACTATTTCTGACTTGGACACTTCTACTCCTGCTTACTACCATTGCTACTAATGTTACTTCTCCTCTGAAATACATCTATTCTGGATTTGTAGTCAAGCTCTGTTACGGTTATACTTGACAAACCCTTAACAATTCATACATGTCTATGGGGAGAATTAAATCCGGCAAAGGTGCGGTTTCTAATTCCAGTCGATCTTTGCCATATAAATCAAATATATTACACGCTTCGAACCCTTTTTCAGTACTGCAAGACGACATGGAAGAAATAGATCAAACAGCATCTTCCCAATCTTCTGACGCGACAAACACTATGCCGTCATATGCTACTTCTGTGCCGCATCCCATTCTATCAAATGGAAAAAATGCACCTAAAGTTCCTACTTCCTCTGTATCAACGTAAACTAAGAGACTCAAAAAGGATCCTCCTTCTCCAGCCACTTCTCCACCGACAAACTTCTATGGAACTTCTATTGGATGAAATCAGGGCTCTCAAACCACACATGAAACAAACCAACATCCGCTTGCAAGCATCAGAAAATAAATGGTCTACTTTAGACAGCAAAATTAACACAATGGAACATCAAATAGAATGCATACAAATTTCCTCTCAGCAATTTCATCGTATGAAATCAGAAATTCTACAACTACAGAAGCAAGTAGAAAATCTTGAAAACCGAAACAGACATAACAACTTGCGTATTTATGGTCTTGTTGAGGGCTTGGAAGGATCTAATCCCATCTCTTTTTTCTAATCTTTTTTAAAGCAAGTTCTAGAATTTCCAGATTCTCCAAAGTTAAACATTCAACAAGCTCATAAACTTGCTTGCACTCCTCAGAACCAATAATCTCAATGTAAACCTAGAGGTGTAATACTATACTTTTTGAAATATACAGATATGCTGAAAGTATTACAAGCAGCCACAACTAAACGTTGCATTACATGGCAGGATTCTAAACTATTCTTTTCACAAGACTATGCAAAAGCTACAGCAGACAAAAGGAAGGTTTTCCTATCCATGCGGCCTGCTTTACGTAATCTCAATGCCAGATATGGTCTGATCCACGCATGCCTATGTAAAGTAACTTACAAAAATAAAACAACAACATACGAAGATGCGGACTTACTTCATCAGTTTCTTGCAGAATGTAGACAAGAATCTATGGATTTAGCAGGACCATTGTCCATTTGAAACTATGTCTTCATCTTTGCTAAAGATCAATGTACTTTTTACAATGTTCCTATGATTTATCCTGAATAATTAATCTCCTTGTGTTTCTTTCCTACCAGATACCATTTACCCTGCTTATCCCTTTGTTTCATATCTGTTATTCATTGACATCCTCCTCATGGTATCTCCCGGAGTTTCGTGGACGGCTGTTCGGCTTCCCTTGTGGCCTCAATACCCTCCACCCATGTTTGAGTCTTTGGTATGTTTTATGTTTTTTTCTGTCTGCTCTCTCTGTGCCCGATTCACAGAACTAACTTAAGACAAAATCCTAAACTTACTACCAGTTTGGTATTCACAGAAGGCACTTACTCATTTTGGTATTCACAGAAGGTACTTACTCATTTCGTTATCCACAGAAGTTAGGAGTCCTAACTTCAGGACTCCTAAATGCTTTCTGTGAATACCAAAAGTCTTAAAATTAGGATTTTTCTCAGTTTAGGAGTAGTAAAGTTAGGACTCCTAACTTTACTACTTCTAAACTGAAACAAATCCTAACTTTACGACTTTAGGTATTCACAGAAGGCATTTAGGAGTCCTAAAGTTAGGAGTCCTAACTTTACTACTACTAAACTGAGAAAAATCCTAATTTTAAGACTTTCGGTATCCACAGAAGGCATTTAGGAGTCCTAAAGTTAGGAGTCCTAACTTTACTACTACTAAACTGAGAAAAATCCTAATTTTAAGACCTTCGGTATTCACAGAAGGCATTTAGGAGTCCTAAAGTTAGGAGTCCTAACTTTACTACTCCTAAACTGAGAAAAATCCTTATTTTAAGACTTTCGGTATTCACAGAAGGCATTTAGGAGTCCTAAAGTTTGGAGTCCTAACTTTACTACTCCTAAACTGAGAAAAATCCTAATTTTAAGAATTTTGGTATTCACAGAAGGCATTTAGGAGTCCTAAAGTTAGGACTCCTAACTTCTGTGAATACTGAAATGAGTAAGTGCCTTCTGTGAATACCAAAATGAGTAAGTCCCTTCTGTGAATACCAAAATGGTAGTAAGTTTAGGATTTTGTCTTAAGTTAGTTCTGTGAATCGGGCCCTCTATTTTCTCCTTTCTTTTTTCTTCTTCAATTATTTCTTCCGTTTCTATTTTTCTCTCTCTATTTCTTCTTTCTTCTCTTTTTTCTACTCTCAATTTATACATTGCTCTTTTCTTCTGAGAACACTTTGCTTTTTTCTATTTCATTACTATTTTCTTTACATTTTTAATATTCTTGTTAAACAATGTATTACCATATTTTTCTATCTATCTGTTTCGAATTGCTAGTTACATTCATGTTTTTGCTGTAATACTTTAAAAGTTCTGCTTTATATATTTGACTAATGACATTACGTGTTATTTCTTGGAATGTTAAGGTATTGGGCACACCTAGTAAAAGACAAAGAGTATTTTCCCACTTATCTAACCTTAAGTCAGATATTGTTTTGTTACAAGAATCCCATTTAATAGCTTCAGAAGTTCTTAAACGTAAGAGACAATGGGTAGGACATGTATTGTCTTCCCCAGGCACTAGTAAAAGAAATGGAACTGTGATTCTTATTCACAAAAAGCTTAAAGTTTCTCTTCTTTCTCAAGATACAGATGATGAAGGTTGATGGTTATCTGTTCACCTTAAAATCAATGATGTACCTATTACTTTATTTAATGTATATGCTCCTACCAACCTTGGCAATGCTTTCTGGCCTCATATTGGTACTCTTTTGAGGTCTATTGATACACCATATGTTATTTTCAATGGAGACTGCAATTTAATTGTTGACCCTTATATTGATCGTACATCTAAAACAACTTTTAATTCCTCACCAATGCATCAACACTTTACTGACCTCATCTCACATAGATCCCTTGTTGGTTCCTGGATACTCCCCCACCCACAAGTCCGTGAGTACACATTTTTCTTCCCCACTCATCTTTCACAATCACGCATTGATTATTTATTAGTCTCCAAAGCACTAACACAATTAATCCTACACACAGACATTGGATACATACTGTTCTCTGATCATGCTCCTGTCATACTAGACCTACAATTACTTCCAGTTACTAAATCTAATAAAAGATGGCGCTTAATACCTCTTTATTTGACCAATCTTTCACTTCTTCTTTTGAAGACTTCATTACTGACTTTTTCCAAACTTCATTTATCTTCTGTTTCATGCTTCTCTAGTGTATGGGACTCCTTTAAAGCTTCAGCCAGAGATTTTATTATTTCTTATGTAGCTAACAAGACGTCAAAATTCCCACAAAGCAAATGAAATCCTTAAATCTATTAAATTATTAGAATCTCTTTATACAACAACTAACTCTTCAACCGATCTTAATAATTTAATCAAAGAAATATTTAAATACAATAAAGTATCTACAGAAAATGCTTCTGCCTACCTTCTTCGAGGTAGTGCCCGTTACTATGGCGGCCAGAACAAAGTGGCCAAACTCCTTGCTTCCTATCTTAAAATCAAAAAGGATTGCTCCAACATTGATTATGCATTAAATTCTGACTCTGCCCCAGTAACTAAACATTTAGAGATTTTAGAGGAATTTAAAAAATACTATACCTCTCTCTTTACTCCTGAACTTTCTCCGGACTCTATGGACATACAAAATTATCTTACTTCCATACAAAATCAATTTCCCACAGATATTGAATTTTCATCACTAGAACAAGATATCACCATAAAAAACATTTCTCATGCGCTAACGCTTCTTAATACAGGGATGGATGGTCCAGATAGATTTCCCATGGAATTTTATTCCCATTTTTCCAAATTTCTCCTCCCCTATCTCCTTTCATTGTTTTTACACTTTATCTCTCCTAAAACACCTTCTGATATTTTGCAAGATGTCCTCATTTGCTTAATTCCTAAAGAAGGGAGAGATCCTCATTTGTGCAAAAATTACAGACCGATATCATTACTCAATTCTGATTATAAAATATTTGCTAAAATTCTTGCTCTCCGATTGGACCCTTTTTTACAATCCATTATTTGTAAAGCACAATCAGGTTTTATTAAAGGACGGAATATTCGGACAATACCAGAACTTCCTTTAATATATTGCATAAATCCAATAAATATTCCCATTCACTTGCTGCCATCTGTTTAGATGCAGAGAAAGCTTTTGAACGTATGGATTGGTCATTCATTTTTCATACCTTATCTTGGTTTAGATTTGGTCCTAAATTTATTTCTTATATTTCTTTATTATACACCTCACCCAAAGCCTCCATTTGTACTAATGGCTCTATTTCTAATTCCTTTACTTTGCAGAGAGGAGTCCGCCAAGGTTGCCCACTTTCCCTTCTTCTTTTTATTCTAGCATTAGAACCCTTTCTAATTAAAATTAAAAAAAATCCTAACACACATGGCTTCCAACATGATAAGGTTTATATAAAAATGAGTGTCTACACAGATGATATTCTTTTATTTTTGTTCAAACCAGAACACTCTATTCCAGCGTTTAATACAGAAATCAATGCTTTCTCTTTAATTTGAGGCTATAAACTAAATCGTGACAAATGCTAAATCTTACCTCTGAATATTTTTTGTTATAAACAAGATTTTGTCTCTGCTAATTTTTCATGGAACCCCCCAACAATTAAGTATCTAGGTCTCTGGTTTGCTCCCTCTATTAAGCAAACTCTTTCCCTAAATATGACCCATCTCTTCTCTTCTCTATCTACTTCCATTTCCAAATGGCACCCATTATATCTATCCTGGTGGGGTAGACTTGACACCATCAAAATGATGCTTGCGCACGTCATCTTTTACACGATCTCAGCTATTCCACTCAATCTTCCTGTGTACTTCTTCAAATAAATTAATTCTATTTTATCAATATTCTTATGGAATAAGAAACAACCACTAATTAAACTCAAATGCCCTAAATCACAGGGTGGAGTCAACTTCCCAGATTTTCAACTCTACCATAATGCTTTTCTCCTTAAAAAACTATCTAAATCCTTATATGACTCTCCTTCTAATCCTTCACAATTGTGGAAGGATTTAGAACACTCTTTTCTATCTCCCTTTTCCCTTTATGAATCCCTTTCTTTTACTCACAAAACACGTTTCCTAACTTCACTTATACATAACACTTCTCACAAACTATTTCACTCTTTTATGTTGTCACATCTCTCAGCTAAAGACCAGTTTCTTAACTTATCTCTTTGGCATAATAACTTAATTAAAATTAAAAACAAACCCATTTTTGGAAGACTTGGAGGGAGAGGGATCTACTTTTGATCTACTTTTGATTCATCAGTTATATCCAAATGATTCTTCTCTTACTTTTTCTGTCGCTAAATCCCTCTATAAGCTACCAAAATCATTTTCTACCAAATTGAAGTTGTTGATCCAATGTTTAGCTGAATCCTTACTTCTGATGTCCTCTAAACCATCCTCCCCATTACCTACCCACAATATTCTCCCCATTTTAAGTGCTCAAGCTAGTGCCTCATCTATTTACAAATTTCTCAGTACACCCATTTCAAACAGAGCTACGTCTCACATAGAACTCCAGTGGGAATCTGAATTTCACTGTTCTTGGTCCATTATCCTTTGAGACAAACTATGGCTGAAACTCCGCCAGACCTCAAGATCAGCCAGCACTACACAATACTTTTCTTTATATACAATCGTCTTATGTTCACACCAAGTCCCTACGTACATTTCAACCCTCCCTTTCTTCGGCTTGCTGGTCCTGCAATGCTCCTCATGCAGACTTATTTCACATGTTTTTTTCTTGTCCTTTCACACATTAGTTTTGGTTGAAAGGATGGTCCCAAATTAACGTCATCTGTCATACTCATTTCCCCTTCTCTCCTGAAGTTCTATTTATAGGTACATTATCTGATCATTTGCAATCCCTCTCTCATAACATGGACATTGTAGATGTATTAATTGCAATAGCTTTCCAACAGATAACAAAAAATTGGAAGCATTCCACACAACTCTCCTTTCAATCTTGGTGGTTCAGTGTTTGTTTTAACCATCGACTGGACAGTGCCTACGTTTCTCCTATGTCTCTACTCCTGAAAAGATGAAGCATATGGTCTCCTGTAACTATTTTCCTGGATGCTTCTGCTCAAAAATGTACCCAACACCATCCATCATCGTAGGGAGTCCCCAAACCACCAAGATACGTTTATAATGATATATTGTTTGCTTATGTATATAATTCTATAATATTTTTCTCTATTCCTTTCTGACTGTTATTATATTTTGTTTTACAGCAATTATTCCCCATAGTGTTTCGATACTTTTTATAGCACATTAAGCTTCTTTTGTTAATTGTTTTCTTTTTTCCTTTTTCTCCTTCTTCTCTTTCATAAGTCATTATAGCAATACTGTTTTATATGCAACTACTTATGTTTCTTATATCTTGTTTCCATATAGCACAAGATTTACTCATTCAATATGTAATTGTCTTCTGATTTTTATCTGACTGTTTGTATTTGGTTGCATTTTTTCCAAAATAAAATCTTTCCCTAAACTAAAAAATAGTAGTCCTTTGGGCTGGGATCTCCTCTTCCGGAGAGCTGATCCTCCTGCAGGGGTTCCTCATAGCACACCTCATCATAGTAGTTCGCTTCCTTCTTCAAGGATAAAGGCAAGCAGCATTTCTAGCAGAATTCAGGATCCGAAATCTGTCTCAGACTTGGCAAGGAGGCTGGCAATCAGATAATCTAGCCCTGGAGTTCTTCAGATGATTCAGGAATACTGCTCTATAATTTCCTTCTTGGGAAAGCGTATCCTTCACACTCACCGTGGGTTGATACACAGTAGTGACTTCTGCTGGCAAATGCAAATGTGAATTCCAGATCCTCTTTCTGATTTGGGAAATGTCTGTTTTTTTTGGGGTGTTGGTGAGTATCACACAGGCTGTCCAAGACACAGCCCTTTGGTTGCAGCTTCAAATGGAAGGGGGAGGGGTTGAGTCTGGCTAACCAGGGATGTGAATAAGGGCACAAAATAGCGAGAGGCATATCCTTTCAACCATTACACAAATCTGTCTGTATGGCATTTCAGGAATGAGAAATCATGATTCCAGGAAATGCCTTTGCACTACAAAGGAATGTCACCCCACTCTCTGGCTACTGAGGCCTGGCTTGCTTCAAAAGAAATGCTTGGAATGTTTCAGGTCCTTGTCACAATTAATCTGAGCAGGCTCACCTCCAGTCTCGATTTTTCAGCCCTCCTCACACAGAATGCCAAGCTGGATATTCCACCTTCGCCCTCGCTCATATGTACAGAGTATTCATGCACCCACAAGGATGAAGAAAATAATATGGATGCGGTGCATTGAGAAGACCTTTTAATAGAAGAGGGCAGTAGGCATCTCTCCTTTGAAGATGACAAGCATTAAGAGCCTCAGTCTAGTGAGAGTGCAGTGGTCACTCTCAAAAGAAGGGAATCACTTCATGTGCCCTTCCTGACGTCAGAGCCATGCTCTGAGGGTTCAAGCTCATGGAATGCTCTAAGTGAACATGTGTGATTGTTATTTTCACTGAAGCAAAGAACCAACAACCTGTAGAGACTTACCATGCCTTTCCTATCAGTCTAGCCCAGAGCACAGATGCATACTTTCCAGAGCTGTGCAGGGCATATTTCCAACCAAACACTTGGTCATTGTAGTGAATGCAATGCATTGCATAACACATAATAATAATTATGTGGCAGCTATATGCATGAAATGTTTATATTAGCGAAGTATTTAAAAATGTTTTCACTATTAAAAACTGACTGCAATTTTTGTAATGAATGAGTCTGATGTACCCCCAACACACCCACTTAGGCCTAAGACGAGAGGAAAGCTCACCACCAAGGCCCTGAGATTGAGTTGGACGTTTTCACTCTGGATGAAGTACCTCACCTGTGAACTAAAAGTCGCTCCGGGCCCATAGTTATTGGGTGTGCAAACTCTAGACCTGGTAACTCCGGGCTGGAAACACTGGGCCTGCCTTGAGTGCTAAAGGGACAAGGGCTGTGGGCAGCACCACTGCCCAGCCTCCACCCACCTCCTGCAGAAGTCTGGGGGAAGCAGACAATGCTCCCCTGGACCATGGGCATAACAAAGGCCCCAACTGTACGGTGAGGCCTCCAGGCTTACCAATACTGGAGAGGCCCTCCTCAACCCCTACTGATGGAGTGTGAAGGACCTCCTCAGCATATCTTGCAGGGGCCCTGTAAAGATCAGTCCACAGAATTTATATATTAAATCCAAAAGTTTTATTTAAGTATCTTCAAAACACCTCAGGCTGCATACACAGCTCCTGTTGATCCAACAACTTTACACTTGAGTAATAACATTCTGAACCTGTGTCTTAACTCTAGCATGATGTCATAAGGAACCAAGAGGTTACATTCTAAATCTATCCTATAATAATTAGAGAGTTAAGTACAACATTCTACACATCTCCCTCCCAATAACAGAAATAACAAAATAAGTTAAAGAACAAAGAAAGTAATTAATTGAACCGATAAGCATTAACACAAAACATAATCTTGTAGATATTTGGGTTTAGCACGTTGTCTAGTACTTTAATAATTCTTGTGACACTTTATCATTACCATTATCCTCAATAAGAGTATCAGATGATGGACAAGAGAGTTTTGCAACCCTATTTAAATTCCATACCTTGTGATATTCGGTTCTGATTGCATTTTTAAAAACGTTAAACACCTTCATAGGTAACAAGTATTTAGAACCATCAACATTAGTCCCCTTGTGAGGATTTTTTATATTGACTATGTCACCTACACTGATATTTGTTTCTTTTACACCTTTCCTAACATCAAATCTCCTTTTGTTTTCACACATTCTCTTAATTTTTTTCTCAAATTTATCTTGGTCATCACCAACTATTTTCAAACCTTGAGATTTGTCAAGAATTCAGGCGGGACAGATCATGGTACAAGCCCTTCTCTTGCGTAACAACTCAAAAGGAGTTCTGCCTGTCATGGAATAAGGAGATAGCCTGTAGTTTCTTACTTTGTTATTAATTTCAGTCTGCCAACATTTGTGAAGAGACAAAGCACTCTGAATGGTTTCTTTGAGTACCCTGTTGAATCTTTCTACAATTCCATTAGTTTCTGGATGATATAATGCAGACTTCTTATGACTAATACCTTTATCAGACAGATACTTGTTCATTTCATTCGAGGTAAATTGAACCCCAGTATCAGACAATAATGTGGATGGAAAACCCTCTCTTGCAATAATGTCATCTAACAATGTTATTATATCTCTTGTCTCCACAGAATTTGTGACCTTAATTTCAGGCCACCTAGAATGAACATCTGTAAGGACTAAAACATACTTGTCAACGCTTGAGTGTGTGATTGGACCCAAAATGTCTATTGCAACCTCTTAAAGTCATGGGTTGAACTCTAGGTTTAAGAATTTTGTCACACAAATTGCATTCAACACTCTCCCTTACACATCTCTCAATAGAAATGTCCATTCCAGGCCACCAGTATATTTTCTCAGTATTTCTTTTGTCTTAGAGATTCCTGGATGACTCATGTGCAAATTCAATCAATTGCATTATTAAACTGGCTGGAGGAATCAACCTGGTACCTCTTAACAAAACTCCATTCTGACAGGATAATTCATATTTCACGCGTACAAAACCCTTAAGGAAATCTATCACTTTGGAATGTTCTTTCCAATTGCTTTTGATTCCACTTATCACATCTTGCAAATTTTCATCATTTTCTAGCTCTCTGACCCAAGTATCTTCCTTAATTATGCTGTCATTGACAAAACATACTGCGTAATCATCAAACTCAGATAAACTATCTTCAGGCTCATTGTCATCTGTGTCAACCTTGCAGGTAAGACGAGACCAACAGTCAGCTATGTTGTTCTTGGCTCCCGGGATTTATTCTATGCAGAAGTTAAATTCTTGAAGGGCTACCACCCTCTTTCGTATTCTAGAAGAAACGTTATCTAAGCCTTTCTCTTCAAAAATGTCCCTTAGGGGTTTATGATCAGTCTAGATCGTGAATTTGTTACCCCACAAACATTTCTTGAGTTTTCTCACAGCCCAGAATATGGCTAACGCCTCCTTTTCTATGACAGAGTAATTCATTTCTGCTTCTCTTAGACACCTGGATAGAAACAAAATAGTGCGTTCAATGCCATCATGTACTTGCATCATGACTGCACCTAGCCCAGTAGCACTGGCGTCAGTCAAAACAAAGATGTCTTGGCTAGGTTCAAAGCTCTTCAAAGAGGTAGCAGTAGACAAACATTGCTCAAAACTTCTAAACTCAGATTCACGTTCTGTGTTCCATTTAAAGGTAACACCCTTTTTTGAGTAAAAACCTCATGTTCTGTGTCGTATCAGCAAAGTTAGGCATTTCTTTTCTATTCTCACAAAATAAATGTAAAGAAAAATTCAGTTCCTCTCATCAGTAAGGTTAGAAATGTTACAATTAAAGTTAGAGATGAAATGAAAATAGAATTTGACAAACTCTTAAAAGGTGGCATAATTACTGAAGAAGAAGCAACAGAATGGCTAGCTCCAGTCATTATGGCAATTAAGGCAAATGGAGAGTCTAGACTTTGTATTGATCTCAGAGAACTTAATAAGTGTGTTGTTGTGGATCACTACCCATAAAAAATATCTCTGAAATGTTGTCGTTATTGGAAGGTGTCAGGTTTTTCTCCTCTATAGATCTAGCATCGGCCTACCATCAAGTGAAGTTACATGAATCTTCCCAAGACGTGACAGCTTTCATAAGTCCATTTGGGACATTTAATTTCTTAAGAATGCCTTTTAGACTCCTTTCAGCTGCTGCAGTCTTTCAGAAAATGATGGAGCACATATTCAAAAACTGTGATGGTATAAAAATATATTAAGATGACATACTTATTTTTGGCGGCACTGAACTAGAATATGAAAACAGAGTCAGATTAGTTCCTAGTAAGCTTAGAGAAGATGGTCTGACTTTGAAAGCTAAGAAATGCAAATTCAAAATAACTGACATTGATTATTTAGGTCACAAGATCACGGCCTCTGGCATTGAACCTAAAAAAGAACTTGTAGACACTATTAACAACATTAGTCCCTTTAATCCTCTATGCACACAGGCGGGAATCTCATAGTTTAGATGAATATAAAGTCATACGATACAAAGAGGGAGGAAATCTTCAAATTCGGATGCTGGTAACGTTGAGGTTTAGATGAAATAAGGGTCCTTTAAGCTCATTGCCAATGTAAAGATCAGTCCACAGAGTTTATGTATTAAATCCAGAAGGTTCATTTAAGTATCTTCAAAACACCTCAGCCTGCATACACAGCTCCTGTTGATCCAACAGCTTTACACTTGAGTACTAACATTCTGAACCTGTGTCTTAACTCTAGCATGATGTCATAAGGAACCAAGAGGTTACATTCTAAATCTTATAATGACTATAGAGTTAAGTACAACATTCTACAGGCCCCCTCACATTTTGTTACGCCACTGCCCGGGACAGGCACAAATCTGTTCTGTACCCCCACTGATGCCAACTTCCGCATGTTCAAAATGGGTGGAAAATGTCATTGATTTTTCCCTTCAGTAGGACAAGTATGCAGAGTACTGCACTCAGTATTTTTAGGTCCATGCAGTTATTCCTCACTGTGGGGAAAAACTTAGTATAGGTGTTTTGTGGTGCAGCGATATCCCCCGATATTGGAGATTCCAATCCCCCCTGATCCTTGTGCAAAAAAAAAATTTACTTTTAATCAATCACTAAGTACACAGGAAAATATCAGATACCAGACTGAAACTTGTGAGCAGTAAAATAAATTATGCCCTTAAGCTCAATACACACACAGGCAGCCACAGAGCTTTCATCTCTTATATAAAAAAAATAATTCTGGTGAAATATTTAACATCCGGAGGCAAGCCAGTGCCCTTCGAACTCCAGCTCAGCAAAGAGATATCATCAAAAATCAATTAAAATTCTGGAAAAATAGTATCCTTAGCTGACAGACAACATAATAAGACCCTTCACACACCGGTGTAATATGCAGTTCATTTGCAAAAATGGGAAACATAAATGGAATCTCGATCTGAATTCCAGAAAAGGCCCTGGAGCCCCCAGAAGAGCAACAGGGAGGTCCAAAAAGTTGTTTACAATTTCTGAAAAAAGATTACATATGACATACACATACCACAACAAGGCCCCAGACACACTAAGCTAAAATGCAGACAATTTGTTAAAACATAGATAAATCCTTAATAATATCTGGAGCTTAGCCAGTGCCCCTGGGTCCTATGCCATCAACAGAGGGACGGGCAAGAAACAATTACAATTTTGGAAAATTACTCTTTAGCCTATATCCAGCACAATAAGGTCCTCCACATACCGTGGCAATATGAAGTCAGTTTGGAAAAATTTTGGGAAAAATCAACAATAGCGGCAGGTTGGGCTTGTGGAATCCCCAGGAGAGCAACCTAGAGATTTATTGAGCGTTGATTTCCATGTCTTCTTGCTTGCTGGCTGTAATGCTGACTTCTTTCTTCTTTCTTGCGAAATGTTACTTGCCTTGTACTACTGCCATTAGGACCAGACTCATCTTTGTACCCTAGCTCTTCCTCAAGGCTTAGGGCTTGATTATGAGTTTGACGGTAACCCAACCGTTGTTGAAACAACATTTCAATCACAGCCGCTGAGCTGGAGGTCCGACCGCCCTATTATGATGCATGCACTCCCATAGATGAAAAAACGCCATCACCGCCAGGAAATCCCGACCGCGTCTGTGGCAGAATAGGCTAATGCATCTGTCGGAGGGTACACCGCCAGTTTCCCTGCCCACCAATTCACTATGTGTCTTACCCATGACATGCTTGTGGCGGTTAAGCCTCCACACCTGAGCTGGCAGAAAGGGAAGGATATAAGACATAAATAATCACTTTCACACGTCTCGTACCGGCATGGAGCCGGTCCTCAACATCCTTCCGCTGCTGATGCTGCTCGATGATGACCATCACTATCGTGGACTTAGCAGATGGTAAGCCATATACCTACCCGTTCCCATTGACTCATCAGCAAATAGTGGTCCGACATGGACATTAGAAAGGGTATGGGTTCTCTGGCCCAAACATGTCATGTGGGCCCTTGTTCGCAATAAATCAGAAGGTATGATCCAAGCACTGCTCCATTATGCCCTCTTTAGACAGTTCGCTGACTCCGCACAGACCCATGTCACTAATTTGAACCTGTGTATAAAATTAAGAATCAGGGACACTGATGTGTACATTGATTGGTGTAATATAACAGCACTTCCCCATCAATATCTGAGCGACTCATCTCAGTGACACCCTCACATTTACCAGTTGCTAGGTCCTGTTGTCATATCAAAGAGACTTTTGGATAAATGTGTCATGAAACTTAATACACCCTCTGTGCTAAATATCTGTATTACACTCACACATCACCCACATAAAAAGGTAAATTTGATGTCAATGGGATGCCAAATAATCAGTGTGAGAAGGTTACAAAGGTCACAATGTAGATTCTCTCTGCAGAATAGACTTGCCTCTTCCAGGGGAGCCCCTGACAGGATGGACCCTTTGGTGCCAGTCTACTTTGCACATGCCTCAAAGCCTCTATGCGCGCAGTACCTGTGGGTTGAAGTATATCAATAGCATAACCAAGTGCCATGCATATGTGGGGAATGTGTAAGTGCAAGTCAGGAAAGCAAACACAGCAGTAACAGCATTTGTCACACACACATATATATAAGTAGGTGTAAGATAATCACACTAGAAAGGACACGTCCATACGAAAGTGTAAAAAGGTATGACTATTCATCACCCTCCATGTGTGGGTAAACAATTAACTAACTTGCACACATCAGACACATATCCAATCTACATCATAGTGAGAACATCAAGCAAAATTATGTTCACATTGCCCAAGACAATCAGCTATACTTACCATATGATATCCCACCCAATGCAATGTCAGCCCGATTTGGAATTCATCCAGCATATCCATCCTTGGAACAGCTACCCTTCTCCTGTGTAACACCAACACTGGTTCCAATGTCAGCTCATACAAACTCCTTCAAATGGATCAGCAATCAGGGTGAAACAAACACAGATGAAGTCACACATCACACAGTATAAATAATATCAAATAGCTAGAAAAGTAAAGGCAGGACTAATGTGTTCTAAACCAAACAAAAGTGTTATGTCTCCAAAAGAACATTGTGGAGTTAACCAAAAGCCAATGGCCAGTCCATGTCCACATTTGGTGGTCCAGCACAGTGCTGTGCCACTAAACCTGCCCTTCAAGACACTGCCAGGGAACCTCCTCACAAAAGGCTATTAATTGGGCATATCAGGCACCTTGATGATCTTCTTTGGGAAGAGGACATTTGGGTTTTGAAGAGGTGTCCTGGTATTGTAAAGGTGGGACTTTGGAAGAGGTGGGGGTGGTTTGACATTTAGGAGGGGGGGTTTGCAGTCAGAAGGGGTGGAGAGACATTTTTAAGGAGTACACTGGGAAGTGGAAGCGGTGTATGGATCAGGAATGGGGTGGATTTTGAAGTGGAAGCGGTGGTATTGGCAGTGGTAGAAGGAGGAAGCTTCTTTGAAGAGGTGGTAGGGGGTTTGGTAGGAAAAGGAAGGGGCTTCTGTAGGCTACTAGGGAGGGGGTGTTGGAAAGAGTGGGGACTTGGAGGGAGAGGAAGTTACTTTGAATGATGTGCTTGGGTCTGTTGCAGTTGCAGGTGCATGTATTTCCTGCTAGTATGGGTGTGTCTAGTTTATCCCGTGTATGTTTGGTGCTTGATTGTTTTTTTTTGTCTGAGTTTTTTAGGAGTGTAGAGTGTGGGTGCTGTTTCTATGGATGTTGCTGCAGTGGAAGTGCTGGGTATGGGTATCATGAATGGTGATGTTGTGCTGACTGTGGGTGTGTCTACGAATGTGCTAATGGGTGTGCATGTGGGTATGGGTGTGTTTGTGGTGGGTGGGTGGTGGTGCGATGGTGGGTGGGTGTTGTGTGCATGCATGTGTGATCTCCCCTGTCCTCTGTGGGGATGTGAAGGGTGAGTGGTGGGAGTATGTGGCTGTTGTGTTGTCAGTGGTGTTTGAGATGATGGTGAGGTACCTGTGAGTGTGGTGGTGGGTGCAGTGTCTGTATGTTTGGATGAGTGTTTGTCTTTTTTTCTGTTTGCTTCTTTTTTCTGTTTGCGTTTATGTGTGGATGTGCTGCATGGGTCTGTATGGGTGGGTGCATGCAAATGTGTGTGTGTGCTTTGGACAGGTTTGGGAATAGGGTATTGGGATGGGTAAGAAACAGGGGGGACGAACACAGGTTTGGGGCAGTTGGGATACTGCAGTCAGTCAGGAGGCCAGAGCCTGAAAAGATCTCTGTAGGGCAGACATGGCATCATGAATGCCTTCCAGGTAGGTCTCCATCTGATGCATATAGCTGCCTTGCACTTGGATGGTGTTCAGCAGTGCAGTCTGACCCACAGAGATGTTCCTCAGAAGATCAATGACCTCCTCACTGAGCGAAGTGGGGGGATAGGGGCAGGGGCTGAGGGGCCTGGAGTGAAGGAGATGGGTCCTCCTTAGGGGACTGGGCATGGCCAACTGGGTTGGAAGCAACTGAGAGGGTGGAGCTGGAACATCGGATGGGATGGGGTGCGGGACAAGGAAGATCTCCTGTGGGGTCTGCCACCACCCTATAGTATCCACTGGGGGATGACTCTGATGACTCAGATGAATTTGAGCTTGGCTCCTCCGTGGTGCTCCACGCACCCTCTCAGTCACTGGTCCCTCTGTGTTGGAAGCTAGGCATTAACTAAGACTCTAGCAGTCGGAGCAGCATAAATACCTTCCAAGGTTCTGCTAATATTAGGGCCGAGATTCAGTGATTTAGATACTGCTTTTAAAAAGACCCCATTAACGCGATCAAAGGCTTTGGCAGCATCGAGTGCTATGACCGCTAGGGGGAGCTCATAGGTGGTGGCCAAATCTATTGCGCCTATAAGATTGAACGTCAGATCTTTAAGCGTTCTACCATGGATAAAGCCCTTTTGATCTTCATGCACAACCATTGGAATAACCCTGTTCAACCTTTCTGCAATAATTTTTGCAAACAACTTATAATCGCAGTTTAAAAGTGATATTGGCCTTTATGAGTTACAGTTTTTAGGTGCTTTACCAGGCTTCAGGATTAAGGCAATAGTCGCCTCTTTCCATGAATCTGGAAAGCCCACCCGGTTAAAAATATTCCATTAAACATAAGTAACAGTATTGGTGTTAACACTTCTGCCAAGACCTTATAAACTTCATGTGGCAGACCATCTGGCCCAGGAGCGTTCCCTTTCTTACCCACTTTTAAAACTTTTTGGATTTCCAATATATTTATACTACTATTCAGAAAGGTAATTGGTCGCTCGGATCTTGAGCCAATCAGCTAGCTGCTTCTTCTTGAGTGACTACTAAGTCTTCCTGGTAAACTTCCCCATAATACTTTGGAAGGCCCGTTCTATAGCCTGATTTTCAGAAAGTAGAGCTCCAGATTGTTCACACCTGATCTCCTTAATTGTGTTCCTAACTTGATCGTTCTTAACTTTCCAAGCTAATAATTTACCGGATTCCTCCCCATATTCAAAATGTGCCAGGCGACTAGTATGCCACCTTTCTTTTAGCCTCCCCTGGACAATTGTTGAGAGAGTTTCCTTTAGGGTCTCGATTTTAGTCAATCTGAGATCTTGTTGTCCCTGATTGCTTACTGAAGTCAGGTCATCTTCGAGGTAACAAATTTGCTGTTCTAAATTTAAGATCTCCTGATGATATGATCTTCTTCTGGCAGCTGCAAGGGTACCTAGTCTGCCTCTTAAAAATGCCTTATATGCATCCCAGACCCTGCATATCGAAGAGGAGCCCAGATTATTATAAAAAAACTCTCCTGTCTCAGAGGTTAACATTTCAAGATATTGTGGGTCCAACAGGATGGAACGGTGTAGTGTGCATCTAGATTGAGAATACATTTGACCCAATTTAATTCAAAGTAGTATAGCTGAGTGGTCTGAGAGATGTACCCCTATATGATGAACATCTAGTACTGCATCCCTTAGTTTATTATCAACTAGGAAATAATCAAACCTGGAGTGGTGCCTGTATTTTTTATTATGAAAAGTAAAACTTCTGTATGGGCCCACTCTCTCTCGCCAAACATCCGAAAGGCCTAGTTGTTTATTTAAATGATGTACCATTGCCGACATTTTAGGGTTAACTGCTGCCTTACTGTTCGATGATCTATCCAATTTATGATCGATTACAGCATTAAAATCTCCGCCATAATAATCGGGTCAGAGAAGTTTAGTAACTCAGCATATAAGGCTTCCAGAGGGCCTGTATCATCTTGATTGGGGCCATAATAGCCCACCAGAGTCTAGTTATGGCCAAAAATCTTCACCTTTGCTACTGTCCACCTGCCTGAAACAGCAGATACCTTGCCTTCTATCGTGATGTTTGTTCCCTTTTTGATCAGAATTGTGACACCCTTTGTTACCGCTGTTTGCTTTGATACAACTGCTCAAGAGATCCATTTTTTAGCTTTAAAAAATCTGGAAGCTTCTGCCTCTGTCAAGTGGGTCTCCTGCAGAATGAGAATTTGTGCTTGACAATCTCTCAAGTATTTAAGAATTTTTTCTCGTCTGGCTCCACCCCTTAACCCGTTAACATTCCAAGAGAGTATTTTTATCTCATTCATTTCTTTCTTGACCACCATCTATGAGCTCGATTCTGATTTAAACAGTAAGTAGAGATTGAAATTCTGATATGGCAAATGAGGGTAATTTTTTTCTTTTTTTCCCATTCTGCTCCCCACCCTGGGCTCCCCAACAGACACCACTCCCCCCCCCCAGGAAAACCCTTCCCTGACTTATCAATTTAGGGAGGCCCTATGGGTGCCTTTTATCCGGAGTAGCCTAATATTATACATGTGTATAATCTATATTAACAAAGAAAGATTATTAGAGGATAAGAAAAAAATTAATTTGGAGGGAGAAACAGGAAGGCAAGGTACGTTTCCTTTCAGGACCCCGACTAAAAACTCTCAATAAAGCTGTCTACTTCTTCTATGCAACAAAAGGAATGCATTTTATTGTTTAGCATTACCTTCAGCATTGCAGGGAATTTCAATTGCACAGACGCCCCAAGCTTCTTTAAAGGGTCAATTCTTTTACCTAACTCCCATTGTCTATTGGAATTTTCCCACGAAACGTCTGAACTGACCTCGAAACTTACTCCGTCAATCTGCAATGTTTTTTTGGTCAGTGCACGAGAAAGGATTTTCTCCTTTAGGCAAAAAGTTAAAAAATTTACCAGAATTCTTCTTGGCTTTGGCCTGTTTGGATTGAGTCTGTACGGGTCCCTATGGATCCTCTGGATATCCCTACTGATCTCTTCCTCTGACTCTTCCAAAAGTGGATCTTTTTTAATTAAATGCACTAGAAAAAGTTTAATATCATCTTCTTCCTTGCCCTTAGGAATTTTTAAAAACTTCAACTTATTTCTCCTTTGAAAGTTTTCCAATCTCCCGAGCCTCTCCTGCTGTTCCCTATATCTTCTTTTCAATGCCTCTATCTCTGCTGAGTTGCCCACCACTGTTTCCTTAAGGACCTTTTGTTGGAAGGCGGACCTCGGGGAGTCGGAGAGACCACCCAGAGGGGCCCCCACCCTGTACGAATTAGCCGAGCGCTGCAGAGAAGCCTCCTGGGAGATCCTTCTCCTACTATGTACTAGCACAGTAACACCACCACACGGGACTGAAGGAGGTTGTCTCAAGACGAGCAATTCTTTATCAGCACTTAAAGGTTACGGGATCATTATTTACACGAAAAGGGGATCAAGGGATCCACAAAAGTCTCAGTGTCTCTTTGGAAGGGAAGGGGTAGCGGGACAGTCTTTGGCAGGCGCTTGGTACGAGGGTACCTGGGGCCCAGTTCTTATCCTCAAGCTGGAGGGCCTCCGGACCTCGGAGGGGTCGAGCCGCGACGGCGTCAGCAGGGCTCTGGCGTTCAGTTCGTGGAGAGCCGCGACCAGGTCAGCTGGGCTCTCAAGATGGTTTCTGCTCAGCTGGAGCCGCGACGTCGTCAGCAGGGCTCCGAGGGAGGTTTCAGCGAGGTTGGGCCGCGACAGCGTCAGCAGGGCCCCGATGTTCCGGGGGGGGGGCTTCAAGGTTTCAGCAAGAAGGAGCCGCGACGCAGTCTGCAGGGCTCGTGGTGGTTTCAAGCAAGAGTTCTTCTCCGTAGGGTCGGCCGCGATTCAATCAGCAGGGCTCTCGACTCCGGGATACAACTGCCGGTCTGTTGCGGGGTCGCCCCAGATATAGGCCTGGAGCCCTTTGAAGTCCGGACCCTTGCGCCCGGAGGGGCGGAGAGGCCCGGGTGGGGGCGGCCAGACGCCCAGCAGGAGAGGCGTCGGGCCCAGGAGAGATGGAGGCCGATCGCACCTCGATGTGGGGGGACGGTTGGGGGTCCCATCGATACCGCCCTCCGCCAGGGCGATGAGGTGTTCACGTGATACCCCCTGGCCAGTTCTTGGTGCCTCAATGTCTGGGCCTCGCTGGGGCCGAGGCCGGGTTGAGCGGAGTCAGGTGGACTGGTGTGCAGGGTCACGTGGCAGGCAACAAAATGGTGGAGCCCCGAGGTGTATGCGACCTCGTGCGGCTCGAACGGGTGGTCCGTGGAGGCCAGGGCGGGGAACGGGCCCAACCCCAGGGAAGTCAGGACCACGCCACGAGGCCGGGTCCAACAGGCGTCCCCCCCAGCCGAAGGCAGGGAGAGTCCCCCATCTTCTTGGGGATTCTCCTCGTCAAGGCGGAAGAAGCGGGACAGGCCGTCAGCGTTGGCGTGGTCATTGCCGGGTCGGTGCTCAACCGAAAAGTCCATCCCTTGCAGGGCAATGGACCATCGCAGCAGCTTGGGATTCTCGCCTCTCATTTGCATTAACCACCGCAAAGGCCGGTGGTCGGTCTGGACCCGAAAGTGGGTACCGAAGAGATAGGGCCGGAGCTTCTTAAGGGCCCACACTACAGCGAAGGCCTCGCGCTCGATGGTGCTCCATCGTTGCTCCCGGGGCAGCAGCCGTCGGCTGATGAAGGCCACCGGGCGGTCGAGTCCCTTCTCATCAACCTGAGACAGGACGGCCCCGATCCCATATTCGGAGGCGTCTGTCTGTACGATAAACTCTTTACTGTAGTCAGGGGCCTGGAGCACAGGAGCAGTGCACATCGCGGCCTTGAGAGTCTCGAAAGCTGATTGGCAGCGGGGAGTCCAGTGCACCTTCTTGGGCTGTTTCTTCGAGGTGAGCTCCGTGAGAGGCCCCACAATGCTCCCATAGTCCCGGATGAACCGCCGGTAGTATCCGGTGAGGCCCAGGAAGGCCCGCACAGCGGTCTGGGTAGTGGGAGGTTCCCATGCCTGGATGGCATCGACTTTTGGTTGGAGGGGGGCCACCTGACCGCTTCCCACCTGATGGCCCAGGTAGGTCACCGATCCTTGGCCGACCTGGCATTTGCTGGCCTTAATCGTGAGCCCAGCCCTTTGGAGGGCGGCCAGGACGGCTTTGAGGTGAACTAGTTGCTCAGCCCAGTGGTTGCTGTACACGGCAATGTCATCCAAATAGGCCGCGCTGAAGGCCTCGAGCCCGGCCAGGACCTTGTTTACGAGTCTCTGAAAAGTGGCCGGGGCATTCTTCATGCCGAAGGGCATCACCCGAAAGTGGTAATGCCCATCAGGGGTAGAAAAGGCGGATCTTTCTCGGGCGCCGGGGGTAAGCTGAATCTGCCAGTACCCGGCGGTGAGGTCCAGTGTGCTCAGGAAGCGGGCGGACCCCAAGCGATCGATGAGTTCGTCGGCCCGGGGTATAGGAGGGGCGTCCGTCTTGGTCACAGCATTCAGGGCCCGGTAGTCCACACAAAATCGCAGCTCCGGGGGATGGACGGGGGCTGCGGCCTTTGGTACCAGGACGACAGGGCTGGCCCACGGGCTGTCAGAGGGCTCGATGACCCCGAGGGCCAACATCTTCGCTACTTCGGCCTGGATGCATGCCCGTACTCGGTCGGGTACCCTGTAGGCTCGGTGTCGCACGGGGGGGCTGTCCCCGGTGTCGACGTTGTGGACGCACCAGTGGGTCACCCCCGGGGTGAGGGAGAAGAGGGCGGCGTAGTCCTGCAGCAGTTGTTGACAGTCGATGAGCTGTTCCGGGGTCAGGGAGGAGGCGAGCTGGACACCTTTGATGGATCCGTCGTGGACGTCGTTCTGCAAGAGGTCGGGTAGGGGCTCGGAGTCATCCTCGCCCCCCTCGTCGGTCGCCAGCAGCAGGCTCAGTTCGGTCCGGGCGAAGTAGGGTTTGAGCCTGTTAGCATGTAGAACCCGGAGGGTGTTCCGAGGGGACTCTAGGTCAACTAGGTAGGTGACGGGGCTCTTCTTTTCCACCACCTTGAAGGGCCCAGTCCACTTGTCCTGGAGGGCGCAGGGCTCAACAGGGGCCATGACCCAGACTTGCTGGCCTGGCTCGAACTCGATTGTCGAAGCGTTCCGATCGTACCACCGCTTCATGTCCTTCTGGCTGGCTTCGAGGTTGGCTTCGGCCAGGGCTCGGAACTTGCGGGTCTGGTTACGTAGGGTCAGGAGGTATCGGTAGACGTCAGGAGGGGCGCCCTGGAGCTTCGTCTCCCAGCCCACCTTGACCAGGCTGAGGGGCCCGCGGACCGGATGTCCATACAATAGTTCAAACGGGCTGAACCCCAGGGACTTCTGCGGGACTTCCCGGTAGGCGAACAGGAGGCATGGCAATAGGATGTCCCATCTCCGCCGGAGGGGCTCTTCCAAGCCCTGGATCATCCCCTTTAGGGTTCGGTTAAAGCGCTCTACCAGCCCGTTCCCCTGGGGGTGATAGGGGGTTGTGAATTTGTACGTGACCCCGCACTGCTGCCACAGGGACCGCATGTATTTGGAAATGAAGTTTGTGCCCCGGTCGCTCACCACTTCGCGGGGAAATCCCACTCGGGAGAAGATTCCCATTAAGGCCCGGCCCACCACGGGGGCCGTTACAGTTCTTAGCGGGACAGCCTCCGGGTACCTGGTGTCGTGGTCCACGAGGACCAGAATGAAGCGGTGGCCCAGGGCGGTCCGGGGGTCCAGGGGCCCCACAATGTCGATCCCGACTCGTTCGAACGGGGTGCTGACGGCTGGAAAGGGCTGGAGGGGGGCCTTGACCCGACCCCCGGTCTTCCCGCTGGCTTGGCAGGTCTGACAGGACCGGCAGTGGTTGTCCACGTCTTTTCGCATCCGGGGCCAGTAGAAGTGGGTCACCAGACGGCTGTAAGTTTTGTCTTGTCCCAGGTGCCCGGCGAGGGGCACTTCATGTGCCAGGTTGAGAAGGAACTCTCGGAATCGGACAGGGACCACCAACACGCGGCTGGCCCCAAGTTCTGCCACTTTCTGTTCACTGTACAATAGGCCCTCGACCCAGTAGACCCAGTGGGTGCCGGTCTGGTCACCGTTGGCTTGGGCGGACGCTTGTCGTCGGACCCCTTCGAGAGAGGGACAGGACTGCTGTTCTTGCTGGAACTGTTCTCGCGAGGGGCCCCCTTCGTGGCGCCATTGTGTAAGTTCTAGTAGGGCGCCTAAGGAAGCAATCTCTTCGGGGGCGGGTTCAGTCGGTCCAGTGTCGGTGTCCGCCTCCCCCTTGCTGCAGGCGGGGGTTGGTGTGAGCCCCTCGGGCTGGGCGGTACCGGGGGCCTGGGATGAGCGGGGGGCCTGGGCGGCCATGGACCGGGTGATGGCGCAGGCCCATTCGGATAGTCCCAGCATTCGGAGGTGCTCTCGTCGCTCCACTTGAGCCCAGGGGGAACTCTCTAGGTCGTTCCCCAGGAGGCAGTCCACGGGTGCGTCATCCCGGACAGTCACTTTCAGTAGGCCTGACACTCCTCCCCACTCGAAGGGGACCAGGGCCATCTGGCACAGGCTTTCGCTGTTGTCGGCCGTCCGGACGGGGCACAGCACATCGGGTAGGATTTGTTCGGGGGTCACCAGGTGGCAGCGGACAGCGGTGACACTGGCGCCGGTGTCACGAAGGGCTTCGGCCCGTCGGCCATTGATGGTGACCTGCTGCCGGTATTTCTGGGTGTTGCTTGGGATTGGTGTGCGGGGCACCATTTCTCGGCTGCCCAGGCAGACCAGGGACATGGCCGCCGGCTCCCATTCGGTGGTTCCTCGGTCGAGGATTTCTTCTTCTTCCTCCCCTTCCCCCAGGGCGGCGGCCACCAGCTGTCGGGGCGGGGGCCCGCCGGCCCCGCTTCTTCGGTTCAGGGGGCATACCGGATCGCTGGCATAGTGTCCGGTTTGTTGACAGCCGTAGCAGGTTACTGGGGGCCGGGGTCCGGTTCTGGCTGAGGTCGCCCCTCTTCGGACTAGGCTCGGGGAGAGGTGTTGCGGCGGCGGCCCTCGAGGCGGGCCCCTGGGGGCCCCGGCGGGGGGTCCTGATTCCGGTTCGGCCCTCCCCCTCCACCGCGTTGGCGTGGAGGTCCGGTGGGGTTCCTCTGGTACTCCCCCATCGAGTTCCGGGGGACGCGGGTGTTGACCCATCGATCGGCCTCGACGGCGAGTTTACGTGGGTCGGTCATCTTGCTGTCGAGGAGGTGTTGCCTTAGCTCCACGAAGCAATTGTTGGAGAGATGTTCCCAAACAATGAGGTCGACCAGCTGCCCGTAGGTGGTGACCTTGCTGCCCTTGATCCATCCTTCTAGGGCCCGGCTGAAAAAGTCCACATATTCCACCCAGGTAGTGCCCGGGATCTTCTTACAGTCTCTGAACCGCTGGCGGTACATTTCCGCGGTTAGCCCGTAGCGGGTGAGCAGGGCCTCCTTCATGTGGTCGTAGGAGGTCATCACCTCCTCTGGCAGCTGGAGCAGTGTGTCTCGACCTTCACTAAGGAACCGACCCAACAGGCCGGCGCCCCAGTCCTTTCGGGGCACCCGATGGGAGGTCATGGCCACCTCGTATGCTTTGAACCATTGTTGGATGTCGTCATTTTTGTAGTACTCCTTGACGACATCTTTAGGGATATGTACCTTGTTTTCGGCAGGCGGTAGGGTGTCTCTATTACTGGGGGTGTCGGTCCCCCCGTTCTTTGCCTTGATTTCGAGCTCTTTGAGACTTCGCTCGTGCTCAAGGGTCAGTCTTTTTTCCTCCAACTCTCGGTGCCGTCTCTTCTCTTCTATCTCCTCTTGTAGCCGTAGCTGCTCTAGGGCCAGTTTCTTTTCTGCTAGCTGGAGTTCGCCGTCCAGCCGTAGTCGTGCGAGCTCTAGTTCGTGGTTCCGGACCTTCTCCCGTTCTCGTATCTCCTCTTTGGAGAGGCCGATTTCTAGGCTGTTTCTTCCTCCGGTTGCCGGAGTCGGTGCGGTTGATGTGGCCACAGTCAGGGGCAGTGGACCTTCGTCCTGGGAGGGGCCTGCCCCGGTCTCCAGCCAGGTCCTCAGGGCTTTCTGCATCTCTTCTTTGGTACCTAGGCCGGTGGTTGCAATGCCCTTGTCTTTGCAGAACTGTTTCAACTCTTTGTGCGTGTATTCCTCCAACCGTTCGGGCTGGAACTCCGTGGTCGTGTTGTTCTCTTGGTTGCTCATGACTTCCGGTTGTTTGGCTGGGTAGCTAGTGGGTTACTGGCTTGTACGTACTGCGTTCGGCTCGGATCCCGTCGCTGGCCACCAAATGTTGGAAGGCGGACCTCGGGGAGTCGGAGAGACCACCCAGAGGGGCCCCCACCCTGTACGAAGTAGCCGAGCGCTGCAGAGAAGCCTCCTGGGAGATCCTTCTCCTACTATGTACTAGCACAGTAACACCACCACACGGGACTGAAGGAGGTTGTCTCAAGACGAGCAATTCTTTATCAGCACTTAAAGGTTACGGGATCAATATTTACACGAAAAGGGGATCAAGAGATCCACAAAAGTCTCAGTGTCTCTTTGGAAGGGAAGGGGTAGCGGGACAGTCTTTGGCAGGCGCTTGGTACGAGGGTACCTGGGGCCCAGTTCTTATCCTCAAGCTGGAGGGCCTCCGGACCTCGGAGGGGTCGAGCCGCGACGGCGTCAGCAGGGCTCTGGCGTTCAGTTCGTGGAGAGCCGCGACCAGGTCAGCTGGGCTCTCAAGATGGTTTCTGCTCAGCTCGAGCCGCGACGTCGTCAGCAGGGCACCGAGGGAGGTTTCAGCGAGGTTGGGCTGCGACAGCGTCAGCAGGGCCCCGATGTTCCGGGGGGGGGGGGCTTCAAGGTTTCAGCAAGAAGGAGCCGCGACGCAGTCTGCAGGGCTCGTGGTGGTTTCAAGCAAGAGTTCTTCTCCGTAGGGTCGGCCGCGATTCAATCAGCAGGGCTCTCGACTCCGGGATACAACTGCCGGTCTGTTGCGGGGTCGCCCCAGATATAGGCCTGGAGCCCTTTGAAGTCCGGACCCTTGCGCCCGGAGGGGCGGAGAGGCCCGGGTGGGGGCGGCCAGACGCCCAGCAGGAGAGGCGCCGGGCCCAGGAGAGATGGAGGCCGATCGCACCTCGATGTGGGGGGACGGTTGGGGGTCCCATCGATGCCGCCCTCCGCCAGGGCGATGAGGTGTTCACGTGATACCCCCTGGCCAGTTCTTGGTGCCTCAATGTCTGGGCCTCGCTGGGGCCGAGGCCGGGTTGAGCGGAATCAGGTGGACTGGTGTGCAGGGTCACGTGGCAGGCAACAAAATGGTGGAGCCCCGAGGTGTATGCGACCTCGTGCGGCTCGAACGGGTGGTCTGTGGAGGCCAGGGCGGGGAACGGACCCAACCCCAGGGAAGTCAGGACCACGCCACGAGGCCGGGTCCAACACCTTTACTTCCCCTTCAAGGAGCCCTGTTCTTAAGCTTAGGTCATCAAATTTATTCTCCAAATTATCACAGGCATCTCAAATAACTTTTTGGTTATTTTCTGAGATTTCAAAGGGAATTTTTAATTCCGTCGTGAGGCTTATAAGCAAAGTAGTAATAGATGGATCGTCATTAACAGAAGATTTTGGGGAAGATGACATCTCCTCATTGGGTAGGTTGTTAGTGATTGCCATTTCCACAAAACTCGAGGGGACAGTAAAGGGCTCAGAAGGATCAGGTTCTATTTCTAAGACCTGATAACGATTTAAATCCACGACTTCTGACCAGCCCTCCGTATTCGTGTTTATATCCTGTTTAGAGGAAGAAAGCAGTAACTGGGTACTATTGTTGATTTGATTGCCCTGCTCCGCGTTCGAGTCCATCCCAGCACTAAGTGTTGGAAGGGGGTTACCCAAAACAGTGGTTTTTGGAAGAACTTTAAAATAAGTCCTGAGTGAGGGAGTAACCCTAATCTTTTGTTCCAGATTAGATCCCTTTTTAATTTTATTTCTCTTTGCCGTCTCTTTAACTACAGGCTCCTGTTTTGATATGGACCTGTTAATAGAGTTTATCTGATACGTTTTGCACTCCAGCTATCTTTAGATTAGAATCTACTTTACATGCTTTACTAAGATTATTTGGGGTCACCTCTACTGGGGCTGCAACCACAAGGTTCACAGCACCAGTACTTATTAAGGTGTACCTGGAAATCTTCTTGGCCCCCTCGGGTTCCTCCAACCCTTTTCTCCCCCCTCTTCGCAACATAGAATTCTATAGCTTAGATCAGAGGGCAGGGAATTCTTAGAGCAAGTACTGGAGGATAACAAAGTTAGAGACCCTACCTTATTTGTGAGTTCACTTTTTGTTAGCGCTGGTAACACCGAAGTGATAAACGTTGGTCCAAGTCTTTAACCCGATTTGGTTTCCTTGGCGAGAGAACCCTGAATGGGAAACAGGGGACTGGTGCTACTCTGCCCGTCTCCAACTCCTCTGCCCCGGTAGGAGATCCGAGAGGCAGCACGCCTACCCCAGTGGAGCTCCAGCACCACTCTCGACCACGGCTGCTCCCCCGCAGTGATAAAAAAAAACGGGAAGCGCAATGCTATCGGCAAGCGGGGGAAACAACAGAAACAAAGAATACTCCAATCAGAGGTTACCGGCAAATCAGCGTAATTTTTCTCCATCCGTCCGGCTTCCTATCCATTCCTCATCCTCCCCGTTATGATAACAATGTGCGGTTACAGAAAAAAACATTCCCCAGGCTCTCCGGACTCCGGGCTCCCGCAACCTGCCTCCTTAGCTGGCCGCCATGTTTTCCCCCTTCCGCCACCCTCTTTCGGGCCTGTGACTTTTTGAAGAAGTTGAATAGCTAGAAGGTCCTGTGTGAGCTCCGATGCGTCAGCCTTGATGGGATCATCAAAGTGTACGTTGGGGTCCCCCATGAGGGCGATATTGCGGGAAGAGCCCACTAGAGTGGGTGCTACCTCAGGAAGGGATTTGAGGAATTCTCCGCACCCACCTGGGAAGCGGTAAATAAGAATTCCAGAAAAGGAGTGGGTGGCGGATAGCGAGATGTCAAAGAAAAGACTCACGCAGTAAGCAATGATATTGGGTTCAACCCTGCATTTAAAGGAACTTTTATGTATTATGGCGATGCCGCCGCCTTTCTTCTTATCGCGGTCGTTCCGCTGAATAGTGAAGCCAGCAGGCAGAGTTTGTACCAGGTCTGGTTTGGACTCATTGTGTAGTCAAGTTTCCGTCAAAAATAATGTGTCTGAATCCTCATCTTCCAGGGGCATTTTAAGCTCCAGGGAGTGTTTTGGTGGGGATCTGCAGTTTAGGAGGAACATTTTGAATGTGTTGAGGTGATGAACCTCAGGTGGTCTTTCTGAAGACAGGCAAATGCTGAAGGTGCACTGAGTGCACCGGGGGTCCTCACTAAATGAGGGCATCAGATGGTGACACTTATCATTAATATGGTACCTTAGCCTTAATAGTTGTTAGTGTGGGTAGGCAATTCTGCCAATAGATGAACGGGCTGGGGTTCTAGCCCCTGGTCCCGGCCTGGCGCAGACGGGCGCAGACAGAATTGCCTTAGGTGCGCCTTTGGCACACCAGCGGTGCGTCCACACTGCCATGCGGCTCATGGGGTGGGTGACCCGGAAGCTCGTTCTGAGCTCCACCTCTGGCCCACCTCTAATCTACCCGCTCCCTCCACTCAAACATTGCCGGTTTAATTAACACAAGTCACAAAATAATCTCATTGGTCTACACAGACACATGTCTGATTGACTGCTCGACTCACACAAAGTGTCTATGAGGAGCCATAATCGCCAGTGCACATCAAAACTAACGCCAGCAGTGAGACAGGATCCGGGACAGGGGAGGATTCTGTTTCCCAGTTTCCACAGTCCCACGGTGATGTCAGCCTCGCGCCCAGAGGCGCATAGATTCATACTGAGGCCCCGTCGTGGTGGGAAAGTGTCTACAAGGAGCCAGATTCACCTCTGCACACCAAAACTAACACCAGCAGTGAGACAAATAATGTGTCTGAATCCTCATCTTCCAGGGGCATTTTAAGCTCCAGGGAGTGTTTTGGTGGGGATCTGCAGTTTAGGAGGAACATTTTGAATGTGTTGAGGTGATGAACCTCAGGTGGTCTTTCTGAAGACAGGCAAATGCTGAAGGTGCACTGAGTGCACCGGGGGTCTTTCTGAAGACAGGCAAATGCTGAAGCTGCACTGAGTGCACCGGGGGTCCTCACTAAATGAGGGCATCTGTCAGGGAAGCAAAAACCGTTGCTACCCTCAATTTGCCTCAGAAAAGATCTCGAGTGACGGTTAAACCCTCTTGCTGTAATGTTTGGACAAATGCCTATTAGAGATCAAGCGCACCATTTCAAGATGGCCGCTTGACTCATCAGAACAATCTAAGTACTGTTTGACGCACGGGATCTCGCGAGATACGAGGTTTCGTGCGTCAGCGAAGAGCGTTCTCATGCGCACTTCAATTTAGTCCTCTGTGAGAGAAGTTGTGTTTTGGGTGAACTCCGTAGTATTTGAGTAAATTCAAGTGTGAGTCACAGGCTGTGACGAATTCTTCCGTAAACTCAGAAGAGGGATTGTGAAGAGTGAAATTCCGAGTTCCAGTCATATAGGAATATTCCTTCACAGTGCGTCAGAGAGCCTTCAGTGAGAGAAGAGATAAATAATTTCCAGAAGAGAAAGAAGCAGTATTATACCTAGAAGAACTTAGCAGCCCTCCTGCTCTGCGGGAAATCGTCGAGTTTGAGGGAGCTTAAGAATTCAAGTCCAGACTTCCAGAAACAAGTAAGGTCAGCCGTTAAAGACTAGAACTTGTACTCATTTGCTGAAAGTAAGAGACCACGCTGCCAGGCGTACTTCCCCCCCTTCGAATCTCCCCGCTTGCGTTCTTCCCTATTCTCTCCTCCCTGACTTTCCTTTCACTTACCTTTTTGCGCGCTTCCATTTGAATGCCAAGAATTGCCTGTGGATTACATCACCAGAAGCAGAACTCTGTGATCATCCCACTAATCACCAAGAGCAGAGCAGTCTTCGCTAATTATAGAACCCCCTTGATAATCATTCAGTCAGACTACACTAGGTAAGAGAATAGAAGGGGAGGCGAAGGAGTAAGAGACCTGAGGAGGGAATAGGTAATCACCTGACTGAATAATATCTCTTTGTGCATTAGGTTGATAGAAACACATGCCAGAAGTAGTCAGCTGAATCAGAAGAGGAGCTCAAACTCCAGCAAACCTGGGTAGGGAAGGTAACACAAGAGAGAACCGAAGCAGTCAGGTATTTAGAGTAAATGAGAGTTAAGTGATTTCTCCCTCTGTGCATTAGGTACTCCAGACAACAATATCAAGAACAGAAAGAAAAGGAGTCCAGAAAAGCTCGAGTGTCTCTTCTTGTCCCATTCCCCTTTCCCCCTGCCTGGAGCCATTGTATTCAACAGTGCGTTCCGGGAGGTGGGCATTGGGAGCTAGCAGCGTTCTGCCTCCGTGGGAATTCCGACACAGCTTCTGACAGATTGAAAGGCCGTTAATTTCCCCCACTTGGGCAGAATGGCTGAAGGTTTTAGTTTGAAGGCATTAGGGGAAATGTTGGAGGGAATTCAGCGGGAATTAGGAGCCCTAAATGAAGAAAATAAGAATTTAAGACAGGAGCTGTTAATTTCCCGACAGGAAACCACACAATTGTCCCAGAGAGTTAGTGAGATCTCCACTGGAACACTTCCCGCCTCGACCTTTTCTGGTAGTGCCCAACCAGCTCAAGACCCACACACTGTAGCTCAAGTAATTCATTCAGTTTCCCCCTTGATTCCATTGGCCCCTCCCGAAAGATTTCATGGAGACCCTCAAAAGGCTCAACTTTTTCTAACCCAATGTTCTTTACACTTCATGTGTCGCTCCACCCTTTTCCCTGATGCTCAGTCACGGGTAGCCTTCATTTTATCCTATTTGGGGGGTGATGCAGCGAATTGGGCCATGCCTTTAGTTTCCAGAGATGACCCCTTCCTATATGATTTTGAACGTTTCAAGACAGAATTCCTTAGGATTTTTGATAGACGCAGAATTTCCCAGGCTACAGATAATGAGTTGTTAGAATTGCGTCAAGGGAACAGAGATCTTCTTACTTACCTAACTCAATTTAATAAATTATTGGTGGAAACCAATTGGCCCGAGGAGAAAAGATCAGCCCTATTCTATCGGGGTTTACGAGATGAGATTAAGGATACTCTGGCACAGATTCCTAACAGACCCACAGAATTCTCCGAGTTGGTAGATCTAGTTCTGGAAATTGACTTTCGAAGTTCAGAAAGAAGAGGAGAAAGGAAAACAAGAGAGTTTCGCTGGAACCTTCCCCGGTTTGACAGAGCAAGGTCGGATACGAGTAAGGGTCCGGGAGGAGCGGCAGAAAGTGAACCTATGCAGATAGGATCTGTTCGTGGGCCTTTAAGCAAGGAAGAAAAGGAACTAAGAAGACAAAAGAAGTTATGCATGTATTGTGGGGGTCCGGGACACTTTGTGAAAGAGTGTCCGAAAAGACCGAAGACTGTTAGTCAGGGAAACTTTCAAAACCATCTGCAGGCGGAGTCGCTCAGGTGGCGCAAAGGGAAGATCAGACTCCAGAAGTTCATCAAGTCATGAATACCCTTCAGACCCTGACGCCGCATTTAATTCTGCATATGACCTTGAAGTTTCGAGATCAAGAATTTGGTGGTGTGGCCATTATGATTGATTCCGGGGCCACCGGCAATTTTTGTGACATCAAATATGCGAAAAGGATGGGAATTTTGGCTGTGCGCAAGGAACAAAAGGAGTCTGTTCGTGCTGTAGACGGGACCGATCTATCTTCAGGCCCAATCACGCATCACACTGAGTTGGTGGAACTGATCCAGGTAAATGGTCATCATGAGATCCTTCAATTTAATTTGATTGACGCCCCTCAGTTCCAGATAATTTTGGGTCTTCCTTGGCTCACATTACATAATCCAACGATAGATTGGGAAAATCGGACAGTCAATATGGATTCAATCTTCTGCTCCGAACATTGTTTCGACTCCCCATCCAAGATTCCAGAACCATCCCTGGCCACCTTGTTATCGTTTGGTGGAGAATCAATTGGGGTCATAGACACCTTAGACATTCCATCTGAATATGCAGAATTCCAAGATGTTTTCAGTGAAAAGGAAGCGGAACGACTTCCGCCACATCGTTCTTACGACTGCACCATTGAGTTGGAACCAGGAGCTGCGCTGCCCTGCAGTCGAATCTATGCGTTGACAGAAGCAGAGAATGGCTATCTCAAGGAGTACCTGGATCGCTATTTAGCCAACGGATTCATTAGACCGTCACAGTCTCCAGTATCCTCTCCGCTCTTTTTCATTCCGAAGAAGGAAGGCTCCTTGAGGACATGCATCGATTATCGTGCTATCAATTCAATTCAATTCAATGAAACTTTATTCGGATCGTTGAGAATCCATAAAAGTACAAAAAGACAATTAGAAAATCGTACAATAAAATAAAATACTATTTGCACATGAGAAATAATCCATCTAAACTTTAAGACATAGTAGACCGGGCACGGACCGCAGTTTTTAAAAAAGAGCTCACACGAAAAACAAGTTCATCATCGTCCAAGGCCAAAATCATTGAAAATGCAAGTTCCAGGCTAATAGGTTTTGTTTTTTTAAAATACGGAGTTAAAAACCATTTAATATACTTCATATAGAATTTACAGAAGAATAAAAAATGTAGAGTTGTTTGCCTGCTCTGGGAATCACAAGGGCATGGCTCAACACATTGGTCATTAAAATTCCATAGAGGGAAGCTAAGTGCATGCTTAATGGTGCCTGCCCCTAAGGCGAAATATAAGGCCTCGCTCCCAATGACTCAACGGCAGGGTTAAATATCTGGGTGTGGGATGTATTATAAAATTGCAAGCTAAATAACCAGAAACGCTAGATTTCAAGGACTCCCTTACTACCCTTTCGACATCAAATAACTTATAAAGTACTTTTTTAAATTCACATTTAGTGGGGTGCTTAGTGGTAGAGGGTTTAAGAAAAATGTCTTCAGAGTTCACGCTGCGAAAAATGCTATGCACTCCTGATAGCCAGGGAATGGTCATACCCCTGTCGCAGCGGAGGCAATCCTCAATGATGTCCCTAGTCAGTTTGGCAGCGGGGTTTTTCCAGATCGACAGCCAAAAAAGGGCTGGACGAGCACGGATAAAATCCCCTATAAAATGCAAACCCAATTCCCTATGGCATATAAAATGTGGGGAAGTAATGGGAACACAGAGAAGTTTCCTACAAAATCTATGTTCCTCAATAATTATGTCTGAGCAACTGGCAGTACCCCAAACCTCAGCGCCATAAGTGGCAACCGGGACGCATTGAGTTTTGTATATTTTTAGGATAGCAGGCAATGCCCCGGTCAGTTTTGGACGGGGGAGGCTCAAAATTGAGTTAATGGACTTTGAGAACTTACTCCTGGCGTGGGCAATATGCCCACTCCAGGAGTTGTTCGCAGCAAAGACCACTCCCAAATACGGGAAACTGCCAGTTGACCCCAGTCTTTCTGCCCCCACAACTATGCTGCCAATATGATGCCTCTTCGGGCCGCAAGACATTACAAAAGACTTTTTAAAATTGGTCTTCAGATCTAGGGAATCCATATGTGCAACAAAGCCATTCACCAATATACGTAGTGCATTTGGGGTGCGTCCCATAAGGACCGCGTCGTCTGCATATAGCAGTGCGGGGAGAAGGTTATCTTTTATGGACGGGACATCACCGGTTAAAGAGACCAAATGTTTGTGTAGGCCGTTTATGTATATTATAAATAAAAGGGGGGCTAGGACACATCCCTGTCTAACCCCTCTGTTAACTGTAACAGGCTCGGAAACCTCACCCCCAGTGCCAATCCTGACACAGGCCTTCAGATCCCTATGCAAATAGGCCAAAAAGTGTACCAGCGATTCATCCAAGCCGTAATCCAATAAGGCCTTCCAGAGTAATGACCTATTAACAAGGTCAAAAGCGGTGGATAAATCCATGAAGGCCAGATAAATTGGGCAGTTACGTGCTACGGTGTACTTGCCCAAGATAAGGTTCAGATTAAGGCATTGCTCCGCAGTTCCCACTCTATTGCGGAAACCCAGCTGACAACTCTCTTAAATTTGGTTGTCCTCGGCCCATAACAGGATTTTATTATACAGTACTCTCCCTAAAATCTTTAAAGTGTTGTCAATAAGGGAGATAGGCCTGTAGCATGATGGTTGGGAACGGTCACCCTTCTTGAAAATGGGCACTATGATGCTAGATGACCAGGTTGGGGGTGGTAAGGGAGTAAAATTTAAATTCTTGAAAACATTCAGTAAAAGTGGGGCCCATAAATCAGGGTGGGTCTTAATAATGTCAATTGGGAGGCCATCTGGGCCAGGGGCTTTATTCCCCGCGCTCTGTGCGATGGCCTCCATAACCTCAGATAGTGATACATCGGCCCGTGGGGGGCTATTAAATATTGGGATGGCCGCCGCAGAAGGTGGAGCCGCATAGATCTTAGAAAAGTGATCCACCCATGCAGCTCCAGGGATGGTACAATCTATTGGGGACGCGACCTGACCCGTGCAACGCAGGTCTTTGACCGCGGCCCAAAAGATATCACCCCTGCCCCGGGCAGCAGTTTGTGCTAGCACCTCCCAGCGCTCCTCAAGAATCTCCTCCTTCCTTCTCCTAATGGCCAATTTATATCGTGACCTAGCGTTTTTTACATCAATCAGATTCCTCGGGCTAGCAGATAAGACCAATCGCAATTCGCGATTGGCCAGAGAGCACTCATGATCAAACCATCCCTGCTTATCCGTCATGGCGCGCAAAGGAATCGTGAGCTGTGCACGAAGGGCTGAGCAGATCTTAGCAAAATCGTCTACTACCCCTGGATTAGGACTTAAATCGGACAAACATGAGAGGAAAAGAGGAAGATTGTCTCTGACCAAGGTCTGTACAGTCATCATCACATTAATACCCCTCCATTTTAATCTGAGATTGTTTGAACTTAAGGAAAGGTTCCTAGCGCCGCATTCCTTATTGTAGACCGGTCGATGAATAATCTTTAAACTGATCTTGATAGGATTATGGTCCCCTTGGGACATTGGAATTACCTTGGCCTCACTAATACGGTCTGTCAGGCCAGGGGATATAAAAATGTAATCAATTATCGAAGAACGATCTCTACCTCTGAATGTTGGCACTAGGGGGACAGTGGGAAAGCGGTCCATAACATTCTCCAAGTTATGTGTGCTCAAAAGAATAATTAATTCCGCGCCCCTTTGGCACCCCAAACCCACGTTGTGATCTTTGGAAATTGGACAATCTCCATTTAATTTAGCATTAAAATCGCCTCCCAATACAAGGCCAGAGGTATCATTAAAATCGGCCCTAGCCTCCAGAGTGGTGATAAAGTTAAAAAGATTCCTAAAATGTGTATTGGGTTGTGAGCTAAAATCATTATTATAAAAATTTACCAAAAAGAGACTAGTTTTCTGTCTGAATAATATAGCCTGGAAATTCTGATTATTTGTCGGAATGACCCTGGAGGAACCTCCAGCAGAGATGTTAATCCAGATGGATAAGCCTCCAGAAGGGCGGCCCATTCTGGATTTTGCAGCAAGGATATTGTGGCACTGAAACCCATTAACATGTAAATTAACCGTTGCCCACGTCTCTTGTAGCATAATTATATCTTGGCTCTGAATGAAGCTGACCCACCCGGGATCGAGGAGCCTTTGTTGGAGACCTGCTATATTCCAACTTATGACATTTAAGTTGCCTGTCCTTGATGCTATGCACTCTGAGGAGTTAGCAAAATTATCGGAAGTCATAGGTACAGGTGCTAATGGCAGAATAGGGTCCTCTATCAACGGTGGGGCAAAGAGTCCGTTACTCGAACTTGGATGTCAATCAGGAACATCCAAGTCAGACAAACCCAAGAAACGATTGGCCAGAGGAAGGGCCGTGGGTGTGGGCACACAATTATTGAGAATGGGTTTGTAGAAATGGCCAAGGGAAAACATACATATGTTCGTCGTAAGCCCTGGCAATAACTCACAGGTGCGCATTAGAAACTGAACAGTATGGGGTCTGCAAAAATTTATGACAATGCAATCCCCGCTAATGTTTTTTGCCGATGTGCCCACCCATCCCACTCTCCGCACCATTAAAATTTCATGCAATCTGGCCGGTTCAAAACCCTTGTGTTTCCTTAACCAGTCCACACATTTATTGCGTAGGTCCACCCAAGATTCCTTCTTATTCTCGGGCAAACAGGGGACTCCGGCTAGAATTATAACATAAGGATATGATGCGGGGGGGAGGTTTAGAGTCACGGTGCTGGGCAAAGTCTTCAGTGGAGCTGGTGCAATGGGCCGTGGTCTAACATCAATGTCCAATGGAAGAGGAGGGATCATCGCAGATAGAGGTTGTGTCAGACCATTGAATAAGCACTGAGTACTATTGTTAAAATTGGCTGGTCCGTTATCTAATTTATCAGCGGCCCCCGACAAGCACGTCGTAATAGGTAGGGAGGTACAATCGACAGCCGATGCAACAGGAGCTGACTCCCGAGTTAACAGTTGTTCCATACGTAAGAGTCTCTCATTTAAAGGGGCAAAATTTGTGTCAAAGAGGGCCTTAGAGTGGCTAACTATGGCTTTTAAACCCGACTCCAGAGCTGACACAATGTTATCCTTACTATGAGAGGTGGAAGTGGGTTCATCAGTTTGGGTACCCACCGACACAAAATTAGGAACAATAATTGTCTGCAGTACCATTTTATTACCTTTAGCGGGGCGGCCAAGAGTGTTAGATTTATTATTATTGGCCCCCCTTTTCCGTTTGGCCGGTGGGCCACTGGATTTAGTTGCACCAATTAAATTAGGGGCGTGAGATCTGGTGCGAGTTTGTTGGCCACTAGGACTAATGTCTGAGGATGTAACTAAGACGTGTGACGGGGACAATTGCTGGGCGGGTGTCGCGGGCATCGGGTCACCGTCAAGAACCGTTACCCGTTGCCACTGATTTCCGTTCTCCTCGACCAGATTAAAGATGCTCAAATATTCACTAAGTTGGATCTTCGAGGGGCATACCATTTAATTCGCATGAAGGAAGGGCACGAATGGAAAACCGCTTTCAGGACCAAATACGGGCTATTTGAATATCAGGTAATGCCCTTTGGCCTATGCAATGCCCCGGCAGCTTTTCAGCACTTTATTAATGACATTATGGGAGATTTGGTGGATAAGGTGGCAGTAATATATCTTGATGACATCTTGATATACTCCAAGAATACCGAAGAACATCCTGGGCACGTCAAGGCGGTTCTCGAAAGGCTTCGTCAGCATCAGCTCTACGTCAAACTAGAGAAGTGTGCTTTTAGTGTGCAGACGGTGGAGTTCTTGGGATTCGTTTTATCCCCAGGAGGAATCTTGATGGATGCTAAGAAGGTTCAAGCGGTGGTGGACTGGCCATCGCCAAAAGATGTCAAAGAGATTCAGCGATTCTTAGGATTTGCTAACTTCTATCGTCGGTTTATCCAGGGATTCTCGCAAAAGATCATCCCCATCACCAAACTACTCAAGAAAGGAGTGAAGTTCAGTTGGACCACAGAGGCAGAACAAGCCTTCGAATATTTGAAGTCCAACTTTACCTCGGCACCCATCTTGCTACACGCAGATCCTAGTGAACCCTTTTTTGTGGAAGCAGATGCCTCCGATCAAGCAATAGGTGGAGTCCTGTCTCAGCGGCACAAATCCACTGGACAACTGCACCCCGTGGCGTATCATTCCCGGAAATTAAATCCAGCTGAAATTAATTACACCATCGCGGAAAAAGAACTGTTGGCGGTGAAGGATGCGTTCACGGAGTGGAGACACCATTTACTCGGGGCTCGACACACTATAACAGTGTTCACGGACCACAAGAACCTTCAATTTCTTAAGTCTGCAAAAACACTAACTCCACATCAGTTGCGTTGGTCCCTGTATTTCGCAGATTTTGACTTTGTGATCACATACTGCCCAGGGAGTAGGAATGGGAAGGCGGATGCCTTGTCCAGAATCCAGACAGAAGGAACAGAACATGTGGTAACTCCCCAACCCATCATTCCAGACACTAAGATTGTATGCACACTATCTGTTGCGAACTTTAAGGCAGAGATCAGCAGACAGATGTCCGCAGAGGAAATGGCTGAATGGGCAAGTCAAGAGGAAGGAAGAGTCATCAAGGATTCCTTGCCTTATCGTCAGGGAGCTCTGTATTTGCCCACTGAAGAGCTTCAGGAACAAGTTTTAAGAGACTGTCACGATCAACCTTTAGCAGGCCATAAAGGAACTCTAAAGACAATTGATTTAATCCAACGCTATTTTTGGTGGCCAGACATGAGGTCGCGGATCAGGAGATATGTGGAGTCTTGTGGGCTCTGTGCCAGAGGGAAATCCAGTAGACAGGCTCCTCAGGGGTTCTTGCAACCGTTACCCACAGCAAAACATCCCTGGCATACGGTCACATTAGATCTGATTGTAGATCTTCCTCAGAGTAAGGGTTATGATACCGTATTAGTAGTGGTAGACACCTTCACCAAAATGAGCCACTTTATCCCAGTAAAAGGAGTCCCGTCGGCCCCTGAGTTGGCTAAGCTTTTCAGAGAAAATGTTGTAAAAATTCATGGGGTTCCAAAGATCCTGATTTCAGACCGTGGCCCTCAATTTGTATCCCACTTTTGGAAGGCGTTTATGCGAGGGTTGGGTGTAGAAGTCCGACATTCTACCAGCTACCACCCAGAAACAGATGGCCAGACTGAAAGAGTAAACCAAGAGCTAGAGCAGTATCTGCGTCTGTTTCTTCTGGATCGGGGTGGTGAATGGTCAGATTTTTTGTGGATGGCGGAATTTGCACACAACAATGCCAAGAACGTTTCAACAGGTTACTCACCATTCTTTTTAAATTTTGGGAGACATCCAAACGCCTTTTGTAATCAGGGAGATTTTGAAGTTCCAGCAGTTAGTAACTTGCTAATGGATTTGGCTTCTGCTCGTAAGGCTGCGGAATCTAATCTGTTGAAAGCAAAAGAAAGTTACAAAAAACAAGCCGATCGACATCGAAGAAAAGCCCCACCTTATCAGAAGGGAGATTCTGTGTGGTTATCTTCCTGACATCTTGGATTGAAGGGAAATCGATAATTTCAACCTCGATTTTTAGGCCCATTTCCTATTGAACAAGTTCTGGGTCCAGTTACCTGCAAACTCAAGCTACCCAAGCAGTTGCGGATTCACCCAGTTTTTCATGTGTCCCTCTTAAAAAAGACTGCTCCTAATCTCAGAGTAGACAGACCGCCACCCCCTTTACAGATCAAAGAACACCTGGAATATGAGGTAAAGGGGGTATTAGACTCTAAGAGGGTTAGAGGCAAGTTAGTCTACTTAATTGACTGGAAGGGTTATGGGCCAGAAGAACGAACCTGGGTACCAGCTAAAGATGTGCATGCCCCAAGACTAATTAAACAGTTTCATTTGCGTTACCCATTAAAGCCAGGACCGATAAATCGGTCTTTGAGAGGGGGTACTGTCAGGGAAGCAAAAACCGTCGCTACCCTCAATTTGCCTCAGAAAAGATCTCGAGTGACGGTTAAACCCTCTTGCTGTAATGTTTGGACAAATGCCTATTAGAGATCAAGCGCACCATTTCAAGATGGCCGCTTGACTCATCAGAACAATCTAAGTACTGTTTGACGCACGGGATCTCGCGAGATACGAGGTTTCGTGCGTCAGCGAAGAGCGTTCTCATGCGCACTTCAATTTAGTCCTCTGTGAGAGAAGTTGTGTTTTGGGTGAACTCCGTAGTATTTGAGTAAATTCAAGTGTGAGTCACAGGCTGTGACGAATTCTTCCGTAAACTCAGAAGAGGGATTGTGAAGAGTGAAATTCCGAGTTCCAGTCATATAGGAATATTCCTTCACAGTGCGTCAGAGAGCCTTCAGTGAGAGAAGAGATAAATAATTTCCAGAAGAGAAAGAAGCAGTATTATTCCTAGAAGAACTTAGCAGCCCTCCTGCTCTGCGGGAAATCGTCGAGTTTGAGGGAGCTTAAGAATTCAAGTCCAGACTTCCAGAAACAAGTAAGGTCAGCCGTTAAAGACTAGAACTTGTACTCATTTGCTGAAAGTAAGAGACCACGCTGCCAGGCGTACTTCCCCCCTTCGAATCTCCCCGCTTGCGTTCTTCCCTATTCTCTCCTCCCTGACTTTCCTTTCACTTACCTTTTTGCGCGCTTCCATTTGAATGCCAAGAATTGCCTGTGGATTACATCACCAGAAGCAGAACTCTGTGATCATCCCACTAATCACCAAGAGCAGAGCAGTCTTCGCTAATTATAGAACCCCCTTGATAATCATTCAGTCAGACTACACTAGGTAAGAGAATAGAAGGGGAGGCGAAGGAGTAAGAGACCTGAGGAGGGAATAGGTAATCACCTGACTGAATAATATCTCTTTGTGCATTAGGTTGATAGAAACACATGCCAGAAGTAGTCAGCTGAATCAGAAGAGGAGCTCAAACTCCAGCAAACCTGGGTAGGGAAGGTAACACAAGAGAGAACCGAAGCAGTCAGGTATTTAGAGTAAATGAGAGTTAAGTGATTTCTCCCTCTGTGCATTAGGTACTCCAGACAACAATATCAAGAACAGAAAGAAAAGGAGTCCAGAAAAGCTCGAGTGTCTCTTCTTGTCCCATTCCCCTTTCCCCCTGCCTGGAGCCATTGTATTCAACAGTGCGTTCCGGGAGGTGGGCATTGGGAGCTAGCAGCGTTCTGCCTCCGTGGGAATTCCGACACAGCTTCTGACAGCATCAGTTGGGTGGCAGACTTTTTTTTCTCGCTTTATAAGAATCTATACAATACAATACAATACGACAGTGACCGGGATAGTGGAGGACTCTTTTTCCAAGTTTCCCTGGTCCCGTGGTGATGTCAGCCTCGCGCCGGGGCGCGCATAAATTCATAACACAGCCCTGCGGCGCGGGACACGCGTGGGCCGGGCCGGGCCAGGGTTAAGCCCAGGCCAAGGGCGGGCCCTTCCACACCCATCTGCGCCCATCAGAGCCCGGAGAAGGCTGGGCTGGGCCACCCCCATTGGTTTTTGTTTGGGACTTTCTGAGAGCCCCACAAGCTGCCTCAGGGCCACCAAAAAGAAAATTTGGACCTTCAGGATACCAAGTTGAGGCAGGTAGGGATCCAACGTTGTGTCTATTTTATTCTAGGCTACCCTGGCTGCCTTCATTCAGTTGTGGTTCTGTTCAAGCTCAAGCACCTTTCGCCTCAGCTGGGGCGCTTTCCAACAAATAGACTTTTTTTTTATTTGCCCTACTGTTGCCTATGCTATGTTTATATTATGATCTTTTGCGATCTGGACTTTTGTGCAACTCCCTTATAATCCTAGCCCTCAAGCTTTCAACCAGATAGACCAGCTCTAAAGGGATCGCAAGTGGCAGCATTTTATAGAATAAAGTGATTAGCCTGACTTCATCTAGGTCATTGCTATGGGGACGCACAGGCAAGCAGGAGGCTTGGCAAAAACTCCCTCGAACACTGTACCAACTATGGACGCCTTCCTATTAAGAGCTGTGGGAGTCCTGGATAATGAAATTGAGCTGGTAGCCTGCCGTCTCTCCCACTCTCCAGTTAATCAGGCCTCCAATGGCCCCTTTATTGTCTCCCCTCCTGTAACTTTAGTCCACTCAGCCCCCATTACCGATTATGATCCACCACATACTGCTTTGGCTGAGGGTAGTGGGACCAGTTTCTATTTGATTCAAGGCACCTCTGAGTCATTGGACTGGGGGCTAGCCGCAACTGTATCTGCTTTTCCCACACAGGATCTTGAGACAGGGAAGGGAGCAAGACTTAAAAAGAAGTGTCCCCAATTGGGAGTAACGCTAAACGACGCAAGAGCAATGGGGTGACCCCGGTACTTCTGATACCTTGGTTTTAAATAAACTGGACATAACCGCTATGCTGGAGCCTTTTGTGGCCGCTATCACAGCTGTTCTGGACCTTTAACTAGACCCTATTGTTAAACATTTATCAGTTTTGGAAAGGTGTCTTTCCACCTTGAATTTGTCTAGCCAAGTAGACACCGAGGCAGTGGATGCAAGGCCGTTGGTTCCATTTTTCCCATCTGCTCCATCGACCTTAGCGAGCCGTAGTGTGCAGATGCACGACATTAGAAGCCATTTGGCCCAGTGGTAAGCCCCATTGGAGCCAGTATCTCACGTCGCTCCCATTTGCCCTAGCTCATCTTTATCATCTACCTATTTACCACCACAGTCCATAACATCGAAAGAGGTTCCTCCTTATGCTAAGTATACTCATGGAGAAGCAACGGGTGTTACAGTTTGGATACTCGACGGAGAGGCAAACAACCCCGGTCAAGAAGCATCCAACAGCCACTCTCGGTGCCCAAATATTCTCCCCCTACCACCGGAATCTACCCCTTTTTTAATAGTTCTTGCTAATGTCTCAGTGCGAGCTGAAGAAGACTTTGGTCAACTCAAGAATAAAGTGGTGCATTGGTTGAATCTTAACACAGCCCCTGGATTGAGGGTGGAAAGCCAAATTATTATGTTGAGGAGAATTGCCTGGGTAAGAAGGGCCAGGAAGACGTGGAATGGTGACTGTAGCATTATCAACTTTAACAACCGCTAAGTAGCAGAAAGAATACTAGCCTCATTTCACAATCTACTAACATGGAACCCATTTCATCTCTAAGGGGCCTCCCCTTGGGTTATTTTTATAGGCCCCAGACCTACCAGCACATTCAGAGTTTATAAGGAGAAATCGTCCCTAGCTACAGCGGCAGCCCATTAACGGGCTCGGTAGAGCTATGTAACCGCGTGGCAGATTTCTTTTCAGATAAGGTGGCGAAAATCTACTCCACCTTCCCGGACTCTGCCCAAGTAGGCCATGATATCTTGGAGGAGGCAGGGCACGCTCAGGAGAGTGAGGGGCTGGACAGTTTTACTGTCCCTCCCACAGAACTGCTAATACAAATTTTCCTGAGTGTAAAGTCGGGCTCTTCCAGAGACCCGGCCTCCCCTAAAGTGCTTAGAGGGAGCATAGAAATATTGGAGCCGTACATTAGACATCTTGTGGGGGTTTCATTCAGGACATGCACAGCTCCAAGAAGATGGAAGGAAGCAGTGGTCCTTCCTCTACCCAAAAAACCACACCTAGGTCCAGATCGACCTGATAACCTGCGCCCAATTTCCTTACTGCGTACTTCGCAAAGATTGCGGAGAAAGTGGTAAACAGGCAACTCACGGCACATATTGGGAAATTTAATCTCTTACATCCCACTCAATCTGAATTCCGGGCCTTCCACTCGACAGAGTCTGCCCTGCTTTTAGCTACGGAAACTATCAGGCAATATGTGGATGCGGGTCAGATGGCGGCCTTGATCCTGTTGGATCTAAGTGCCCCCTTTGACACCGTTGCCCATCACACTCTGGTGCACCGTTTGAGGAAAGGAGGTGTGTCTGGCAGGACATTAAGTTGGATGGAATCATTTTTGTCGAAGCGCAGTTTTCAGGTGAGGCAGGGTGTCCACTATTCCAAGGTCATCAAACTGAAGCAGGGGGTACCACAGGGTTCGACCCTGAGCCCGACCCTGTTCAATCTGTATGTGGCTCCATTGGTGGAGATTGCTGATGGTTTTGGGATCAGGGTTGTGTCCTATGCCAATGACACCTAGCTGGTGGTCTCCCTGACACAAGGAAAGGACACGGCAGCCTCCAATTTCGTGGCATGTTTGCAAGAGCTAGCATCGTGGATGGCTAACAACTGCCTGAAATTGAATGGCGATAAAACCGAGGTGCTTGTGGTGGGGAGAGCGCCATTGGTGTGGTCATCGACTTGGTGGCCGCAGAGCTTGGGTCCTACCCTGCTGCCCTGCGCCCAGGCAATAAACCTGGGGGTGTGGATGGACACGAAATTCTCCTTTGAGTACCATACTAGACGGGTGGCAGGTGCCTGTTTTGGAGTTCTGAGGGGCCTTCGTAAAACTCTGGACATGCTGCCTACGGCAGCCAGGAAGACCTTGGTCCATGCCCTGGTGACGTCACGCCTCGATTATGGTAACATCCTATATCTGGGTGCAACGGGGAAATGTATGCAGAGACTCCAGGGTGTGCAGAATGCAGAAGCTCCTCTGGTTCTCATGCGCCCAAGGAGAGCCCCCTCGAAGGCGGCACACGCTTCCCTCCACTGGTTACCGATATGAGATCGAGTTCTGTTCAAAGCGTTGTGCGTCTGTCACCGCATTATCCAGGGGACTGCTCCAGCCTATCTGTTTGATCTTCTCACTACCTATGTTCCAACACGCCGCCTCAGATCTGGGGGGAGAGGTTTGGTATGCGTTCCTGTTGTTAAGAGAGCTAGGATGGGTGGGCGGTCCTTTCGCCTTCTGGCTGCACAGCACTGGAACAAACTCCCTTTGAGCCTTCGGGTGGAGCCCTTGGAGGGCACCTTTAGGAAAAATTTGAAAACTTATTTATTTCCTTCGGGATAATTGGGTCTGGTTGGGTTAGGATGTAGCTTGCCAGGGCAGCTTGCACTGCAGCGCGGGGACACACTGGCCAAGTGTAACCAGGTACTTTATAAATGTGCTTAACATTAATATTCCCGGAGCCAGGATCCTGTGTGGACCCAATGCCTTGAACCGGGGGCCACGGCAGGTGGATGCACCTGGTATTGACACATTCAACAGGTTTGCGCCATTGGGATCACTTGATAGTTGTGATTGACTGCCTGCTAGAGTAAAACCCAATCTCAAGACCCTCTTGATCCAGCCACCTATTGGGCCCATGGGGCAGCCCATTTTGGCCCCTTCTAAATGCAAATGTATCTCCTAGAAGATCGCAAAGTTGGCAAGCAAGTTTTATGATCGGAGCTGGACACTCTTTATAAAACAGTATGATGTAATTTGTCTGCAGAAAACGTGGGCTACTGCTAAAAATCTTGTCTTGAAGGGCTTTATGTCGTTCTTTGTACCAGCTATCCCCTCATGTGCAGGGAGAGCCAAGGGGGGTTTGGTTAGTTTTCGTATCCTTGGCCATCTGTAGTAACTGTGTAGCAGTCCCCATGGACTCTTCCATCTTGCAGGCCCTGATGTTTTCCAGGGAATCTATTAACTTGTTGGTTTTTAATATTTATTATGCTGAACCCACCCTTGTGGAAGGCTGTAATATCTCTCGGCTGGGCTCCCACCTGAGAAATATGAGTCTGAAAAAACAGAGCCACACTAATTTTGTGATTGCAGTAGATAGACTTTAACATCCATCTGTGCGAGGACTCGAGGCGAGGGTGGATTGATCAAACTCTCTGATTTGCATATGGAGCACACGTCACAGTGTGACTTACTCAATGCCGTTGTAAATGAGCATGATTTAATGTTATCCATGAATAAGCTGTCCCCGGAGAACAATGATATTAATCCCACTTTTACTGGTAGAGGGTGTAAATTGTTTATTGATTTTACCTTTGTTTCCTCTCCCTTCTTTGCTTTTAATTCAGACTTTGTTATTCAGGAGAGTGAGTAAAGTGATCATAATCCTGTGTGTATGTCTACTCGTTGGCCTCGCACCGCTCAAATATAAAGGGGGAGTTCAGGGGGTCGCTGTCAACTACAGATGGTGTGAGGAGACTGAAGTGGGTTCAGATATCCCCCGACAAGCTTTATGAGTCGCTGATTTCCCAGTGTTACAAGGAGCCTGCAAGCTGTATAGACTGCTTGGTAAGCCTCCAGCACACCAACCCTATGTAGTTCCGAGATGGTTTGATTCTGAATGCTCACAAGCCTCTAAGAGCCTGAGGATAGCCCTTGGCACTAAACATAAAGACTCCTCTATTGTTAAAGCCTGTCGTAAGCACAATAAAGTTGTTTTGGCCATCTCTAAATCTGCTTTAAAAGATGAAGCCTGGGCAAACCTTATAGAAGTGAAAATTGCACTAAACAGAATGAGTAGTGTCCCTCTAAGCACAGCCAAAGTGCAACGATGTTGCAAGATGAATCAAGGAATAGTGCTGAATTTCAAAAAAAGTTCCAATATGCACATTTACTAACAAATGTTTGGTCAAGGTTGAATTCCTCGTTACATTCACGGGAGTGTTAATTCAACACAATGGTTCAACACCGGACTTTTTAGTGCGCTCAATGCATTTCGGGTAACGCACGACCCTTCATCAGGAGAAGTCCTAGAAGAATCCAGAAGGAGAGTTTTAACGACCTACTCAGGTATATGGACATCAATAAATGAACTCAAGTCCACCAATATAAACAGATCCGGAATAAAGTGACGGTGAAAATAAAGAAAAACGTGGTTGACGATAGGAAGAACAGAGACCCGCGAAGGAATCCCAAAATGTGTTGTATTAAATGAAAATATAACCAAAGAGTGATTCGTTAATCGTGTAACACAAATACATGAGAAACGATACAGTAACAGCTTCGTGACAACCCGTTAGAATAAACCGCTTGTGGGAAAACAAGGTGTTGCGTGGTGCTCTATGAAAAGCCCAATGACGTGCATTTAAAAACGAAACGTACCTGTGATTTAAGTAATCAAGAGTTTCCAACGTCCAAGAGACGAACACCATATGCACGTGTAATCTAGCACCAACGGATATAGTGGATGGTAAAGAGTGAACAGGAATACGCTAATATCCGAAACATGAAGACGGAAAGCGAAAAGGGGTTGAGTGATAGATAATTCAAGTAGCCGCCATATTGAAATGGAGTCCTAACGTAACTAAGATAATGTTGATACAATGACGATGCTATAAAGGCAAAAAAAAAGGAAAGAAACAGAAACAGGTAGAAGGAATGAAGGAGTTTGAAAACAATTAAAACGTGGGACAAAGTGAGGAAAAAGTGAACGAGAAAGAAAAAAAACTGAAATTGCAGATAATGTGAAATTGAATAAAGTTATTCAAAAAAACAAATAAAGGGACAAAGTCGTAATCACGAATACACGAACAATAAGTACTTGCAAGAAAAATAAGTGAATCAAAAAGAAGAATAGAGCATAATAAGTTCATGGGAATTAACAAAGCTAAAACTCAATACAAATGATATTGTGTTAACAAAGATACATGGGAAAATACCAGGTATGTTATGTTCCAAGGAACTGGTTGTACAGAGCAATGTTCATAGAAAACAACTAAGTTCGACGCGGTCATTGAGTCCGTGTGGGGCCAGAGCATTCATTTTGTAGATCCAAGCCGTTTCTCTCTGGAGAAGATACTTGCGATTGTCTCTGTGATCTTTAATCGGTACCACCTCGCATACCAAAAATCTCAATTGGCTAATGTTGTGACTTTTAGCAAGAAAGTGCATCGCTATTGTGGATTTGGTATTTTTGTTGCGGATATTGCTTTTATGTTCTGTTAATCGTACCTTGATTTTTCTCTCAGTCTTGCAATGTATATTAAGCCACACGGGCATTTGAGCATGTAAACAAGGTTTTTGGAGTCACATGTTGCTGTGACATGTAACTTAATGTTATAACCCTGTGTTGGGTGCTGGGTTGAATTGCCTTTAATGATGTTGTTACAATGGCCACAGTTATGGCAGGGAATTGTGCCCTTATAAGAACAAACTGAATCGTTAAATGACTGAAAACGTAAAAGTTCCATCAAATTCTTGCCCCTTTCGTATGCAAAAATTGGACTTTCCAAAAATATGTCGTTGAAGCAATATCCGCAACAAAAATACCAAATCCACAATAGCGATGCACTTTCTTGCTAAAAGTCACAACATTAGCCAATTGAGATTTTTGGTATGCGAGGTGGTACCGATTAAAGATCACAGAGACAATCGCAAGTATCTTCTCCAGAGAGAAACGGCTTGGATCTACAAAATGAATGCTCTGGCCCCACACGGACTCAAAGACCGCGTCGAACTTAGTTGTTTTCTATGAACATTGCTCTGTACAACCAGTTCCTTGGAACATTACATACCTGGTATTTTCCCATGTATCTTTGTTAACACAATATCATTTGTATTGAGTCTTAGCTTTGTTAATTCCCATGAACTTATTATGCACTATTCTTCTTTTTGATTCACTTATTTTTCTTGCAAGTACTTATTGTTCGTGTATTCGTGATTACGACTTTGTCCCTTTATTTGTTTTTTTTGGATAACTTTATTCAATTTCACATTATCTGCAATTTCAGTTTTTTTCTTTCTCGTTCACTTTTTCCTCACTTTATCCCACGTTTTAATTGTTTTCAAACTCCTTCATTCCTTCTACCTGTTTCTGTTTCTTTCCTTTTTTTTGCCTTTATAGCATCGTCATTGTATCAACATTATCTTAGTTACGTTAGGACTCCATTTCAATATGGCGGCTACTTGAATTATCTATCACTCAACCCCTTTTCGCTTTCCGTCTTCACGTTTCGGATATTAGCGTGTTCCTGTTCACTCTTTACCATCCACTATATCCGTTGGTGCTAGATTACACGTGCATATGGTGTTCGTCTCTTGGACGTTGGAAACTCTTGATTACTTAAATCACAGGTACGTTTCGTTTTTAAATGCACGTCATTGGGCTTTTCATAGAGCACCACACAACACCTTGTTTTCCCACAAGCGGTTTATTCTAACGGGTTGTCACGAAGCTGTTACTGTATCGTTTCTCATGTATTTGTGTTACACGATTAACGAATCACTCTTTGGTTATATTTTCATTTAATACGACACAGTTTGGGATTCCTTCGCGGGTCTCTGTTCTTCCTATCGTCAACCACGTTTTTCTTTATTTTCACCGTCACTTTATTCCGGATCTGTTTATATTGGTGGACTTGAGTTCATTTATTGATGTCCATATACCTGAGTAGGTCGTTAATACTCTCCTTCTGGATTCTTCTAGGACTTCTCCTGATGAAGGGTCGTGCGTGACCCGAAATGCATTGAGCGCACTAAAAAGTCCGGTGTTGAACCATTGTGTTGAATTAACAATCCCGTGAATGTAACGAGGAATTCAACCTTGACCAAACATTTGTTAATAAATGTGCATATTGGAACTTTTTTTGAAATTCAGCACTATTCCTTGATTCATCTTGCAACATCGTTGCACTTTGGCTGTGCTTAGAGGGACACTACTCATTCTGTTTAGTGCAATTTTCACTTATTCTTGCGTCCTGGTTTAGGAGACGCTCTCCTCTACAGCACGCCCTAACTGGCGTAAATTCAATTCAACAATTGGTGTGCGTGGTTTTATCACATTGTTCACAAACCTTATAGAAGCCAGTACCCTGAATAACAGCTGTAAGTTCTGGAGCATAGTCAACAATCCCTTCATGGCAGGAAATGAAAACAACCTCTTGGATTGGCACATTACCTAAGAGAATTGGGTAAGGCACTTTGAGGACATGTTCTTGTCCTCTTCTGCCGTAAAGTTAGATTTGTGTTTAGGTGAGGGGATTCCCCATGTGGCTTTTACACTGGAGGAAGTTAGGGAAGGTATAGCAGGGTTAACAAAGAAGAAGGCACCGGGCCCTGATGGGATACCTCCGGACCTTTATATCTCAAATATGGACATTTGGGATCCTACCCTTACTGCGGTTATCAATGCCGCAGTTGTGTCCGGCTGTCTGGCCTCTTGGGCCCTATCTACAATTGTACCGGTCTTCAAAAAGGGAGCCCGGGATAATACCCATTGCTGTATGCTCACCTCCATACTTGACTCAATGTTGAAGGTGGTAGGCACCATCATCATCGATAGGCTCTCTATTTTGGCAGAGGACAATAATATCATGTCTGACGCCCAAAATGGTTTTTGTTCAGGCCAATCAACTGTGGGTCAAATTGTAAACCTGTACCTGGTGCTCAATAAGTACACAGTTGCATGCCCTGGCACTTTTTATTTAGCTTTTATGGATCTGTCCTCTGCTTTCGATCCAGTTAACAGTTCGAAGCTCTGGAAAACCATGTTGTCCCCGGGAGTTAGTCCAGCCATTGTATGTTTTTTGAGGGACTTACACAGAGACACTAAGGTGGTGGTCCAATATAAGAAGGATCAGAGACTCACCCGGCAGTTTACAATAGAGAGAGGGGTTCAACAGGGGTGTATCTTGGCCACTTTCCTTTGCAATCTGTATATTAACAACATGGAGCAAACTTTAATGCAGTTGACATCTGATTGTCCAAAAGTCGGTTGGCGGAGTCTCCCAGTACTATTGTACGCCGACGACGCTGTTCTTATGGCAAGGACAGTTAGGGGCTTGCAAAGACTATTGAACTCATTTGTCCAGTTTAAGGAAGACCTGGATTTGCGAGTAAATAACAACAAATCATTTGTATTGCAAGTAGGTTTACGCACCACTAAACTCTACTCCTTCATGGTGGGCTCAGCGCCGGGCCCCAAGACGGATGCCTTTTCCTATCTGGGAGTAATCCTTGACACCGCCATGACTTGGCATCCCATTATTAGCAGGAAAAAAGGAGACTTTGTCAGGGCCAACTTTACTTTTTTAACTTTGCATCCAGGCTGGGCAATAGACCTATCGGGCCCTCTTAAAGATTTCTAAGGCCTAGTGCATCTCCAAGGTGTCCTATGGCAGTGAGATCTGGGGACACATGGAGCATGACGAACTTGAGGTTGTTGAAAACACCTTTTTAAACGTCTTTTATACCTACCGCAGTGTATTCCCTCTATCATAGTCTACGAAGAACTGGGGATGGCTTTTCTCTCTGATCTATTGTCTTACCGGCCCTTATCAATATGGATGAACTTGTGGCTTAGGAAGGGGATCGTCTTAAGTAAGGATATTTTTTTACTGATTGCATATCCTTAGACTACCATCACCATATTCTTTGGTTTAAGTATATGAGGGACTGTTTTGCGGACCTGGGAAGGGTCGATTTATGCACCAACCCAGAGAATATGTGTAAAAGAAACCAGAGTTGGCTGAAGGAGAACTTTAAAAAAAAGTCGGATGGATAGGGAAGAAGAGGAGCTGAAGAAGCCTAGAGCGCGTGTGTATTTCCCATTGAAAACTGTTCCATCCAATGAGCCCTATCTCCTATGGCTGAAACACTCGCACAACAGAGTTTTACTTACGAGGTTCCACATGGACCTTTCTCATTATCTCCTGGCCCACCCGGGTGGGGCACATAGGGGCCAGAGTCTTCCCCTCTGTGGCTGCGACGGGAAGTCTCCACAGGACATGATGCATTTTTTAATGCTCTATAGTTTTTACGAGTTTCCTAGAAAATTTTATCTTATACCCCTTTTAAAGAAGTGCAATTTTAGAGAGGTCAGACCAGCTTTTATATTTTTTCAAATGCTTACTTGTAACTCCTTGATATATGTCCTTAGCTTCTTGAGGTGTGCAGTTAGGCTCAGATCAAGTTGTGATTAGCCCATACATCAGTGTCCTCAAAATTCAGGCTGCGACCATTTTACTTGTTTGCCCTGGACTGGATTTTTTTATGGTGATATTTAATTGGGCCAGTGTAGAGGAGCAGTATTGCTATAGGTATATTATGTGTTTTTTTTAACTTTTAAATGACGATTTAAAGTGGAATTTGGGTAGTACGAAATGGATAGCCGATTGCTAACTGAAATCTGTATTTGCTTCCATTTTCTCGATTTTCAGTTGTAACTATACATACTTTTTCCATCTTTTTTAACATAATGGAAATCACTTTTATCATCTTGTATTGTAATTGTTTACTTTTATGGTCTATCTCGATAGATTGAATAAAGTTTACTGTTGATTAATTGATTGATTGATTGACTCATACATCAACCTAAGAATACAGTTACATAATGTAGAACACAGGATTGCTGATGACACAGCTACAGGAACAGGTTCACAGGCCAACATGTAGGCCCTATTACTAGGCACTAATGATGTAGGAACACTTAAGTTATCGTACATACCCAACTTACAAATGGGAAGTCTTGCCCAGTCACTGCATCAAAGGTGCACATGATACTATGTCACATGAGATAGGCCTACCATGACATGACATACAGCAGTGAGGGCAATCACTCATTCCACAAATGTAGACAATTGACCTGCTGGGGGCAATGGTCAGCCTGGTTATTTAACAACATGAGATGATTCATCACTTGTCACGTTCATGTATAGGTGACTGGTCACTGCTGTGTAGCAGGTTGATACATTAATAGGCAAGGGACATCATTATTAACCTACCACCAGACCTACATATTTGTGCACTCCGCTTGTGCATTTGAATTTGGGGCTGCCTCAGTTCCAATGGTGACAATCATGCCTGTGAGCTGAAAAAAATGTTAAGACCACTTGTCCAATTCTGGTCATGACTTACCCCCTTGTCGCTGCTGTTGGGCCCTCAACTGCCCATCAAGCCTGGAATAGGCCACTGTAAGTATGGAAACAATTAGGAGGGATCAGGGTATGGCATGTGCCCCTCACACGTTGGGAGGACAGCCCCAGCTGGACCTTCATGATCTTCCAGGTCCAGCGTCTCAGGTCCCCCAACCTCTTGTGGCAATGAACACTACGCCACATGTAGACCCTTAGGGTCGCACCTTCTTTGTAATGGCCTTCCACATGTCATACTTCTGATGGGCATTGACCTGCATAGATAAAAGAGAGGAAGCTAACATTTTGTAAGTGAAAGTTAATGTACATCAGTGTTGATGTTACACAAGTGTATTACATCTGCCACAAGCTGACACCAATAGTGAGCACAGAACATGTGTATGTTACACAGGCTGAGATATACAAACACCCTAATACACACTTCATTAATAATCTGCTGAATACCATTATCCCTGTTAACGTACCAAAATCACAAATGTACCCCACTCACATAATGTACCTCAGAGGCAAGCTACATGTATTGTGATGTCAGCTACAATGAAACTTGACAAAACCTTGTGGGCTTTAGAAGGCTGCACAACTTTAGGCAAAATTTGATATCCATCTGTAAAGGCAGGCACATTGAATTTAGGCCTACATTCCATTGAGACTGGACTCAGGGTATGGCCCACAGACCTTCACTCATTCCACTATGACTGGCCTGCAATGTGTGCCAATGAGAGGATGCTCACTGAGGTGGTGTGGACAGGTCTACTCATTGATGCTATTCAAAAGTACAGCTTATTGAGTATGTGTGCCATGTACTAGCCTCACGGGACACCTTCTGTAATATGTGAGACTGTCACTGTGATGCCATCATTAGGCCATAGCAAGTCCACCCTGGCTTAGTTGAATGTATGGCAGCTGCTGATTCACCTAACCAACATCTCATCTTAACTATGCAAAGATCTGGACTGTGAACGTGGAAAAACTTTAATTGGGCTTGTACTGTGCAAGCATCAATTGTTGCATATTGTTAACAGATCACTGGTAGTAATGAGCCTGTGTTTGTAAAATTACACACTTTGAACACCATCTACACTGGACAGGAGTATCAGGTCAAGGGGTTACCTCGCTCACCATGCAAATAATTGTCCATTTGAGTCAAAGCAAGGGTAGTGTTGGGGTTGGCACAACTCAATTTGTCATCACGCATTAAAAACGAGGACTACAGGGACATAGCTCTTGGCATCAGTTTTTGTGCCACAGACACCCTGCCCCAGTCTGGGACATGCTTCTGACTGGCCACAGCTCATTGACGGGCCTTCATCTTACAGGCTGAGCATACAGAGATCCCATGTCCAGCACATTAGCAACATATCCCAATCACAAAGGCCAGCTTGTGGACATCCTGTAGACAAACTCAATGCTGGGTTGCACCATGAAGGGGCCTGTGATATAGTGCTATATCCCAGACAACGTTTTTGAGGGCCCAAATTTAGGCTGAGTGATATGTGTGGCTAGACACATTGCTGACATCGCCCTCATCTGCTCTTGCCAGAGTACATACAGTACTCATGCTACTAAGGATAGGCACATGTTTTCATATTTGCCATCATCAGAGTTGTAACAATATCACAGGTACTATTAAATGTATGAATGCATAGATGGCTACATACACCCAACATGGAATCCAGGACTTTTCATCTTTCCCCCAAACAATGGTGATGTCACATCCACAATATAGAGTGCTCAACAATCACTAACATGATTGTCCTATGTAGTGAGCTACTAATGATACAAAACCATATAGAAGTATAATGCAACTCAGGAGCACAACGTAGCCTGTGGACATGGCAAAGCTTGGGTTATATACATTGTGAGTAACTCACCTGTTCCTCTGGTGAGCCATAAAGCTAGCCATTCCGAGAAGGGACCTTGTCTGCCGGAACTTTCAGTTCTTCTGCAGAGAAGACAGTCGCATTCTCCGTTTTTTGGCCTGCCATGAGGGCTCCCAGAGGTGGCAAACAGCAGCTGAAGTAGAAGAGATGTTGGTGGCAGGTGTGTTTGTAGGCAAGTGAGCTATTTTTGAAACTGCCGCATACATGTACGCAAAATACACTGTAATCAGCAGAGATGGACACAGCCATTGACCCACTACCGTCACAATCAACAAAGTTAGCCTATGGCTGTGTCCGTCGTGGGGTGAACCGCACATTGTGTGTAGGACTTCAGCTGCGGCGTCACCGTCAAATTGTCCCAAGAGCGAGGCCAGGCAGTACCCATGTTAACGGTTGAAAGCAGAGGATTTTTTATTATAAATGCATCGCCACCACTCATATGAGGTGGTTACATGTTGACATGGGATGAAATCCATATCCATGTAATTTCCTCGAAACTCAGCCATGGTGTTGAGTGTTACCGGAGATTATGGCTAGATTAGTGCGGTGCAGTATATACCACAGTTGACGGTATTTTGTCCCAAAAATATTTAAAACAAATAAAAAGGTGCAATTGTCACCTTTGTGAGGCAATATTTGCACATCAATGCTACAAGCACATGTAAAGTGCACTATGGCGATTATTGAGGGATGTTGGACCGGAAACTACTAACATATTACATATGTATAGTAAATAGTCCACCAGTTATGTTATGTTACATGATTTTTAATACAAATTCCACATATGACCATTGTACTAATATGTTGTCACGTCACACATAGGTACTTTGGGAGAGAAAGGAGAAGGCAGCCTCCAGTGTACCGCCTATTTCCAGACCTACAGACCTTGGATGAAAGGGATATAATTAAAAAGTTTTGTTTAAATAGGCAAACAATCCATGATTTACGTCATCAGTTGGGGCCTGATCTCCTGCCTCACAACATAGATCCAAATTGCATCCCACCAGTAGTGCAACTAATGGCAGCACTGCATTTGTTTACCATTGGTTCATTTCAGTACACAGTGGCACTATCTGGTGTTATGTCACAACAAATGTTCAGTGGTGTGCTAGTAGTAGTCTTTGATGCAACACATTGACAGCTACATACAGTCCCCAAACATGAGGATGGGGCGAATGCGAAGGCAGAGTTTTATGAATTTTCTTGCATGCCTCATGTGATTGGATCCATTGATGGCACCCATATAGCTTTGATACCTCCACATGAGAAGGAAAAAGCTTACCATAACACGAAGCACTTCCATTCAATCAACATGCATGTTATCTGCCTAGTGGATTTGTATAGCTCAAACGTCCATGCCTGGTTCCCAGGTTCTGCCCATGATTCGTTTGTACTGTGGAACAGCACCATACCCCAGGTGATGTCACAACTCCTACCAGAGAGGGCCTGGCTTGTTGGCAAATATGAACTGTCCTAACTCTGTATGGGTAATGTCAGTAGTATCATCTCAAACTGTGTGACTCATTGCTGCACGCACTTATACGTGACTTCCATCTAGGTGACTCAGCAAATCCCAACACACAGGGCAAGTCCGCTTCAATGAGGCCCATGGAAGAACACGGCAGCCAGTGGAATGAGCTGTTGGGCTCCTAAAGGCCAGATTTAGATATCTGGACAGGAAAGGGAGAACCCTCCTCTACACACCCAGGAAAGTATGCCAAATTGCTGCAGCCTGCTGCATGCTCCACAACATCGCCCTGTGACAGAACATTCCTTACATCACAGAGGATGGAGACCATGGCGAGCCACCGGGTGAGGACCATGAAATGCCAAATGAAGATGATGGTGTTAAAAAAAAGGAGGGAACTTGCGTCTGGATCTTATCGACAACTTCTTCTCCTCAGTGTATTTCTTGACCTTATATTACCGTGACTGTTACAACACCTCTTGTTGTGATGGCGAGATAAGTCTGTTAAGCTAAAATGGAAGGAGGAGCTAGCTTGAGGAACTAGCAGGCAAAGGGACTTTAGTTTCTGTAGCATTGTTTATCTCTGATTTTTGGCCAAGACTGTGTTCTCCAGTTAATGATTATGTGAATTATTGTATATGTATGGTTTGAGATGTACTCTTTATGTGATGTTCTGTTATAGGTACCTTCACCTTGTCAACTTCATTTGGATATTTCAGGGCTGTGACATCTGCTTGTCTATGTTGCTGTTTGGAAGTACAAGGGTGACATGGCTTGGTCCTGGAACAGGCACAAGCAGACTTTGGGAGTACAAATCCTGTACCAAGACAGTTTACACAGTGATTGGATGAGAATTCTGAGGAATCCATAGTTGTTGTTCCTTATTCTGTGGTGGACTAAATGCAATATGTGTGCCATCATAACCTCTAACAAGATGTGGTAGTGGAGCCAATTAAGGCAAAACTCCCTTCACATTGCCTAAATTGTCATTGTGGGTAATGTGTATGTAGCTGTTGATTTGTCTCATCATTGTGGAACATAGCTATAGTTGCACACCATTGACATTTGGTGGTAACATTCCACCAGATATTGGACTAGTGTATTAGAATGATGGTTTGATATCAAAAGTGTAGTACTGTCATGTGTTTGTCTATTGGTGTAGTTGATGTGGGATTCCTTCTGTGCGGTAGGTTCTATGGCTCCAGCTGATAACATTGATCAATGCCATATGGCCTAATCAATTGTACTTTGTCAGATGTATCCCTTCCTTCCATGTAGGTGTGGTCTGGGACTTTAAATGTGTTTCCTGGCACAGACTATTGGTGTAATGTTTCATTTGATTTATAATTGACATCATGCCAGCTCATTGTTTTTGAGACGGATTAAAGATGGTATTTGACAAAACATTTGTTTGTATGCTTTGTTAAAACATGGTTGTTAACCTGAGCTAAACATTGTGTACGTACAAAATACCCTTTCTTACACAAGTCTATAAGTCACTTTTAATAATTATTATCACATAATAATAGTTTCTTTTACTTTAGGTGAGAATTCATTTTTTAATGCAAACCTCAGAAAATTAAGTTAAATTACATTTATTTAGTATATTTACATTAATTAAAGATTTTATTCAAAATTAAGTAAAGCATTCTGTAGCACTGTTTTATTTATTCCTATATTCAAAATAAATATGTTAAAGGAATTTACATTAATATCTATCAGCAAAAATATTTTTTGCAACTTTTTTTAGTTTAATAAACATTTAGGGGGTGATTACGATGTCGGGCGGACTGACGTCTGCCCAAACACTAACCTAGAAACGGACCAACCGACCTCAGGTCAGCGGTCCTGACCACCTTATCACGATGCGACTGAACACTGTTCGGTCGCATACTCTCTTTCCCCTATGGGAGCTTGTGTTACGTCCGTAAATTGGCTGTAACACAAGGTCCCAAAGAGGAATGGGAGTCTGTGTTCATCCCTGCACCGTGTGGCAGGCACCTTAGTGTGCCTGCCACACTCTGCAGGGATGAACAGGGGGGCACCATGGATGCCCCCTCGGCCCCCAACCGGAGGCCACAGAGGCAAGAGGTCCCTGCCAGGGGCCCCAACACTCGCTCTCCATCAGGCTTTCCATGTCGGTAGGCCGGACATGGAAAGCCTGCCGCAGACCGGGTATCGTAATCCCAAGAGTGGAAAGCCCCCCCTTTGGGATTACGGGCTGACCTCCAACTGGCCGACAGTCTCCTTGAGCCTGTTGGAAATCAGACGTAATGACCAGCCGGTTTAATTTCAGACCGCCGGCATTGTAGTGTGGCGGTCGGAAATTAAACCGAGATGCTGCCCAGAAAGGCTCCGACTGACGGTTGGAGCCTTTCTGGGCCGCATCATAATAAGGCCCTCAAAATGCTCCCTCATACTTTACTATGCGGAGATCATCAGACCAACTGTGGATCTCCCTATTGTAAAGCAGGGAATACTAAAAAAGCTATTAAACTCAAAAAATATTAAACATATTTTTATACTGAGGACCTAATTACGATGTTGGACGGACCAGAGTCGGTCCAACATCGTTCTGGAAGTGGGGCCGACCGACCTCCTGACGTCTGTTCCAAATCAGTAATTAGGATGTGACCAAACACTGTTCGGTCGCATTCCTATTCTTTACAATGGGAGCATGCATTCCGAACGGAATGCATGCTCTCATTGCAAAGAGGAGAGGTGCAGTTCATCCCTGCACCCTGTGGCAGGCTCCTCAAGGTGCCTGCCACCGGGTCCATGGATCAACAGGGGAGCACAGTAGGTGCCCCCTAGACCACCATCCAGAGGCCTTGCACCCATGGGGGCCCTGCTGGGGGCCCCCAAAGTGGGATTCCCACAGCCTTTCTATGTCGGGAAGACTAGCACTGAAAGGCTGTGGGAATCAGCCATCGTAATCCCTCGGGTGGAAAGAGACGCCCTTGGGATTACTGAAAGTATTCTGGCTTGCGGACAGGCTCTCCGAGCCCATTGTAAGCCAGTGGGAATATCCAGTTGCATTCCTTTCCAACCGACTCAATCCTAATGGGTCAGTCGGAAAGGAACTCAACTGCCTGATTAGGATGCGGGCGGAACGGCTCCGACCAACGGTTAGAGCTGTTTCCATCCGCATCCTAATCAGCCCCTAAATATTAAAAGAAGTTAATTTTATATATTTATTTTAAATGTAGAACTTAATATAAAATACTAAAGCAGTATTAACTTAATTTTGAATTACATCATGATTTAAAGTAAATAAAATACATTAAATCAAATTCAAATTAGTTTTCTGAAGTTGAAAGTAAAAATTCAATTTCCATCTAAACTAAAAAAATATTTTTAATATGCATTCATAATTATTAAAATTGGTGTATGAATGTATTAAATGTAATTTACAATAATGTTTTTATGTTATTACTTTTATATTCATATACATTAAAAAATATGTACTGTGTAAAAAATAATTGTAACATTTCTTTATTTTTATTTATATTTTGAACCATTTTAAGTAATTTATTTCAATTTAGCATTATTTCCTATTTGATTTTATTGTAAGACCCTAACTTTATTATTTTCTAGGGGTTGCAATACCATTGGTTTCCCATATGTTGTACTACTAGACTTACTCCGGCACTGAGCTTAAATTCTTTAATTCTGTTTTTGGCCTCTTTTTGGATGTAGTAACTATAGAATTGCTGTTTTTGAATAGCTATAGGCTTAATCTTTTGTGCGTGGCTAGATGTTACTCCATAAACCCCTACCTAATTTTGCCTAATATCCTCCTTACTCATCCCTAATCCCCTCCACTCTAGGCATACATTTTCCCCGTTTTTCGTTCACTCCCCTGTGTCCCTCCCACATTTACTACTAAAACGTACACTTACTTGCACATGTAATTAGAGAAGAGGCAGAGGTCTAAACTCTGCACATTACGTTTGTGGATAGCATTATGTAGTGCAATTTTGTAGTAATACAAATTATACTCCAAAATGCAGTTTGTGAATACCCTTCCCTCTGATGATTACCTGTGGCACTGTACTGGTAGTCATGGTTTGATTCTGCCCAAAATGGCATCTTTAGTGCGTTGGGTATAGTTCGTCTGCCCAAAATGGCATCTTTAGTGGCTTGGGTATAGTTCAGGGGGAATGTTTAGGGTTTGTGTTGTATCTTAGAAGATGAAAGAACAAGGTAGGGGCTAGTACAGAGTTAGAAGATACCGGGGTGCAGCATGTACTGGAAATGGGCATGGTTGCATGTCACATTTTGGTTTCACCTGTTCACGAATGTTGTCTGATGCACTCCCAATTTTACTTTAGTCTAGCCTCTAACAATACAAAAAACAGTCATAAATTAAGGGGAACACACTATGTACCTCGGTCTTAGTTAATCCAGAATGGCAAAATGGGATAACGGCCTTAAGGGCATAATATCAAGCCAGGGGATAAAATTATCCCCGCTTTGGTGGCAGAAAACTGCCGCTAAAACGGCGATAATGGGCTTGATAATATGCTCTATGGAATTCCAATTGAAGCCCAGGTTAAATGTGAAGGACGTTTAACATGGGCTTCAATTGGAATTCCATAGAGCATATTATCAAGCCCATCGATAATTTTATCGCCTGGCTTGAAAATATGCCCCTTAATTTCTTAAAATCGTGCTTATGGCTTCGAAAATCGAAAATGAGGCTATTCTTTACTGTGAAATGCAGGCGATGTGCATGTGTACTACTACTACAAATAAAATGGCTTGTTGGTCTTCTAGAGCCAACACATTTAGCAGGCGTTTAGATACTAAAGGGCGCTCCAGGTGAATAAGAAAACAACATTCCTATTTGATTATAAAATATAATCAGTGCACATCGTGATATACCAACGCAAAAACACATGGATGCCACAGCAATAGGAATACCGGTTTATGTTTTCACGCAGGGAGTATAGTAAACATTATTTTGCTCATTATCATCATCAAATACTGGTACTGTTTGGCTACATCCCAGAGGCTCTTTAATCTGGTGAAATATTACATTGCTTTTTGAGTTCCGGACATAATTCATTCTCATGCAGAATGGACTCATGATTATGCATTTTAGCTGCAGGTAAAGGTCTTGGCATTGGGTTCTCCTGACAGGTCACATTTTCACTCTGTGCTGACCTTCTGTAGTCAGTGGCATTTTAACAGTGACCTGTTTACCATCAGTGGTGATCTACCACCATTTAGTTAAAAAATCACAATAAAGTTATTACATAACAGTTTGCACTTTGAAAAAATAAATTAACAGGTGTTGCACTACATTGCTGCTTACTGTAAGACAATGGGTTTTTCATTGAAGGAGTGGTGTTGTGAGGTTAAAAGGGCTTGTGCAAAAATGCTCCCATTTTCTATACGTTTAAAGTTGACATCTTTTTACACAATGACTTTCAGCATATTTTGCTTCTGTGCTTGCATGCACTAGTGTACTTAGAATTAGAAAGCGTTTTTGATTACAGATAATTTCTTCCAAGACACATCACCATACATTTTGGCCAAGGAACAAGTACACTGCGCAAACTGCCCTTGCATATGCTTGTCTGTTCGTAGACAGCTCTGAATTGGTAGAATAAACAATGCCAGCAGAATCTGAACTCAGGCGCAGTGTGAATGGGTACAGTTTTTATTATGTAAACTGCCCTGAGCCTTTGTTTGGAAGAGGAGCATTTCTATGGATTGTCATGGTCTCCGCATGCCTGATTTCCAGCCCTGCTGAATCTCATCAATATCCCGAGAGGGATGGCGGCCTCTTCTACACAAAGCTGGCTTCCAGGTAAAACACGCACACAGGTAAATGGGTAGTTAGACCACTCCCAGGTATCTGGTAGAACTGCATTCACTCTATGCTCTCTAGGCTAGGTATAACTAGGTAGGAGTACGATTTATGTATTCATAGGATCACTGGAACAATTATAATGGTTGAATTATTTATCTTTTTCACCATTCTTTTAATGCTGGTTACAATGCTCTGTTTCCTTATACTAATCATTGCAGCACATGTATTTTACACAAGAATCCAATTGCTTCAATAAATGTTTTAAATATAAATGTTTGAAATGCTAATTTATGTATTTCTTACATCTCCATTTGGGCTTGCTTGAGATAACAACAAAAGGGTAGATCTGTTTCCACGATTTCCTTGGGGGAATTAGGGTTGTCATGTGCTGAGGTTGCAGACACCATCCAGTACCCCATGAGGTTTAGGGGTCAAGATGGCACACTGTGAGCTAGCTAGGAATGGGCCAACATAATCTGATGGTATGAGTGGAATCAGTCCCCATAGTTTTGATGCCTATGTTGTCCAAAATGCATACTTACTGCCACCATTATAGGCCAGGAACTTTTTAATGGGTCATCTGAGTGGTTTCCTTAAGTGTGCCAAAAGCCACTAGTTACCACTTTAAAAGGAGACGTCCGTAGGTGTTACGGAAAAATCCTCCTCATCAAATTAGGGAACCCCTATTTCTGTCTGTAGGTTGTTCAAGCTTGAACTTTTCAAATGACCACCCCAGTATAGTATACATTCTCTCTATTCAATTAGTTAAAATGGCTAATCCAGTACCAGTGGTTTTTCCACTTAATTGCAGAAATGCATTAACACATATGCTACAACAAGGGCTTCCTCATACAGGAGGAGATTTTACGTTTGTGCTAGAGGCCTATAAAGCGCATAAAGTAGAGGTATTCTGCTCATGGGTGACATTTCGGCACCAGATGCCAACACAGGAAGTTTTCACTTATACGCTGAAGCATTCATACCATACAACTACAGCGCTTATTAAGATTTAAAAATTGCATTAACATTTCAGGAACAAACACATTGGTTCAAAGCGACCCTACCACATGCACTGAAAAACGTCAGCTTGTGTCCCCTCAGCAATTATGGGGCAACATGGCCAGTCTCATATCTATGAACAGGAGTTCTCACAGCCGCTGAACTTCGTACACTTTACACAGGTATAGTTAGACTATATAGACGGTTAACACAGTCATAATGCGAGCAATCAGAGCAACTCCAGCAAGAGTTGTTCAAGCTGCACAACTGCATATGACAATGCCAGCAATTAGTCTAGTAACTATTAATGCAATTATGGGTAAGGTTCCCACCAGGCAGGAGGAGATTCTGTTCTGGATAGCACAAAAAACAAATCAGCTTGAAGCAGTTCCCCCATATGGGACCCCTGGATAAACACAGAATTCTTACAATGTGTCAACATTTAGGGATGGTTCCCCGGTGAAAAAGATTGTCACATTTGGCACAATGTTTGCTGCAACCTATACATCATGCATGGTACACTATCCATAGCTGTTTTGCCTGATGTGCTCAAACAGATACGAAACGAATACAGGCCAGCCCCTGCCTTGGATTTGGGGATAAAACTGATAAGTAACTATGCCACAGTAGTCTCAATATTCTTAAGTAATATTTAAGGGGAAGCAGCAGCATTGGCAGTACGCCAACACCTCGAGCAGGTTGCTCTGGCACACAAGGGGCGCAAAATACCAATTTCTTTGATGAAACCTACACGTCCATAGGTCAAGATAATTTGGGGGCCAGACTTAATAAACCTCATTTAAAGGGCGATTCTGAAAAGGATACCAAGAGACAGGCACCAGAATCTTCAAAAAAAGCTAGGGCAATAAGAAAAATAAAGAAAAATTAAATTAAGGGGGGATCTCCTCCACAGGAATCCCCTGAAAATGGCTACAATGTGCATAACCATGAAACTATAAAACAGCCTTATAGGTATCAGTATACTGACACATGCCCTACTCGTTCCTTACAGGAATCATCCAAAAAATGCTTGGAGAGAGATCAGGTCAGCAGGAGTACATGAAACTGAAGAAGCACTCACAATGCTCTTCTAACATCACATAAAAAGGGAAGAGAAACTTCCACAACAGAAGCCTCAATTTAAGAAACAAAAATGGCTAGTATCACACTTAAATATGCCACAAATATTGAGGACTCTGCTTCTGAACAAGGAGTGGGCTCTGACACTGCTAGACAGTGTGGCAGAGGTCACAGAATTTCACCAGAATCTTCACGAGTTTCTGGTGACAGCAGCAACAAAAGAGTTTTTTGGGGGGAAACACCAGGTCAGAGAGTTAGTTCTCCAGGCAGATTGTATGATTTGCAACTCCAAATTGAGGAGGATATACCCCATACTATTAAAATTATCTTCTGGGAGAACCTAACATTTGGCTATGACATTTTATTAGCTGAAAAAGATTGAACACTTGAATTTGTGTGGAGAGTTATACCAGGGGAAAGTGTGATAGTACCATCCTTCTCGTTCCTTGTTCTCAAAGAATTTCAAAATGCATATGCCAAGCAGTAGGCCCTTGCACAAGCCCAAACATTTTATCGCAGCCATGTGGGTTGGGATGAAGATTCACCTTACCATATAATACCCATAAAGTCTATCCCATGAGTGCAACCACAATACCGAAGCTAGAAAATCCAGTTAGAGAAATTATAGCAGAACTTGAATATTAAGGCATAATTGAGCCTTGTATCTCACCAATGAACAATCCTTTGTTTCCAATAGCAAAACTAAATCACTCTAGCTATTTAGTCTTAGAGTATAGAGAGATAAATAGTCACACTCGCACTTTTGCAATTCAAAATGCACACAGCGCAGCTCTAATGAGCAATATTGTGTGCAAAAATATAAAACAACATTAGACATTTCTAATGGCTTTTTCTGCCAAGATATAGCACCTGAAAATAGTTATTTAACCGCATTTACCATGCTTGGGTCACAAAAACAATCAATTTTGTCAATTGCCTCAGGGGGATAATAACAGCCTAGATTTGTTCTCTGCCTGTGTACCAGGATTGTTGCAGATTTTTGACCAGGAAGCATTGTCCTATGTTGATGACATATACCGTATGGATGATGACTTAGAAACACACTTGGCTAGAGTAAATCACATTGCAGTGGGATTTGCTCAAAAAGGCTACAATTTCAATTTCCAGCAATCAAAAATCACCTTTTTCAGTGTCCTGTTCTTGGGATATGAGTTATCAAATGAAGGCAAAAGCTAAGAGCCACATTTCCTAGAGAAATGTGTACTTTTACAACCACCCAACACAATAAAAAAGCTACAATCACTTTTGGGCTGTCTAGATTTTGGTAGAGCATGTATGGGAAAAGGTGAACACCGGGCACAGTGTCGGATAAATACTACTTGCAGATTGACTCCCAATAAACATGCATATCTCACATTCTACTAACAATCAGCAAATTATGCCTAACAAATGCGAGTCTTTAAAATAGATAGACAAACAGGCTAATGGATATATGATATATCTCTTTTAATTATTACAAAATATAAATATATATTTTTTTAGTTTTTTGTTTTTCAATATCTTTTTTTTAACAATGAATTCTTTTCTTCATCAACATATATATTTATGGACAATAATGTATCAACAAGTCATCATGTTGTTAATATCTATACAAATTAATTTCTATATACACAATGTGGACTATGATTGATTCATAACTAATTGATCATACTTAGTGTCCTTAGCCTGCTACTGTTAATCATGTTGATAACTCATTACTTTTGCTATGATTGTTTTTCCTCACACATACTATATACAGAAACTATAATCAAAAATCAGTGAAAAACTTGTTTTTCTCAAATTTATACTCAATTGTTGGAAAATGAGTACATAGGCGGTCGATTGACACAACGCGTTTCGGCTAGGCCTTCGTCAGGAACCCGCTCTGAGTTTTACACTATATGTAAAAAATAATAACAACAAGAAAAACACATATATCAATTAAAACCAATTTTGTGAATTGTTATAGGGAGTCAATGTAGCAATGATCATTCATTAACATAAACAATTCCGTGTAAATTCATTTGAATTATAAGATCCCATCCAACGTCTCTCAGCTCAATACTGACCTTAACACTTATGAAAAAGAAATTTAGTTCCCCAGGAACTTAGTGTTACGGTAAGGGGAAAACACATACATTCTGCTTTAGCTATGCTGACAATGGCCAATTCAATAAAAACCTGGGATCTAATAATATAGGATACTGACAAGCCCTCTTTTTTATTACATAGGAAGAAATTCTCTACTCTTAGATGAGAATTTGCTTAGAGGCGTTTTTCTAAGACTATGCAGGTTAGATTAAAGTCACGTGGACTGAGTCTCTCATCTTACTTATATTTAACAATCGTGATTTAATCAAACCATACTGACCCTTGTTGTTCCAATTGACTGTTCTCGTATATGGCTTGAGATAATTTGTTGAACCCAGATTATTTTCTTATTTTGAAGGACAAGTGGTATATTTTTTTTGGACTCTAAGGGAAGATAGAGGTGTATCACTTAGGCTGAGGGATGGTAAATGTGCGGTTATTCTCTATTTATTACAATATGGTAGTGTAGTCTATGGTGCACTTAACTTGAGTACTTACTTGCTCGAAAAGTATTCTACTGGTTAGCCATCTGATTTCCAACGAAACATATATGTCGGTGATCTGCACCTTTGTTTTTCTGTCTTCGCAAGTAGGATCAGACCTACAGATTTGGGTATATGAGCGAGTATATTATGGATGTTTACTCTTATTTACTATTTTTTAGAACAAAAGGGCTCTTATACGAAAACTAATTAATGTCAACTTTGAAAAAATCTATAATTTGCCAGTTTACTGTTTGTCTAATTAGCCCAATAACTTCCAGAATACAATTATAATTCATACGTGTGTGTGTAATACACATACCTTAGTTGCTCTATTCTGTTCTCTATGTTAAGGATAAATCTGTTTCGTTGTCATCTGTTTTGGCGATGTCTATTCTTTCTCGTTTCTCGCTCTATTTCATTCTCCTGTTGAATGGCATAAGTGGGTGTCTATCAATTCTTGATAAATGTCACCACAACAAATGAAACGTCTCTTTAGAAAAGCACTACATAGTTTAAAAAGTCTTCAAATATTGTCGATTAACTTCCCTGTCTGTAATTACTATGGATATGCGACTATCGGAGAACGTGTATCGTTATAGCTAACACTCCTCACGAAATGCGATCAACAAAGTTTATATCACAGAGTAAAGAAATCCGCTTGCCTGTTAGTCTAAGTCTAACTCTAAATACACTTTTATCTCTAATTCTAATCTTTCCTTGCCTGCTCAGGACCCAAAAATTGCAAATACCTCGTATCCGTTCGGCTCCGCGTCCTCATCTGGGTCGACAGTGATCAGGTTCGCCGCCATATTGGGTCTATTTACATACGCCGGATTTACGTGCGTTTCTTTGACGTCCTAAGTCATGCGCATGAATATAGGACTGGTGGTCCGGTCGAGATTGCTCGACCTGTGCCATGTTTAAATGGGTATTTTATAACTTTGTTCTCCCTATCTTGTTTTTTGATAAATATCTAAATAATCACTGTGATGGATTGTATTATATATGGAATTTGATATTCGGGGATATATATTGCATACAGTGATAAGATTTATCTTTTCATTTAGACCTACGACGTTGAAGAAACAGACCACTCTGTCCTTAATAGAAAAATAATGCCTAAATCACATAAAATAATGCGCTTGGTCATTTCTCAACTTCAATCCTATATAACCTCGTCTATTATTTCTGCTTGTGTACCACTATATAATAGATCAGAATATTGTTAATAGGAGGTTCTATTTTTATTACCTATTCCCTCCAGTTTCTTTAACTTGACATGAAGACAGGGTAAAATTTGACTAAATTGACTGTCGTCATGAATATGAATTATCCATTATTTTTAATAGCTTGATCCCAAGGTATTTCTTGGTTCAAACCTGATGTAGCTGTGTTAAGGATAAACATCCAATAAACCTCTCTCATTTTTCTAATTTTATCCATCTGTTCTCCTACTCGGGGCCAAATCTTTTCCAAAATGTACCACTTAATGTCTTCTGGTGTATGTCCCAGATCTAAGAAGTGTTGCACCATGGGTGCCGATGTTTTCTGTGTTCTAATTGCTGATTTATGCTCAGTAAGTCTGACATTAAATGCTCTCCCTGTTTCTCCCACATATCCCTTGTGGCATGGACAAATGATCAAATAAATGACATTTGTTGATTTACAGTTGTTTAATGTTTTGGGGGAAATATTGACGCCATTGAATGTAAATGTCACTGCTTCGATGGCCATGGAGCAAGATTTGCACGTGGTGCATTTGAAATTACCCACCACTTTTTTAGAGCCTTCCAAATTGGTTTGGAAGAAAGTTGTCTCATTTTTCATTCTTGAATGTACTATGTGGTCTCTCAAGCTTTTGTTACGCCTGTATGCAAATAGCGGTTTAGGCATTATTTCCTCTCCCTTGGATTTTTCTACATTTAGTATATGCCAGCTAGAGCATATTGCTTGTCGAATTCTGGCATTCAACATAGAATGCCGTGTGGCAAAAACTAGAGGTGGATTTGATGTAGTTTTTATATTTGTAAGTAGGTGTTGCCTATCATAGTAACGTGCCCGTTTGTAAGCATCCCGCACAATTTTGTTCGGATAACCTCTGGCATGAAATTTTTTCTTCATGGCCTCTGATTTCTCATCAAAGTCACTGATGTTCGTGCAGTTTCGCCTAAGGCGTAAAAATTCCCCGAACGGGATATTGTCCTTTTGGCTCTTGGGGTGATAACTGTCGTAATGCAATAGTGTGTTCCTAGCAGTGGTTTTAGTGAACAGCACGACTGTTAGTACTCCCTGTTGGTGTTTAATGAGGATGTCTAGATATTCTACTTGTTCTGAGCTAATGTTGTTAGTGAAGCTGATATTCTCATCACATAGATTGATCCACTCAATGAATTCAAGTAATTTCTCGTATGTGTCTGACCAAATAAAAAAAACATCATCAATAAATCGCGACCATTTGGTCACTGATTCATAAAAAGGTGCTATTTCATTATAGATGTAGTTTTTTTCAAAAAGGGTCATGTAAATATTGGCGACCGTTGGAGCACAAGACGCCCCCATACTGACGCCTTGATTCTGTCTGTACAGTTGTTGATTAAACTCGAACACATTATCCTCTAACACAATTTTAAGGCATTCCAACACAACGATGGAAGGACATTCAATGTTATATGCCTTTATGAACCAGTGTACGGCCGCGATGGCTCCTCCAATGGGAATATTGCTATATAAGGCCTCTATGTCCATAGTGACCATATATTGATTATCCGGGCAGAAAGGTGTATTCTCCAGAAGGTTAATGATATGTCTAGTGTCCTTTACGAAAGCTGGAGTTTTAGGTATGTGTTTGCATAGTAGTGCATCTACGTATTTAGCTAATGGCTCGGTCGCTGATCCGATAGTGGCAACTATCGGTCTCAGCGGCGGGTCACTAGCGTTCTTATGCACTTTTGGTATGCCGTAGATGCTGGCCATTTTAGGTTTTTCTTTATTAAGGAATGTCCATTCCTTAATACATATGTCTCCATTTTTCAGTGCCTTGTTTGTTATTTTGAGTATTTGTTTGACAATTTGTGCTGTGGGGTCTCTGGTAATAGTACGATAGTATCTAGTATCTCCCAACATTTGGTTCATTTTTATGACATATGTGGGAGTGTCATATACGACTATTCCCCCTCCTTTATCGCAGGCTTTAACTGTTAAATGTGATGCCTGTTTAAGGGTTTGCATTGCTGTATATTCCTCTTTTTTCAGATTGAACGGTGTTGCAGGAACATATTTAATAATGTTCTGGACTTTGTTATAGACTACTTTTTCGAATACCGCTACTTCTGGTGGTAGTTGGTCTAAGGTAGGTGTAAATACAGATATTGGAGCAAGACCAGATAAATTTGGGGTTCCCTGTTGAGGGTCTGCGCCTGCAAAAAATACCTTCAGTCTTATTTTTCTGAAAAGGGCTACGAGATCTCTCACCAACTCAAATTTGTTAAGGCCTGAATGTGGGGCAAACGTCAATCCTTTGGACAATAAGGCAACAGTTGAGTCAGATAGGGGCGTATGACTTAAATTAAATACAGGTAGGGTGTTTATTCCCTCCAGTATTGCGCATTCCGGGTTACCAGATATTGGTCGTAATCCATCGTTGGATTGCCCTGGAAGCGCGGTTGGAATTGTGGAGTGGGATAACGTGGTTGATATCGGGGTCTCCAGTTTTGGCGTCTGGTGTAACGCCTCCCTAAAAAATTAGACTGTCTTCCTCTTGATCTTCCTGTATTTAAACCGTTATCTCTGAACTCTTGAGCTCGTTCTTCCTGATCAGAGTCTGTTGTGTCAGAGAATGTGGTGACTTTCCTACTGACAAATGTTGGTCTATTCATGGCTGATTCATATTGCATGTCTCCTGCTTGATTGTAAAATTGTTCAGCTAAGTATGGGTATGTACCTTCCTTGCTGAAATACCTTATATCTTTTCTTAATTTCTCTATCTTACGTTTGTTGAGGTATTCCGTGTAGGAGTGTAGGTCTTTATCTATTTCTTCTAATTTCTTTTTTGCTATCTCTACTACACAAGAAGCTTTGATTTTATTTTCTAGATCTGCGATCTCAGTGGCTAGTTGTTCAATTACCTCCTTTGCTGTTTCCACAATCAACATCATATAGTCGCGGGAGCAGCGATTAGAAATCATAGCCCATCGTTCAAGAAATTGTTTGACTTGAACAAATAGTCCTGGTATGTTTCTGACTTTTAAACCTTGCGGTATAACTCCTGCCTTCAGATATTCCAACATATATTGGCCATGTAGTTCAATGCGTTTGATCTTTTTCCTGAGTGCTAAAAGTGATGTTACATCTTCATTTTTATCTGTACCTGTGAGAGTTTGATGTCCAAAATTGCTTGAACTGCCTACCATATTGGCAAACTGTTCATCTGTGAATCCAAACGTTTGGAGATTGGCCATATTTAGTTTGTGATGTACACTTAGCGTGATAATCTATGTCAGTGTGTTTTAATCAGTCCGAGCCAAGAGACTATTGGATTAGGAACCCAAATTCAAATTGATAAGTATATAAAGAATGTCAATTGATAATATTAAAAAAAAACCCTCACAGACAGGCTGCGAGATAATGTGTTTGGTAAAGCAACGGGGCCCCTACTGACTTGATATATAGCCCAAGTAGGGAATAAACTTGTATGGGAAAAGGTGAACACCGGGCACAGTGTCGGATAAATACTACTTGCAGATTGACTCCCAATAAACATGCATATCTCACATTCTACTAACAATCAGCAAATTATGCCTAACAAATGCGAGTTTGTAAAATAGATAGACAAACAGGCTAATGGATATATGATATATCTCTTTTAATTATTACAAAATATAAATATATATTTTTTTAGTTTTTTGTTTTTCAATATCTTTTTTTTAACAATGAATTCTTTTCTTCATCAACATATATATTTATGGACAATAATGTATCAACAAGTCATCATGTTGTTAATATCTATACAAATTAATTTCTATATACACAATGTGGACTATGATTGATTCATAACTAATTGATCATACTTAGTGTCCTTAGCCTGCTACTGTTAATCATGTTGATAACTCATTACTTTTGCTATGATTGTTTTTCCTCACACATACTATATACAGAAACTATAATCAAAAATCAGTGAAAAACTTGTTTTTCTCAAATTTATACTCAATTGTTGGAAAATGAGCACATAGGCGGTCGATTGACACAACGCGTTTCGGCTAGGCCTTCGTCAGGAACCCGCTCTGAGTTTTACACTATATGTAAAAAATAATAACAACAAGAAAAACACATATATCAATTAAAATCAATTTTGTGAATTGTTATAGGGAGTCAATGTAGCAATGATCATTCATTAACATAAACAATTCCGTGTAAATTCATTTGAATTATAAGATCCCATCCAACGTCTCTCAGCTCAATACTGACCTTAACACTTATGAAAAAGAAATTTAGTTCCCCAGGAACTTAGTGTTACGGTAAGGGGAAAACACATACATTCTGCTTTAGCTATGCTGACAATGGCCAATTCAATAAAAACCTGGGATCTAATAATATAGGATACTGACAAGCCCTCTTTTTTATTACAGAGGAAGAAATTCTCTACTCTTAGATGAGAATTTGCTTAGAGGCGTTTTTCTAAGACTATGCAGGTTAGATTAAAGTCACGTGGACTGAGTCTCTCATCTTACTTATATTTAACAATCGTGATTTAATCAAACCATACTGACCCTTGTTGTTCCAATTGACTGTTCTCGTATATGGCTTGAGATAATTTGTTGAACCCAGATTATTTTCTTATTTTGAAGGACGAGTGGTATATTTTTTTTGGACTCTAAGGGAAGATAGAGGTGTATCACTTAGGCTGAGGGATGGTAAATGTGCGGTTATTCTCTATTTATTACAATATGGTAGTGTAGTCTATGGTGCACTTAACTTGAGTACTTACTTGCTCGAAAAGTATTCTACTGGATAGCCATCTGATTTCCAACGAAACATATGTGTCGGTGATCTGCACCTTTGTTTTTCTGTCTTCGCAAGTAGGATCAGACCTACAGATTTGGGTATATGAGCGAGTATATTATGGATGTTTACTCTTATTTACTATTTTTTAGAACAAAAGGGCTCTTATACGAAAACTAATTAATGTCAACTTTGAAAAAATCTATAATTTGCCAGTTTACTGTTTGTCTAATTAGCCCAATAACTTCCAGACTACAATTATAATTCATACGTGTGTGTGTAATACACATACCTTAGTTGCTCTATTCTGTTCTCTATGTTAAAGATAAATCTGTTTCGTTGTCATCTGTTTTGGCGATGTCTATTCTTTCTCGTTTCTCGCTCTATTTCATTCTCCTGTTGAATGGCATAAGTGGGTGTCTATCAATTCTTGATAAATGTCACCACAACAAATGAAACGTCTCTTTAGAAAAGCACTACATAGTTTAAAAAGTCTTCAAATATTGTCGATTAACTTCCCTGTCTGTAATTACTATGGATATGCGACTATCGGAGAACGTGTATCGTTATAGCTAACACTCCTCACGAAATGCGATCAACAAAGTTTATATCACAGAGTAAAGAAATCCGCTTGCCTGTTAGTCTAAGTCTAACTCTAAATACACTTTTATCTCTAATTCTAATCTTTCCTTGCCTGCTCAGGACCCAAAAATTGCAAATACCTCGTATCCGTTCGGCTCCGCGTCCTCATCTGGGTCGACAGTGATCAGGTTCGCCGCCATATTGGGTCTATTTACATACGCCGGATTTACGTGCGTTTCTTTGATGTCCTAGGTCATGCGCATGAATATAGGACTGGTGGTCCGGTCGAGATTGCTCGACCTGCGCCATGTTTAAATGGGTATTTTATAAGTTTGTTCTCCCTATCTTGTTTTTTGATAAATATCTAAATAATCACTGTGATGGATTGTATTATATATGGAATTTGATATTCGGGGATATATATTGCATACAGTGATAAGATTTATCTTTTCATTTAGACCTACGATGTTGAAGAAACAGACCACTCTGTCCTTAATAGAAAAATAATGCCTAAATCACATAAAATAATGCGCTTGGTCATTTCTCAACTTCAATCCTATATAACCTCGTCTATTATTTCTGCTTGTGTACCACTATATAATAGATCAGAATATTGTTAATAGGAGGTTCTATTTTTATTACCTATTCCCTCCAGTTTCTTTAACTTGACATGAAGACAGGGTAAAATTTGACTAAATTGACTGTCGTCATGAATATGAATTATCCATTATTTTTAATAGCTTGATCCCAAGGTATTTCTTGTGCATAATATGTTTTGGTAGAGCATACATAACATATTATGCACAATGGGTAAAACCATTTTACGAATTAATACATCCAGACTTTTCAAAGACACATTGACACCAGCACACAAACAGATCTTGCTTTCAGTACAAACTGATATTCTAGCTTCAAAACATTTACACACGTGTTAACACTACAAACTTGGTGATCCGTGTCATTGCGGGGTCCACAGGCTACATATATATTACTTTCAATGAGGGTGACACTGCACCGATTGCATATAAATCGCATATATATTCTAATGCAGAGATGCATTTTGCAACTACAGAAAAAATACTAACTGCAGTTCAGACAGCCGTTGGGACAGGAAGATCATTGGCTCAAGGGAAATGCATAATTGTTGTGACTCCCATCTCAGCCTTAGAGGCTGTCACAAAGGCTTGTGCACCGAACATGAAAGCCTTGCATCCTAGGTGGATACAGTGGGCCATTTCACTGACACCAACTAACATAGACTATGTCTTTGACTCTACTTCACAAACACAAGCATACCTACAATATGGACAAGAATACCCTGTGCCCAGTGAAATTATGCCTTTAAATCAGTAAGAACTTAAAGTCTACATTGATGGTGTTGCTCAGCCCACAGTGGAGCAAAACATCAATACTCTGCTTGCGCAGCAGTAAGGGTAAAATAGAAGATGGAATTTTCCAGCCTCTCAAAACATTTATGCAGTCACTAGTTGATTGCATTGCACAGCTGGCTGAACTGAAAGCTCTAATCCTGGCACTAGCGAATACGGACCCTGAATTCCCCACTATGATAGTGTGTTATTTGAATTATTGTGTCCAGTCTTAAAATGGGTACTTACACTATTGGAGCCAGAATAGATTCAGAGACTCTAAAGGATATACTCTCAAGCACAAGAGGCTTTGGGAAAAAGCAGGAAATCTTAAAGAAAGTTCACCACTGGCTCATGTCATACATACACTGAGCCACCAATGTGTAGAAATACACGCTGCAGGGAATTCATTTGCTGATGAAGCCGCAAAGGCAGCAGTGCAAACTGCTGTCATAGCTGCAATAACTCATTCACACACAAGGGTAAATGGAGACATCATGAGGGCTGTTACAGCTTCATGCTGCAGCACACCCTCACCAAAGGTATATCCAGCAAAATACTCCTATCTACTGAGTATGCAAAACATTCCATTTGCTCATCTTTCCAGGGTGGGGGATAGAGTAACTCCAAATTCAGTTTGGAGACCAAAATTAATCATGGCAGTTCATGAGGGGCTAGCTTCTGCCCATGCTGGTGTGCCAGCGACAGCTTTACTACTACAGCAATGCTATTGGTGGCCAGGTCTATACAAACAGACTAAATATTTGCCAACAAATAAATGTTTCCACCACAGCACACCCACCACAGACACCTCTCTTCATTTCAAACAAGCCTCTCGCTTGTGTGTATTTCGACCACTGCGGGCCACTAGAAAGTGATGGTTCTTTTAAATACATTTTGTTAGCAGTGAATTCATGTTCTAGATTCCTATGGGTGTGGCCACAACAATCAGCTGACACCTGAAACTTTATAAACGACTTGCAAGTCGTCACCGGAACATATGCAGTATCTGCATTCCATTTGACCACGGCACAGCATTTGCCTCTAAGAATAACCTGGATACCATGAGTACCATGGGTGTGGCTGTGCACTATTCCTCCTCATATCATCCTTAGGGAAATGTGATAGTGGAAAAGAAAAACCGTCACTTAAAGCAGTCTTTAACAGCTAGAGTATTAGGTTCAGGTCGTACTGGGATCCATCACCTGTATGGGGTCTGGAGAGCTTTAACCAATTTGCCAAGAAGATCCTTGGGTATTTGGACTCCCTATGAGATCCTGGTCAGCATCCAGATATGGGTGCCTGACCTAGACAAAACCCAACACAGTGGCGGCAGAAACGTCTTTTGATATCACTGGACGTTTGGCTGTCTTACAGGAACTGAAAGACTTCCGGGACGAGCATTCCAATGATCTTAAGAAACATTCTGCCGCTGGAGAAGAGAAGGTGTAATCAGCAACTCCTGGCTGGATTCCAAAGATTGGGGATCTGGTAGAGAAAAGATTATGGACGAGAAATAATTTGGCCCATCTTACAGAGCATCGGGGCCAGTCCTGGCAGTTAAAGATACCAGAACGATACTTTTACCACCTCTTGCTGGTTGTAAACACAAAGGATTTGTGTCGATTAATCTAATCAAACCACACTAGGTGGCCAGTCCTATACAGTAGGCCACAAGGGCTCCTGGGTAGTTACCTATCTCCCATTTCAAACTTTAACGAATACTGAAGTTTCTGTTCTCTGGTGGAGGACATCTGACACTGAAGGTTTGCTGCTTCCAGTTACATCTAGCAGCAACATGCACACACCATATATAAATTCACAGTCTTCAACAACACATGCTAACAGCAACGTTGTTTATTATGATCCACCTTTGCAGTTAACTACCAGTTCTACACAGCCACATAAGGTCCCTGTTTTTGCACAGACTACCTCTGGCTCTTTCCCAGACATTGATTACTTTTCCTCAGATTTCTCAAACTAACCATTGCATGAAATGTGTGCATTTATTATTTGGTTTAAAAAGACATACTTTGTTCCAAATTGGATTTACATTTGGATTTCCATCTCATTGCTTTTCCTTTTCATCTGGATTTGCATTGTGACAGTATACCGTTTTGCTTCTGAATGAATATTATCTTCCACAACACTTTGCTGTTGAACTGGTAATCAAGGTAGTGAAGACTCATTCTTCATCACACAAAGTGCGAAGAGACCTGTCCCTTGTGAACATTTCTGCAGTTCTCATCCCAGATAGTATTGTTTTGGATAAAGTCCCATTTTATTTGTTTGGTCCTACAAAGACTTTGTAAATACAATATGTATTTAAAATTTCTCTCAATGATGTGGTCACTCCTGGCAGAATTTCTGATGATTGGGATATAAATACGGTCAGATCTATTCTTTCTGAGATAGAGGCTTATACTGTATTTGAAAGTGGAGACATTTATAGTGGTACATATAGCTACAATAAAATGTTATGTTACCATCCCTATGCGCACCAATATTTACACTGAGGTTATACTCCACATGCAGTATTTAATTTTACACAATGAGAAAATTGCCCTTCACTATCTTTGGGTAGCTCCAGGACATAAATACAGTTTGCATGTATTTCTGATAAACACCCCAAAGACCAAATTTGTACTATTATAGAATATTCCCTTCCCTGGGAAATAAAATATGTTGATCAAAATCAAATTACTTTATTTGTACTCTTTTATTTCCCAGTTGTGAATACAAGGGTATGACTTTTGGAAAGACAATGTTGATTTAAAATCTATTTGGGGGGAAACAAAGACTGTCAGGTTCAAGGTAATGAAGCTTTGTTTAGAGTGTGTCTAATACCAAGCCAAGTGATTTTTCTGAACAAGACTGTGCAACAAACATCCTGCTTGGGCTTGGCTAAGATAGAGTACATGAACACACCAAACATTTCCACATGTGCATGTTTTGAAAATTTGCAAACATGCACAAATTATAATGAGGAATACCTCAGCAGTATGCTTCAGAATTGTACATGTAATTCTTCACATTCCAGTGTAGAAAGGTGGCTAGTGTGGCCATTAGATACTAATGGCTGTCTTGTATGTTTTTTGAACAACAAGAAGGGTTTTAGGATGAACAGACCAGACCCACATTATGCGCAGACACAACACTCAGGAGTGGTGACAACGTACAGAGTGGGAAAATGATGCCTTCAATGGTTACAACATTCGACATAATCTGAGGTCAAAGAACACTTGTCTCTCCTTTCTGATGCCATGGATTTACAGCATTATTTTACATCCCTGAAAGCCACGTCATAAACGTTTTTTGTATGCTCTATACAACGAGCTATGAAAGGTTTCACAGCAGGAAGATCTGAGTTGATACGTGAGGTTGGCAGAGTAAATTTAGAAAAGGCTTTAGCAGTGGTTGACAATGGTGTGACTACTTTATCAACTAGAATGTATTCTTTGAGTAACATTGTGTCATCAGCTATTGACGTCATACAGAGTGACTTGTCTATCTTACAAATTGAACAGAGTCAGCTTAAATCTATCATGTTATTAAACAGGATGCTGCAGACCCTAAAAAGTGGTTGCGTACCTTGGGAGCCCCTAAATGCCATCAATTTATTTATATTCAACAAAGATGAGTCCCTCTTTATGTCAGTCACATTAATTATACACACTACTGATGTAATGATGTGTGCAATCACTAATTATTTTCAACACTGAACCAAGGTATATGTAAAGATGTCTTCTTTATTCAAAATTATTTTCAAAATACAAAATTATTCCAATGATTGATCATAAAACAAGTGCATTAAAAATCCATATATACAGACATCATGCATAGACTTTATCAAACAATAAAATCATATGTATTATAAAATAGGTTAAAAACAATGTCGTATGATTCTCACATGTATTACAAAACACATATAATTATCTGTTTGTTTGCCTTATTAGAAGCCGGGGGCAAGATGGCGGCCGTGACACTGGCCGAGTGAGGCAGCGTTTTTCACTCCGCTGGACCGTGTTAACGTTCCAACGGTCCTATCCCTTCTAGGCAGCTGGCTGTGTTGGGGAGTCGCTGGGGAGATGCTGAGGAGGTCGTTCTTACCAGAAGTACAGCGAAAACACAACGAAATGTAATCTAAAATCTAAAATAAGGCGGAGGAGTTGAAAGCCATCGCAATACATATGGCACTTGTATTTTGCCTGGACATCCTAAGACCCGCCCTCTCATTAAGACTGTGTTGGCGTTGGCGGGCTGTTCGGTGCTTGAATTCTAACGTATTCTATACGGCGTCTAACACAAAGCCTACCTTCTCCGTGGATTCCCGGCTCCCTTCCAGGTCTTTTTCGGATTTCCCTGTTGTACCGGTGATGCCACCAAAAGCGTCGAAGTCAGCTCCCAAATTGGTGAAGTCTCGTAATCCTACCCGTAATCACCCGCCAGACGCTGATACTAACATTTCACGGACCACTCGGAAGGGCAGAGCTCCAATGTCGGATAAAATCCCTGCTCAGGGTTCATCAGCTGTTACAGCTGCAGCTTCATCTTCAATACCGGGTAAGGTGCAGACTTTATCTGACATTTTGGTAAACTGGGAGCTAGGGAAAAAACTGCTTTATCTGTTTCCACCGCTTCATCCGCTACATTGGTATCTGCAACAGTAGCTTCTACTTCTGCTACTTTGTCTGTCGCAGCGCAAAACTCTTCCTCGATGGGTATTCATGCTCCTCCTCCTCATGCTGTGATTGATTCTCCCCATTTGGTTCCCTCAGTGGCTATTCCTGATATATCCGACATACCTCAGCTTACAGTGTACCCCTCTTCTCCGGTGGATCCGCTTCTCTCGGCTCCCCTGGTGTCCGCATCCGGCTCTGTCTCGCCCCAGTGCATTATGGATGATGTGGTTTCAACTGGTCATCGATCCCCAGATGCTATTGTTTCGGGAGCCTCGGCGGAGTTTCATGTCACGGGGGCGATCAGTGACTCAACCGAAAAATTCTATTCTGTGTCAGATCACTCGCTGTCTGATGAGGAGGGTGATCCCGATCTAGAGTGGTCAGACTACGATAGCGAAGCTGCTGACTGGTGACCTAGTGTGACCACAGAAGCTCTAGCCACTGATACAGTCCGTAAGGCCCCTGGCATCAAACCTCTAGAACACCAATCCCAAATTGATCTTCAGATATCACTAAATTCCAACGGTGGGGCCTTACCTGACGTGCCGGGGGAGGTTTCTCTGTCAACAATTTATCATACAATTCTCCAACATAGAGAAGAAACTAAACAAGAGAACTTACGCACCCAGTCGGTGTGTCGTAAATTGCAAAATTCCCTCCGACGTGTAATAAAATCAACAGCTGAGATTAACACAAGAGTTACTGAAGCTGAAGAGCGGATCTCAGCCCTTGAAGATTCCGCAGCTGCCCAAAAGGATTTGGTTACTGAGGTTAAGGAACAGCGAAAAGATATAATATGGAAACTATCGGACCTTGAGAACCGCTCAAGAAGGAATAACCTACGCGTTTTGGGAGTTGAGGAGGATATTGAAGGAGGCGATGTCCGGCAGTTTATAGTTGAGCTTTTTACCGAAGCATTCCCAGAGGCTACTCAATGGAATTGGAACTTAGAAATCCAGAGAGCACATCGCTTCCCGTTCTCAAACAGTTCTTATCCACGTGCCATCCTGGTTTGCTTTAACACCTTTCTCGCCCGTGAATGTATATTTGATCTAGCTCGACCTAATAAGAAAAGATCTGCCAAGGGCTGCCAATTTTTTGTTCGACCCGATCTTGCAGCAGAGACAGTGGATCGCCGTTGGCATCTCCGTCAGCAGATCCCTCTTTTTCAGGCGAAAGGTGCCCAGGCTTTTTTGCTTTTTCCAGCAAAGCTGAAAATAATATATAAGACAGAAAAAAAAAATTTCTCTCTGAAATAACTGCAAGGGACTATTTGGACACAATATAGGAAAAAAAAAGGGGCGGAAAAGCGGCAAAAAAAGAAAAAAAAAAAAAAAAAAAACAATGACTGCTATCACTGTATAGAATGGGGATTTTCATTCACTTTTGGGGATTGATTTATATAATACAAAAAATGTTGCTGCATTTGTTTTTTTTCATCAAGTTAATGTGTTAAAAGGGTGCTAATAGTACGCAATAGCATCAACTAATTGACCTTTTTTTCTTTATTACATTAATGTGATTCTAATAGGACTGACTCTTCTATAATAATATGTGTATTGTTTTAGGCCCAGCGGAGTGTGGTGTGACGCTCACTCAACCATCACAAGGACCTCGGTCCTGAGCTCCCGATTTTGGTTAAGGGGTAGGGGGGGGGACGGGGGGAGGGGGGGTTGGAAGGTGGGTTGGGGGGGCCGGGGGGGTCACTGGGTGGTACTGTGGTGGGTATTTGAGGTGACTGGCGATATTAGTAAGATACATGGCAGTGCGATTTAAATTTCGTTTAAGATGTTAACTATGTGTTTTTTTATGACATGTTGGTGGTATATTCTATATAATTTACTCTTAGGTATACATATATATATATATATGATGTTTTCCCTCTCTATTATCTTTAAATGGCAAATCGTAGATTGACCTGTGCAACTTGGAATATATGTGGGTTAAATGATCTTAAGAAGCGTAGGATCTTTTATAAGTTGATGCAGGCTATGCAAGTGGATTTGATCTGCCTGCAAGAAACTCATATCTCTTGGGCTAATCAGCATTATCTTAAGTTTTTGGGCTATGATTTAGTGGCTACTACCAGACAAACTTCTACTATTAGGGGTGTTGCTATCATTTCAAAAGTAGGGGTTGCCCAAGTTAAGAGAACTAAACAAGACAACACAGGTAGATGGTTAATTGTTGAATTGCTTATTAATAAATCTGTACTTTCGATCTGCTCAATATATGCATCCAACTTGGATGATCCACAGATCCTGATGGATTTAAACGTAGAACTAGCTAATTGGCCGCACCCGTTAATCTTCTGTGGAGATTTCAATATTAATATTCCTAGCTGGCTAGATATCACCAAATCTACCGATTATGTTGGCCGGAAACCCCAGGTCTATAAAGCACTTCGTATATTATTACTTGAACATGGTTTGGTAGACATATGGCATGTTAGCAATTCAGCCCTTAACGGATTCACTTTTTACTCAATACCCCATCAAAAATTGGTTCGTATAGATTATGCCTTCGCTTCTTTCGAAGTTCTGAAATCTATTAAGGCTTGGCTTGACCCACGGACTATATCCGATCATAATTCTATAATTTTTAGTTTTTCTTGGGATCGACCTCCGCATCATATTAGACCTTGGGCTTTCGACAGGAAGTTATTGTTGGATAAACTATATCAGGAACGGATGCTAGCTTGGATTCTAGACTTCTTTGCAATTAATAGCCATACAGCATCTGTAGGTTTAGTCTGGGATACCTTTAAAGCTGCCTTACGCGGTGAAACTAAGAGAATTGCGTCCTATCGATGGCAAACTGAACAGCAAAATTTCAAAAACAGAGTTCTAGCACTCCAACAAGCTGAGCTAGACCTAAGTACCAGTATCCATATCGGTGAAGATCTAACTTCTTGTCAGAAAGCGGTCGCTCTTGCCAAGGCTAATCTCCTTGATCCTTTATATGCTGACATAGCTACTAAGTACTTTCAATTTCGTACATCAATGTATGAGTTTGGTGAAGCGTCTGGCAAGGTCTTAGCAAAAAGAGTACAACAAAGGGCAATAGCAAGTCATATAATAAAGGTCAAAGATCGATTTGGTATTCTACAAGATACACCTAATGGTGTGTTAAACACCTTTATGGATTTCTATTCAACTTTATATACTGAGGAACCAAACATATTCCAGCAGCAACAAAAACAACTGGATCATTTTTTAAAATCCCTTGAAACTCGGAAGTCCTCTCCCGACCAGAATTCAATCTTGGCTGAATCTATTAGTTGGGAAGAAATTGAAGCTGCCATCAAATCTCTGTCTTTTGGTAAAGCGGCAGGACCTGATCTCATACATCTCGAATTTTATAAAACTTTTTCACATTTATTTAAACAACAGATGCTTGAAGTTTTTCAACTTGCTCAGAGGGGGGTCATTCCTGAAACCTGGCGACAATCGACCATTGTATTATTTAAAAAGAAAGGTAAAGACGAACTAAATCCAGCATCATACCGGCCTATAGCATTAATTAACACCGATAGTAAAATTTATTCCAGAGTTTTAGCATTCCGTCTCGTTCAAATTATCTTCCCGTTAGTTTCCATTCGCCAGCATGGTTTTATTCAGGGTAGAGACACTACCGATCATATTAAGCGTGTTATCGCTCTTTTAGATTGGGCCCAGGTGACAAAATCTCCCCTGGGTGTGATCCTGTTGGACGCCGAGAAGGCGTTCGACAGGGTCTCCTGGGGCTATCTCTGGGCCGTTCTTCATTGGAAAGGGATACCGCCTGAATTTATTCTAGCTTTGCAAACATTGTATATCTCCCCAATCGCCAAAATCCGTATTTCAGGAGAGGAATCAAGTTACTTTCCTATTACACGTGGCACCAGACAAGGGTGCCCTTGTTCTCCTCTCCTTTTTGCTTTATATATTGATCCTTTTTTATCTTTGATAGAAAGAGCCCAAAACATCTCTCCAATTATTGTTCATGGCATCGAGTATAAAACATTGGCATATGCTGACGATATAGTAGTATTAACAAATAACATCACTGTTTCTTTTCCTGCATTGGAGACCTTAGCAGTCCAATTTGGTCTAATTTCAGGCTATAAGTTAAATATCACTAAAACTCAAATTTTGCAATCGTCAGCTATGCCAATATCAACTGCTCTCATTGCCCCACAAGCGACATACCTAGGCATTCAGATCTCGGCGGATGTTGGTCAAATTTCAGATTTAAACTATTTACCTATTATTGATCAGCTTCATAACAAACTAGAACGGCTAAACCACCTCCATCTCTCCTTATTTGGGCGCTGCAATGTTCTTAAAATGTTGGTACTTCCAAAATTTTTATATCTATTTAGGTCTATCCCGTTATTAATTCCTAACCCTACTTTAATAAAAGCACAAAGAATCTGTCAGAGGTTCTTATGGGCATACCGCAAGCCACGACGAGCTGCTAAATGGACCTATCTCCCGCAAGAACGCGGGGGTTGGTCAGTTCCAAATCTTATTTACTATTATTGGGCTGCGATGATCCAACATTTTGCTTTTCCACTATTTGGAAAGAAGGTGGTAGTACCGCCATTTTTGGCTCCTTCAATATACTCAATTTCATTAGGCGACGCTACACAAGGGATATTAACACGTATTTTAGAACCAAGTTACTTTAAAAAAACGAGGTTTAAGGTAGCATGGGCCCTGTTTACGATCTGGCAAAAAATTCGCCGTCTTTTCTCTAATTACAAATTTAATTATCATACACCATTGAATGCGTCTGGGCTCCCTCCAGTGATATTTCAAGATTCAATAACTGTTATCTGGGCCTTGCAAGGCCTGACTGATATAGGCGACCTAGCTGACTCTGGTATGCTAGCATCTTTCTCCTTTTTGCAACACAAATTTGAATTGCAATCTAATCATTTTTTTAAATATCTTCAAATTAGAAGTTTTCTCGATAAAAAACTCTCAGAAAATCCAGCACTTTTTGAGAAGATTTTGATTTTTGAATTGGTTAAAAAAAAAGCCAAAATTGGTACATTGTATCAAACTTTATTGTCTCGATTACCAGATGATCTCTCTGATTTTAATAATAAATGGGCGGTCAAATTTGGGGTACCCTCTATAGATCTAAAGCTACCACTTATGTTAGCCAAGACGGTTTTTGTCTCTGGTACTCTTCGTACCCAAAGTTATATGGCTATGTTTAATCTTTATTATACCCCAGCAAAACTAGTCAGATGGGGGATAGCCCCCGGGGGCACAAGTCTATCATGTGCAAGATGCAAATTTCCATCTGCAGATTCTCTTCACATGTTTTTTGACTGCCCTGAATTATCACTCTTCATTAACCAAATTGAAACGTTTCTCACACAGATAACTCAATCTTCTGCTGAAATGGTGATTACAGGTTATCAATATGCTATGGATTCCACCAGATCAAGACATCTACATTCTTGTTTGTTTATTGCAATGGCAATGTTTAGACTTTGTATTACTTCTATTTGGATAAACCCTCAACCTCCTACCTTTTTTCACTGGCAGGCCAGGATGTTGGCATGGTTCAAATTAGAAACTGCTGTACGTAAGTTTCAGGGAAGGAGAAGACGTTTAATTGCTGCAAAAAATTGGGCTCCATTTCAGGATTGGTTAGCAAACTAATAAGTTGTTTTTTGTCATCAACTGTCATGTATTTTTTCTTTGTTTATTTTTAATGTATTGTACTTATATTTGTATTTGTTTCTATGAAGTATAAATCGCCAATCCCTCCTCCACCACCGCAAAAATGAAAAATAAAAATAAAAAAAATAAAAAATTATCTGTTTGCAATACAAATTGTTGATGCAGTGTTTCGATGGCTTTAATTTTGATGCCCGCCACCTTCGTCAGGTCAACCACATTTAATCTAAAAATAGGCATATTTACAAAAACAGGTTCATTGCTGTCTAAAATAACTAATTGGTAAATTGCCTCAAAATTAATTCATCTATATTGGTATCAATCAAACCAGCTTGGGTCATCTCAGTGATGCTGAATGAGTGTGTCTTAATGAGTTAACAAATATGCGTTTCCTTTCTTTAATAGTTATCCATATAATCTCTCTCTATTTAAAAAAAAGTCTTGATTTACAGTCCCCATCTGCACCCGATTTCATAGAGCATTATGGCCCTTTTTACCTTGAATCTGTTGGAATGATCCCCCACTATTGGTGAATTAATTCATTATAACAGGGGGCCCTTAATTGAGGCTATGTATCTCATTTTAGATAAGAATATTCCCAAATACCATCTTGAATAACACACAAAAAGTGGTGGATCATTATTTTTTTTTTTTTTAAAGAGATAGATTATATGGAAATTAACCAATTAGTTATTTTAGACAACACTGAACTTGTTTATGTAAATATACCTATTGGAAAGTAATTGTGTATATTTCGTATTTTTAGATTAAATGTGGTTGTAAATAACTTGTCCTGAAGAACGTGGTGGGTATCAAGTTTAAAGCCACTGAAACACTACGTCGACAATTGGTATTTTGAAACAAATGATTATTTCTGTGTTGTAATACATGTGAGAATCATATGATATTGTTTTTAACCTATGTTATAAAACTTATGATTTTATTGTTTGATGAAATCTATGCATGATGCCTGTATATAGGAATTTTTAATGCACTTGTTTTATGAGAATCATTGGAATAGTATTGTATTTGTATAAGAATTTTGAATAAATAAGGCATCTTTACATATACCGTGGTTCAGTGTTGAAAATAATTAGTGATTGCACACAACAATACATCAGCAGTGGGTATAATTAGCACGACTGACACAAAGAGGGACTCATTTTGGTTCTTTATGTTATACTGAACCTGTCCCTGTTTGGGTGGAAGGGCACCTGTCCTACACTGTGGAGACTAATGTATTTATGCCATACAATTTAACACGCGTGCAGAAAATAATGGCTAAGAAGGACGCAACATACACAAGTCAGATAAATTAGCATTTATTGTGGAGGAAACATCATCACAGAATGGTTAATTCATGGATTAATTTCTCTGTCTGTTCAACATTTCACTTCACATCCTGTGTAAAACACTTTCAGGTAGGCAAGATATAAGGCCTCGGGGAAGAGATTTGCACACGAGTCATGTATGTTGCCTTTCGATTACAGTTGAAGAAATGGGAAAACTGACGTTTTTCTTAATGTTTCAGACTGAGAAAATACTTTCGGCCATTCTTTAGTTTGCAGGGAACTTACACCTCACAGGGCTAGCAATGTATCAAAAGCAAACTTAGCTTGTTATCTGAAGGGTTCCCCAGCTGCCAAAATTTGCCCAGCATTCAGATTGCTTTCCAATGGAAGTTATTTAATGTTGAACGACGAAGGTTGCTCTGGGCTGAGACCAGGAGTACCCTATGTGGTAACAGTTTCTAGGGTTGTGACGTTGTGCGAATGTGGTTTTTCCACCGGCCCGTACAGTTACAGGAGTGACGGTTTGGCCTTCAATAGCTATTTTTAATGTGAATTTTGATAGTCTGAGTAGTCTGTAAGCTTTCTTGTTTCTTTAACATCTTCAAAGAGACATTTGATGTTCAAGTTGCCAGGTCTTCTTTTACAATACAATCACTGCTATGGCCTAACCTCCCACAACACCTCAGAGAACTTGTGCATCGCATTTTTAATGCTTCAAATACTGCAGAAGTAGTACATTTTTTCAAAGTGAATGGGTCTGGGTTTGTTAGTACCTTCCAGATTGTCTTTGGAGTTATTCCGTCTTTCATACACTCCCTGGTTTCCAGAATTTTTGAAGCCATACCGCTTATTCTATTTTGATTGTTGAGATTCTCCTTCCATTTTTGCTGCTTTGCAAATGTTCGCCTTTACCCTATGCTCTCTATGCTAGGTAGGAGTACAATTATATGTATTCATATGTATTCATATTATCACTACAACAATTCTAGTGGTTGAATTATTCGTCTTTTTCACCATTCTTGTAATGCTGGTTACAATGCTTCTACCAATCATTGCAGCGCAAGTTTTTTTTACAAGAATCCAATTGCTCCCTTTGGGTGTGGCTGAAATAACAACAAAAGGGTAGATCTGTTCCGACGATTTTCTTGAGGGAATTAGGTTTTCCATGTTCTGATGTTGCAGACGCCATCTGGTACCCAGTAAGGTTTAGGGGTACAGATGGCGCACTGTGAGCTAGCCAGGAATAGGGTCAACATAATCTAATGGTATGATTAGACTAAATCCCCATAGTTTTTAAGCTTATGTTGTCCAAAATGCACAGTCTCACTGAATTAGTAGGAACCATACAACACTGGAAGCCTCATTCAAGCACCAACCACAATCATTGTCAGGGTGAATCACAAAGAGTCACTAAATTAACCTGTGCTTAACTCTCTGGTAGCTTGCCACAAAAGCAGTCAGGCTCAACTTAAAGGCAATGTGTAAAATATTCATGCAGCACACAAGCAGTAATAAAGTGAAAACACCACACAATAAAAACTAATTCAGAAACATGGAGTAAATTTTAATAAATAAAATGACGCCAGAAGGACAAAACTCCAATCAGTAGAACCGGAGATATTACATTTTAAAGCCTTAAGTGAAAATACCTTTAAAAGCACAAAGTGTTTATCTGTGGTTATCTAATAGTGCCAGACCCAGGCAAAATTACAAGTTCAGGCCAAGCACGGGTACAGGGATGAGGTTAGTCCACTGAGACTTGTATCTTATGTCCTTGATGCGAGGCTTCGCATTGCTTAGCGTAGGTTCCAATCTAGAGCTGCCCGGTGCTGCGATGCCAAGTCCTGCGTCGAGGTGCATCAGTCTGTGGCTGTTTCTATCAGGAGCCACGAGATCTGTGATGTGAGGTCCTGCATTAGGTTTCATCACTCTGCGCTGGATTTGATAGAACACATAGCTAGTTAGGGAGGATTATACTCTGATGCCAGCCAAAGATGCAGGACCTGGGGGGCACCACTTGGGGATAAGGACTCACTCCAGGCAAAGGCCAGCAGCAAGGCTCAGGCATGTCCAGTTGCAAGTCCAGTGCAGCTGGTCAGCTGGACCGTTGCAGGGAGATACTTCTGAAGCTTTTTGTGACCCTGTAGCTCATACAGGAGGTCAGCCAACTGATTCTTGGAGTCACTCTGGTTAGCCTGGGATGAGGGCAAGCAGGTCCAGTCCTTTAAGCAGCAATGCAGTTTTTCTTCTGTAACTTTCACAGGTCCGCAACATTCTATTCCCAATAAGTCTGGTGACGGTTGACGAATCCTCGCGAAATTTTCCAAACTTTTGGCCAGCTCCGCTCCGCTCCTACCCTGAAAGTTTTGTGGTGATTCGTCAAGTGGGGGCTGAGAAAAAAGGGGGGTCCCAAAACGCGTTTTCCCCATGCAATTTCCCATAGGATCTGTTGTCGCAGCTACAGCCCGAACCGCTGAACGGAATGACACCAAATTTGGCAAAGAGGTAGTCCTCAGGTCAGACTTGTGCCTTTTGCATAAATGGTGTGAATCCATTGAGTAGTTCCTGAGAAAATTAGAGTTAAAAGTACATACATATCTATGGCCGGGGAGGATCCGCGGACCCTACCCGCACCGTAAGCGCACCCTCCCCGAACTGAGCGCGCACCCTCCCGATCGCGCGCTGAATGCTAATTGGCTGTCGATTGTCTGTCTACATTCGAAACCAGGAACTGTTGCGGCCATTTTCTGCCTCGGTAGAAGCGAGGCTGAAGAAGCAAGGAGAATAAGTGTGTAAAACATATAAAGGGGGCAGAGTGGAAATACTCTGACCCTCTAGAGGTGCTTAGGGGGTCCCAGAAGGACCCCCTGAGCTCCCCTTTTAAAAAAAAATGGCGAAATGCGCACTCGGTGCGCGCATCCTATCGCGTTGGATGCACGGATTCTCTTGCGGTGGGTTCGCGGATCCAAGGAAAAAAAAAATTAAATTGTTGGGAGATAAAGATTAAGGTTAAGTGTTTTGTTCTTGAGTGGCTCTAAAAAGAGCCGTTGTGTTCATTCAGAGTTTTTGGTACTTATAAGTAGTAAGTACCTATACAGAGTCTAAAGTTGTTGAGGAAGACTCTGTTTCCTTCATCAGTAAAGTGTACTCCATCTCTCCTATACATCTCTTGCATATGAAAGCGCAGATTGTTATTGTAAATGGACCCCATTCTGTAGTCTCCGAGAAAAGCAGTAACAGATTTATTCACATGTTTCCTAGCTTTCTCAATCTGTGGACAAAAATTATCGGACCAGTTCCATTTCTGCCTTTGGCATATGTTAGAATACACAAAGGCAGTTTTAGGGAAAAGTGAAATCAGTTCTGCAAAGGTGTCCTTCATAAGCATTTCCAGACTTACCCCAGTCAAAGTGCCTAGGTCATTGCCACCACAGTGCACTATTATGAGGTCAGGGTGTTGGATTTGCATGAAGGATTTCACCAATGGCATCAATTGGTGCCACTCTAACCCTCTCTGTCCAATCCATTTAATGTCTACATTTGGCAAACCTAGGTCTTTGTGAATGCCTTTGTTTTCTGCATACCTTTGGCTCCAGAAAATGTAGCTGTGTCCCACAATCCACACTCTAAGCATCTTGTAAGGAGGTCTGGATGCACTCAGATGGTCTCTGTAAATGAAATGGCAGTTTGGAAAGTAAGATGTTTCTAAAATGGTGGCTAAGATGCAGTTTTGAAAAAAGAAAAGAAATGATTGGTTGTTTGACAACCTTTTACACTGAAAGGTAGGGTGTATATTTCTGTTTTTTAAAAGCATGATTCTTATTGGTTAACAAAAACTGATTGTAAGGAACATTATACATGAAAAGCTGATATGTTGAGAAGTCAAGTACACTTGCTGTCTTGATTAGCAACATTGTGTGTGCTGAACTTGTGACCTGTGTGCTCAGTACAGTGTTACATGACCTGTTTCTATGGTAACGGGCAGAAGGCAGATTGGGGGAAGGGTTGAAGTTTATGTGATTTGGAAAGGGTTGAAATGTTTAACCAATAGAAATGTGTGTTTGCTTTTGAATTTATGTGGGAAGGAATGTGATTTGATGTTTACATGTATATGTGTGGAAAATGAGAGGGAAACTTTGCCATTCTTTGGTTCTGCTGACAGGTGCACAGTGCAGAGATTCGGTATAAGAAAATCTGGTGTGTGACTGATATACTTCTTAATCTACAAAACATCTTGAAAGGTGAGTTATTTAATTGTGAGGAGATGTATGTAGACTATTTTTATTTTAATCAGACTAATGTATTTCTTCTGCTAAAGTGTAGGGAGTACTTTTTTTCTCTACAATCTTATTGACAGTGTGTGTGCATGTAGAAACCATTCTGTGATAAACATTTGTTTTTTTCATGTGTTTGTAGACAGATAACTATGCAGTTTTTATATTTTGGTAGAATTAGAAACCAGTCATTGTTTATGAATTTGTGAAACGAGTTATGTTTCTGCACTAAAATGTAGTACTCCTTGTAGATGAAGAAATGTGTTTTGGTAAAGTGCAAGGGATAGTGTTGTTTGTCTAGAATCACACAGTGAGTCTGTGTGCATTTGGGAACCACTGTGAGAGAAACATTTGGTAACATTGTGTATTTGCTGTCAGATAACTCTTTTAAAACCTGTCATGTTGTCAAGTTTTAGTAGCATTAGAAGCCAGTCTTTGTTTATGTGTTGAGTAAATGAGTGAGGCTTTGACACAAAAGTGCAGTCGTGAAATATGTAGATTCTGTGCAGTTCCCTTACAACTTCGACTGTAGTGAATGAGTTTTGGTAAACTCCTAGGGATAGTGGTGCTTGTCTAGAATCACACTGTGAGTCTGTGTGCATTTTGAAACCACTGTGAGAGAAGCATTTGGTAACATTGTGTATTTTCTGACAGATAACTCTTTTAAAACGTGTCATGTTGTCAAGTTTCAGTAGCATTAGAAGGCAGTCTTTGCTTATGCGTTGATTAAATGAGTCAGGCTTTGACACAAAAGTGCAGTCTTGAAATATGTACATTGTGTGCAGTTCCCTTACCACTTCCATAGTAGTGAATGAGTTTTGGTAAACTCCTAGGGATAGTGTTGTTTGTCTAGAATCACATTGTGAGTCTGTGTGCATTTGGGAACCACTGTGAGAGAAGTGTTTGGTAACATCGTGTATTTGCTGACAGATAACTATTTTAAAACCTGTCATGTTGTCAAGTTTTAGTAGCATTAGAAGCCAGTCTTTGCTTATGTATTGATTAAATGAGTCAGGTATTGATACTAAAGTGTAGTCGTGAAATATGTAGATTGTGTGCAGTTCCCTTACCACTTCCATTGTAGTGAATGAGTTTTGGTAAACTCCTAGGGATAGTGGTACTTGTCTAGAATCAAACTGTGAGTCTGTGTGAATTTGGGAACCACTGTGAGAGAAGTGTTTGGTAACATCGTGTATTTGCTGACAGATAACTGTTTTAAAACATGTCATGTTGTCAAGTTTTAGTAGCATTAGAAGATAGTTATGGCTTATGCTTTGATTAAATGAGTCAGGATTGACACTAAAGTGTAGTCGTGAAATATGTAGATTGTGTGCAGTTCCCTTACCACTTCCACTGTTGTGAATGAGTTTTGGTAAACTCCTAGGGATAGTGGTGCTTGTCTAGAATCACACTGTGAGTGTGTGTGCATTTGGGAATCACTGTGAGAGAAGGATTGGGTAACATCGTGTATTTTCTGACAGATAAGTCTTTTAAAACCGGTCATGTTGTCAAGTTTTAGTAGCATTAAAAGCCAGTCTTTGCTTATGTGTTGATTAAATGAGTGAGGCTTTTACACAAAAGTGCAGTCATGAAATATGTAGATTGTGTGCAGTTCCCTTACCACTTCTACTGTAGTGAATGAGTTTTGGTAAACTCCTAGGGATAGTGGTGCTTGTCTAGAATCACACTGTGAGTCTGTGTGCATTTTGAAACCACTGTGAGAGAAGCATTTGGGAACATTGTGTATATTCTGACAGATAAGTCTTTTAAAACGTGTTATGTTGTCAAGTTTTAGTAGCATTAGAAGGCAGTCTTTGCTTATGCGTTGATTAAATGAGTCAGGCTTTGACACAAAAGTGCAGTCCTGAAATATGTAGATTGTGTGCATTTCCCTTACCACTTCCATAGTAGTGAATGAGTTTTGGTAAACTCCTAGGGATAGTGTTGTTTGTCTAGAATCACATTGTGAGTCTGTGTGCATTTGGGAACCACTGTGAGAGAAGTGTTTGGTAACATCGTGTATTTGCTGACAGATAACTATTTTAAAACCTGTCATGTTGTCAAGTTTTAGTAGCATTAGAAGCCAGTCTTTGCTTATGTATTGATTAAATGAGTCAGGTATTGATACTAAAGTGTAGTCGTGAAATATGTAGATTGTGTGCAGTTCCCTTACCACTTCCATTGTAGTGAATGAGTTTTGGTAAACTCCTAGGGATAGTGGTACTTGTCTAGAATCAAACTGTGAGTCTGTGTGAATTTGGGAACCACTGTGAGAGAAGTGTTTGGTAACATCGTGTATTTGCTGACAGATAACTGTTTTAAAACATGTCATGTTGTCAAGTTTTAGTAGCATTAGAAGATAGTTATGGCTTATGCTTTGATTAAATGAGTCAGGATTGACACTAAAGTGTAGTCGTGAAATATGTAGATTGTGTGCAGTTCCCTTACCACTTCTACTGTAGTGAATGAGTTTTGGTAAACTCCTAGGGATAGTGGTGCTTGTCTAGAATCACAATGTGAGTCTGTGTGCATTTTGAAACCACTGTGAGAGAAGCATTTGGGAACATTGTGTATTTTCTGACAAATAAGTCTTTTAAAACGTTTTATGTTGTCAAGTTTTAGTAGCATTAGAAGGCAGTCTTTGCTTCTGCGTTGATTAAATGAGTCAGGCTTTGACACAAAAGTGCAGTCCTGAAATATGTAGATTGTGTGCAGTTCCCTTACCACTTCCATAGTAGTGAATGAGTTTTGGTAAACTCCTAGGGATAGTGTTGTTTGTCTAGAATCACATTGTGAGTCTGTGTGCATTTGGGAACCACTGTGAGAGAAGTGTTTGGTAACATCGTGTATTTGCTGACAGATAACTATTTTAAAACCTGTCATGTTGTCAAGTTTTAGTAGCATTAGAAGCCAGTCTTTGCTTATGTATTGATTAAATGAGTCAGGTATTGATACTAAAGTGTAGTCGTGAAATATGTAGATTGTGTGCAGTTCCCTTACCACTTCCATTGTAGTGAATGAGTTTTGGTAAACTCCTAGGGATAGTGGTACTTGTCTAGAATCAAACTGTGAGTCTGTGTGAATTTGGGAACCACTGTGAGAGAAGTGTTTTTGGTAACATCGTGTATTTGCTGACAGATAACTGTTTTAAAACATGTCATGTTGTCAAGTTTTAGTAGCATTAGAAGATAGTTATGGCTTATGCTTTGATTAAATGAGTCAGGATTGACACTAAAGTGTAGTCGTGAAATATGTAGATTGTGTGCAGTTCCCTTACCACTTCCACTGTTGTGAATGAGTTTTGGTAAACTCCTAGGGATAGTGGTGCTTGTCTAGAATCACACTGTGAGTGTGTGTGCATTTGGGAATCACTGTGAGAGAAGGATTGGGTAACATCGTGTATTTTCTGACAGATAAGTCTTTTAAAACCGGTCATGTTGTCAAGTTTTAGTAGCATTAAAAGCCAGTCTTTGCTTATGTGTTGATTAAATGAGTGAGGCTTTTACACAAAAGTGCAGTCGTGAAATATGTAGATTGTGTGCAGTTCCCTTACCACTTCTACTGTAGTGAATGAGTTTTGGTAAACTCCTAGGGATAGTGGTGCTTGTCTAGAATCACACTGTGAGTCTGTGTGCATTTTGAAACCACTGTGAGAGAAGCATTTGGGAACATTGTGTATATTCTGACAGATAAGTCTTTTAAAACGTGTTATGTTGTCAAGTTTTAGTAGCATTAGAAGGCAGTCTTTGCTTATGCGTTGATTAAATGAGTCAGGCTTTGACACAAAAGTGCAGTCCTGAAATATGTAGATTGTGTGCATTTCCCTTACCACTTCCATAGTAGTGAATGAGTTTTGGTAAACTCCTAGGGATAGTGTTGTTTGTCTAGAATCACATTGTGAGTCTGTGTGCATTTGGGAACCACTGTGAGAGAAGTGTTTGGTAACATCGTGTATTTGCTGACAGATAACTATTTTAAAACCTGTCATGTTGTCAAGTTTTAGTAGCATTAGAAGACAGTCTTTGCTTATGTATTGATTAAATGAGTCAGGTATTGATACTAAAGTGTAGTCGTGAAATATGTAGATTGTGTGCAGTTCCCTTACCACTTCCATTGTAGTGAATGAGTTTTGGTAAACTCCTAGGGATAGTGGTACTTGTCTAGAATCAAACTGTGAGTCTGTGTGAATTTGGGAACCACTGTGAGAGAAGTGTTTGGTAACATCGTGTATTTGCTGACAGATAACTGTTTTAAAACATGTCATGTTGTCAAGTTTTAGTAGCATTAGAAGATAGTTATGGCTTATGCTTTGATTAAATGAGTCAGGATTGACACTAAAGTGTAGTCGTGAAATATGTAGATTGTGTGCAGTTCCCTTACCACTTCTACTGTAGTGAATGAGTTTTGGTAAACTCCTAGGGATAGTGGTGCTTGTCTAGAATCACAATGTGAGTCTGTGTGCATTTTGAAACCACTGTGAGAGAAGCATTTGGGAACATTGTGTATTTTCTGACAAATAAGTCTTTTAAAACGTTTTATGTTGTCAAGTTTTAGTAGCATTAGAAGGCAGTCTTTGCTTATGCGTTGATTAAATGAGTCAGGCTTTGACACAAAAGTGCAGTCCTGAAATATGTAGATTGTGTGCAGTTCCCTTACCACTTCCACAGTAGTGAATGAGTTTTGGTAAACTCCTAGGGATAGTGGTGCTTGTCTAGAATCACACTGTGAGTGTGTGCATTTTGAAACCACTGTGAGAGAAGCATTTGGGAACATTGTGTATTTTCTGACAGATAAGTCTTTTAAAACGTGTTATGTTGTCAAGTTTTAGTAGCATTAGAAGGCAGTCTTTGCTTATGCGTTGATTAAATGAGTCAGGCTTTGACACAAAAGTGCAGTCCTGAAATATGTAGATTGTGTGCAGTTCCCTTACCACTTCCACAGTAGGGAATGAGTTTTGGTAAACTTCTAGGGATAGTTGTTGTTGTCTAGAATCACACAGTGAGTCTGTGGGCATTTGGGAACCACTGTGAGAGAAGCATTTGGTAACATTGTGTATTTGGTGGCAGATAACTGTTTTAAAACCTGTCATGTTGTCAAGTTTTAGTAGCATTAGAAGGCAGTCTTTGCTTATGTTTCAATTAAGTGAGTCAGGCTTTGACACAAAAGTGCAGTCCTGAAATATGTAGATTGTGTGCAGTTCCCTTACCACTTCCACAGTAGTAAATGAGTTTTGGTAAACTTCTAGGGATAGTGGTTGTTGTCTAGAATCACACAGTGAGTCTGTGTGCATTTGGGAACCACTGTGAGAGAAGCATTTGGTAAGATCGTGTATTTGGTGGCAGATAACTGTTTTAAAACCTGTCATGTTGTCAAGTTTTAGTAGCATTAGAAGGCAGTCTTTGCTTATGCTTTGATTAAATGAGTCAGGCTTTGACACAAAAGTGCAGTCCTGAAATATGTAGATTGTGTGCAGTTCCCTTACCACTTCCATAGTAGTGAATGAGTTTTGGTAAACTCCTAGGGATAGCGGTGCTTGTCTAGAATCACACTGCAAGTGTGTGTGCATTTGGGAATCACTGTGAGAGAAGGATTGGGTAACATCGTGTATTTCCTGACAGATAAGTCTTTTAAAACCGGTCATGTTGTCAAGTTTTAGTAGCATTAAAAGCCAGTCTTTGCTTATGCGTTGATTAAATGAGTCAGGTTTTGACACAAAAGTGCAGTCTTGAAATATGTACATTGTGTGCAGTTTCGTTAACACTTCCATAGTAGTGAATCAGTTTTGGTAAACTCCTAGGGATAGTGGTTGTTGTCTAGAATTACACACATTACGCAAAAAAATATTTTACAAGAGAGTAGTGCATCATTTGCTGAAAGATGTGAAGAAATATAAAAAGAGAGCTTTATTTTATAAAAAGAAGAAGCATATTGAAAGCATTGTGGAAAAGGCTTTTGAAGTAAAAAGGAAGGAGGGAGCGACGATGGAGTCAATGTGAGCGCTCGAGCTAATCCGCTGCTCACGCCGGTCGCGTAGCTGATCGACTAGGCGCCCTGCGATGCTACGATGCTCAGTTCGACGTACCGACTGACAGCGGGAGGATCGCCAGTGCTCGGCTCACGGTCTCATAGAAAAACTGTAGCGCTGGCAATTTTCTTCCTAAACTCCGCGAACCATCGGGTGCTGTCTGCCTGGAGCCTGCTAGCTCGGCTCTTGTGGTTTATTTTACTTTTGGCCTTTGATCCACCTGTACCCACTGCCTCAATTCTCATAACGCTCAACATCCCAGGACGCGAGGGAAATCGCCGGTGGCAGCAGCAGCAGCAGCTTCATCGAAGCTCCCTGACCATGAGCAGCAGGGGAGCCAAGAAGGGAAACAAATCGAAAGCTGCCATTAACATCGACTCTAAAGACAATGCTCCTGAAAGCACTTCCAGGTCCAGACTTGAGGTTAGTGGCAATAAAAAAACGCTGGGGCGGCCAGGGGGGGCAGGGGTATCTAGAGATGTAGCTAGTGCTCAGCCACCACTCGCAAAAATGTTTTTGTGCGCCAAGGGACAGCCATCCACCGTAAGCGCCAAGACCCCCTTACCTGCCCCGTCCCTCGAGACTGCCCCCCTGGACCCACTAACCTCCCAACCACCTGTGCTAAAACAACATCATGAGACCGGCCTGACAAAATCAAATACAGCGGACGTGCTGCAACCTGGTGCAGGAACTATTGTGGACTCACCAGGCTCAGTCAAAGTATTGAGCAATTCCCTTTGTCTTTCTAAAGTTAACAGTGATAAAAAGGTGATCGAACTGGAAAGCCAGCCAATTCTAGCTGGCATAGTGTCAAACAAGGAAGACTGCCCCCATCCGAGCTGTCTTGATACTCCCTCTATAGCCCCAGAAACCGATGTCGCTAATTACATTCAGGGCCTGGAAGCTGCGATCGTTGCACAAGCAACCTGGACCCGGGACCGGGCCCAAGAACTTCTACTCGGTATCCGATGGTACAGAAACCACCTCCGATGAGAGAGGGACTGACTCCAGTGAAGATGGCAGCGAGGAATCAATAAAAAGACACCGGTACGGTGCAGCGGCCCAAGAGAACAAGAAGCAAGGGCAAGAGACGTAGTCAACTCAAATGGGATTATTCTGACTCACAGATGTCTTATCCCTTGGATGAGGACGACTCCCATCCAGCCACCTGGGAAAAGACAAATACAAAGAATCTACCAACGGTCACTACAGAGCCCTCATTAGCGTCAATCCTAGCCTCAATTAAAGAATTCCAGGAAGAGGTTCGGGCAGACAACCGAGCAGCTAAAGGGGCTTCTAAAAAGCTACAAGGAGGCCAGAGACGATTGAATAAGACATGCACCGACATAAGTGATCGCGGCTCCATGGTTGAGGGGCGTACTGAATACTTAGAAACAGAGTCCATGGCCACTAAAAAACAAAGCGAGAGCAATGCCACCTGTCTAGTGGATATCATGTAAAAAATGGAGGAGCAGGAAAAGCGCCAACGCAGGAACAACCCTCGCTTACTTGGTATTCCAGAAGGGAAAGAAGGTGAAGACCCTAGGCGGTTCATTGTAAAACTCCTTCAAGAATCTTTCCCCGAACACCCAGGCTGGGACTGGGACCGCGAGGTGCAGAGGGCACATCGCTATCCTTTCAACATAAGGAGACAATGTGACGGCAACAACGCAGAAGGCGGACAACCAAGAGTATTCCTGGTATACTTCGGGAACTTCCTACTGAGGCAGCTGATTTATGACCAGGCTCGCCCAAACTCTAAGAAGGGGGCCAACGGAATAACCTTTTTTGCAAAACCCGACTTCTGCCACCAGACAGTGGAGCGCAGATGGCGCTTAAAGCAGTTAATCTCCCCATTTCAGCAGTTAGGAGCAGAAGTCTACCTCATGAACCCTGCCAGACTTAAAGTAATTTTTAATGGGGGATTTCAAATATTTCTGTCTGAAATTAAGGCTGGGAAATACTTGGAAGAAATTAAGTCCAAGAAGGGCTCAAGATAGAGAGTTTACCACAGGCACAAGCACAGGCACATGCACGGGTATGGGTAATGCAGGGGAAGGACGGGGGGGGCTAAATAAATAGGGATTCCCATGTCTTTTGGCTCCTCCACCCCTTCTTTACCTTCTCATCTTTAATTTTTGGGGGTTCTTAACACTAGCCTAGCTTCAGGGGAAGTACAAATTCTGTCGATTTAGTAATGTTCTTCTTTAAATTCTCAAAGAGTAGAATAGTCGAACATACACTCAATTTGTTTAAGGCGTGATTAGCGGCGGAGTCTCACTATTGACCACCATCATTCAGGTTTTTCCTGATCGCTCCAAGGAAGGGGGGGGGGAGTGGGGTGGTAGGGGGAGGACTTCTTTCAGAATAACACAGAGGAATCAAGGGCACCGTTTCGCACATAATCTTTTATTCACTTATATAATGGACACAACTAAAGAATTCACCAAGGAAGAATATCTAATGAGTCAAGAAATCTCTGGCCTAGTTTATTCAAAATACCCAAATGGCTAAAATAAATACTCTCAGGTTTATTTCCGCCAATATCTGTGGGCTAAACGATGCCTTAAAAAGACAAAAAGTCTCGCAAGGTATACGTTCTTTAGGGGGCGATATCATCTGTCTCCAGGAGACACACATAGAGGGATCACAAAAACACCTATTAAACTCACTAGGGCTTAAGGTTATAGGGGCTACTACACAAGGAGCCAAAATAAAAGGGGTGGGAATTATGGTTGATAGGAGACTTCCTTTAAAAAACCCACGTGTTAAATCCGATTCACTGGGTAGATGGGTAGTCTCCGAATGCCATCTCTTCCCTAATCCCCCTTTCACTCTATGCTCTATCTATGGTAGCAACTCTGATGACCCAGGGGTCATTAATTCGATCTCTGGAGAGTTAGCTCACTGGCCCACTCCAATAATTATCTGTGGTGATTTTAACATTGATTTGCCCTGTGACTGGAAAATAGACAACAAGTGGAAAAATAAAGTTAGAAAACCCTTAGTGTTTCAAGCAATAACTAATTTAGCCCAAACCCATGGGTTGAATGATGTCTGGTCTAAACTTAACTCCAATCAACCTGGATATACCTATTTTTCTGCACCGCACCGGTCATTTGCTAGACTAGATTATTTTCTGATTTCTTCGGCCCTATTAGGCAAATGCACCATAAACACGGCACCGCATTTTATGTCAGACCACAACCCACTTATTTTGAACATCGAGGGGCTAGAGAACTGGAAAGAATCCCCAAGATGGAGTTTCGAGAAAGCACATTTGCAAGACATAGGCTATCAGACTCATATGCAAACCTGGATTCAGGAGTTTCTGGAGATAAACACCGGAACGGCTTCAACCATGGTAGTCTGGGATACACTAAAAGCGGGTATTCGGGGAGAAACCTTAAAGTTCTCGATTAGGAAAAATAAGAAAGATAAACTACAAATGATCGATCTCCAGAAAAAGCTCCAAAATTCAGAAACTAAACTAGTCCAAATGGTTCACACCGGTCAGGATGCTGAAAACTTACAAAAGGAAGTTGTACTAATCAAGGCTGAAATAGGGGCGATATTTGCTGAAAAAACCGCAGCCAAGTGGGCAGTGATGCGAGAAACAAACTATGAATGTAGCGACCGCATCGGTCATCACCTTGCTGTCAAAACCAGACAGCAGGCCACAGACAGTGAAATACTCTCGATTCAATTACCAACAGGGGTTGAAACCAGTGATCCTAGTAAAATACAAAAGGGCTTTCAAGATTATTACACCAAGTTATATTCAGAGGAGAATAGTATGTCAGTCGATTCAGAAGATCCTGAAACTACCAAATATTTAAAGGAGGTAGAGTTAAGACAGCTCAACCAGGATTATCGCGAGCAGCTGGAAATTATCCCAAACTGGGATGCTATCCTGGAAGCCCTAACCAGCCTTCCAGACGGGAAAGCCGCGGGAATGGATGGCCTTCCCGTGGAGTTCTATAAAATATTCGCACCCCAAATTAAGCCCATCTTTCTTGCTGTAGTAACCACCATATTTAACGGGGCTTCTCCTCCTGCCTCCTGGTCCAATGCCAAAATCTCTATATTTCTTAAAAAAGGCAAATCACCTCTAGAGATTGGCTCCTACAGGCCAATCACACGTATAAATTGCGATTCTAAAGTATACTCCAAAATACTTGCTACAAGAATATCTACTGTAGTTGATTCCCTGGTGTCAGAATGGCAACACGGATTCATTCCAAAGAAGGGCACCACTGAACACATTAGGCGGGCCATTACTCTGTTTGATGCAGCACAGGTGACAGGAGACCCGATGCCTTTGATCTTACTAGATGCTGAAAAAGCTTTTGATCGGGTCTCCTGGCGGTTCCTGTGGTGTGTCATGAAGAGGATGGGATTTGGGCCAAAACTCACGCAGGCTGTACGAGCTCTGTACCAGAGCCCGGCGGCCTGTGTGTTGGTTAATGGGAGGTTGACCGAGCAATTTAACATATCTCGGGGCACTAGGCAAGGATGCCCCTGCTCCCCTCTGCTCTTTGCCCTCTACATAGACCCCCTAATCAAGAAGATCGAAAAGAATCCAGCAATTTTGGCAATAAATATGCAGGGAATTGATACCAAAATTATGGCTTACGCTGACGACCTGGCCATAACCACTTCTGAACCTAAGAGCGCTATTTTGGCATTGGAACTGGAGGCACAAACATTTGGAAAGATTTCGGGATATGCATTGAATAAAAACAAAACCCAAATAATCACGAACAGAGAAATCAATTGGATCGATACCCGGATTGTTACGCAGGCCAAATATCTAGGGGTCATTATTACAGCCAACATAGATGAAATTGTAACCGAGAATCTATCCCCCTTGATTACCGAAACAAGAAAAGCCCTTAAAGAAATAGACAACCTACACTTGACTCTTCTAGGCAGATGCAACGTAATTAAAATGACCTATTTCCCAAAACCGCTATATTACTTTCGCTCCATCCCATTGGAATTTAGAAAGGCCCAGCTCCAGAAATTTCAACAACTTTTTACGCAATTTATTTGGGCTTACTCACAACCTCGACGGGCACTAAAACAATTGTCTCTTCCCCGGGAACGGGGTGGCTGGGCTTTTCCTAATATAGCACTTTATTACTGGGCCTCAGTTCTGCAATACAGCACTGAATTGTTGAAGGAACACTCCCTCCCTCTCTCAACCTGTCTTCCTTCACCATTTCGGCTTTTATTGGGAAAAGAGACTCGCGGCTGAATGTTTAGGCAAGTATCCTTCGGATACTATAAGCGTGTTGGGTTCAAGACGCTGATGAACTCCTTTAAGGTCTTCTGCAATATCCGTAAAACCTACGGGCTAGGAATATTCAATTATTATACTCCTATTAATGATAACCCCAATCTTCCTGTCATTTTTGGTAGGAATTATTTACTGGATTGGTATAAGGCTGATATCACTAAGCTAGGAGACCTAATTTCCAACAAAGGAGTTAAATCCTTTGCAGAGTTACAAAGCAAATATGGACTAAAAAACCAAGACACCTTCAAATACCTTACTATTCACGACTTTCTCTCCCGAAAAGCAGGGGGACCTGCAGGATTTTCGGAGAGTGAATTTATTAAAATACTGCGGGCCCCAATGACCCCCCGGATAGGCCTCATTTACACTGCTCTAAACAGCCAAACCCCAGATGACCTGCTTAAGATAGCAGACAAGTGGCTTATAAAACTAGAGGCCCCGCATAGTATGTTCTACAATTCATTGGCACTTTCCCAACGTGACTTACTGTCAGCAAAATTACAGGCGCAACACTTCAAAACCATCTTTTTCTTGTATATTACACCCAGTAAAATTGCCAAATGGGGAGCAGGCAAAGGGACATTGTGCTCCCGGTGCTCGGAGTTTGGTGCAGATGCAATACATATGTTCGCCGCCTGCCCAAAATTCACTCCAGTTCTTTTCAGAATACAAGATTTTCTTGGGAGGGTCATTACACAGACTGTAGTTCTGACTCCCATAACCATACTACTGGGGACTCAGGAAGAGGTCAACAGGGAAAAAGGTGGAGCGCTTATCTATGTTGCTATGACAATATGGAGGATTGAGATCGATCCACCTTCTTTCCCCCAATGGCTGGCTAGGTTAGTTGCAACTTACCATCTTGAAAAGGCTGTGTATGCTAAAAAAGGGCGCAAAGGGCAAAAGAAGGGGCTAGATATCTGGGGACCTTTCACCACCTGGCTGGAACAATCGGAACAGTCTGGATCATATGGCTAATATGACTTCTTTTTTTTTTCTTCTGTATCTCTTTTTGCTGCTTTTTTTTTTCTCTTTCTTTTTTTCCTTGGTGATTCTGAACTCAATATTTCCAAACTGTACATTTCCTCGTGTCTTTGAAACTCAGTACATTTACAGTAAGAGGGGGTGGGGGTGGGAGCTGTAATAAAGTCAAATCTATGTATTTCCTGCATTTGAAAATAAAAAAATAAATTAAAAAAAATAAAAAATGTAAAAAAAAAAAAGAAGTAAAAAGGAAACTGTTTATTTTAGTGTTAAACAGAATTCGATCACTAGATAAACCAATATATGTAATGAAGGCCAAAAGTAGGAGGAAAAGAGTTATTAATAAAAAAATAATTTAGTGATTTTTTTTGGGAGAATGGAAACACAGTTCTAGTTCAGAGCCTTTTTTTAATGAAGAGAGTTATTCACTGAGCGAAAAATTATTGTATGCAGTTGACACCAGTGGTAGAGGTTATGAGGTTAGTGACGGTTGTCCAATGGAGAAAGAGAAAATGGTTGAAAGAAATGCAGAAGAAGTGATAGCTGATGAAGTTTTAGGGAGACGTGCTAAAAACCCTGTGTACACTTGGGATTGCAGTAGTGTTTGCAGTGTACGACAGGAATCTATTGAAAAATTATGTAGTTTTTTAAGAGCCTATACTAAAAAAAGTGTAAAACAAAAGATTAAGCTGTTGCAAGGACTAGACCCTTGCAGAGTGAGAAAACATACTGGTTTGCAAGGTCATTCTCTGGCTTGTCTTTCTAGGAAAGTTTGTCAAAGTGTTTTTCACCATTTCAGAATGCTGACAGTACATCATACTCAAATCCGGAAGTTAGTGAGAAGGTTGTATTATGCAAAAAGTCCAACACTAAAGTTAAGTGAGTTGAACAGAGCTCTTTTGCGTGTGTCAGTATCAGATGTGAAGCAAGTCTGTGAGGATATTGAGTTTTGTTACTTTGGGCCTCAGCAAGAGAGTGAAGAAACTGACACATTAGTAGAACAAAACGTTGAAGACAATGTAGAACCCGTAATTACAGAAAAATTTGAGGATGAAATCACAAAGTTTAAGGTAATTTCAGGTGAAAGACCAAATGTTTCTTGTATTTGTTTTCGGCGAAGTCACTATAAAAATCAGACTAGGGGTGTCAATCTGTATTTTTAAAGTGAAATAGAAGATAATGATAAGTGGATGGAATTTGCAACTTATTTGTTGGTAGAGGATTGTTTTGATTTAGGATGTGAGCAGCGTATTTGCAAATATTGTTATAACAAATTAGATGAGAATAAAATGCCTGCTAGAGGTCTTCATAATAATCTAGAGTTGGTTGCTATTCCTCCAGAGCTGATATATTTAAATACGTATGAGTCTATTCTCATACAATGTGTTCACCCGTTTCAGGCTATTGTTCGTATGGAGCCCAAAACAAGTAAATTACCTCCATCAGAGTTGCAAAGAGGATTGAAAGGAAGAGTTGTGTATTTACCATTAGATTTAAGGAAAAATATTGAAACTATTGGTGTAGATGATGCCGAAAATGAGCCACAAGTCATTCTAGTTAATGGTGTTCCTACTAAGAATAAGAAAATCTGGCAAGAGTTAGTGGATGTTAGAAAAGTGCAAAAGGTATCATTGTATCTGTTAAAAAATAATGAGTACTATAGAAATGTGTTTGTTGGAGAAGAAGAAATAGATTTAGCAGAAGATACTGAAACATTAAGTGGACACATTGAAAAAGTGGACATGTCCAGATGTGAAGAGATCTATGAACATTACAGCGTACATCCACTTCTTTCCAAAGAGGTGATGGGGAATACGATTGAGTTGTTTCAAATGAAAAAAGCAACAGGAAGTCCCATGAGTGTATGGGAAGAGAGCTTGGAAGCTCGTTGTTTCCCGCAGTTGTTTCCAACAGGAAAAGGTGGACGATATGATGAACGTCCTGTGCAGATTCCTGCATCTGAATATCGGACAACAAGATTATATGCAAAAGATCCAAGATTTCGTCAATGTATCCCTTATATGTTTCATCTTCTGTTTGAAAGTGACTTGTCTGGACTTTCATATGCAGTAAATCATATTTTAAAAACTGGAATGCATCTTCAAAATGTAACTGCAAATGATTTTATGGATAAAGTGCATCAGAGAGATGATCATTTAGAATCTCAGTTGATTAATCTGATGGCATGCGTGAGACTAATGAATATTGGTACCGTTGACATGGAGAACTGAAATGTATGCTACGGAACTTGGGAACTCCTACATGGTTTGTTACACTAAGCTGTGCTGAGTGTGCTTGGGATGATTTACTTGAATTTCTTCGAGAGGCAAATTCCAATATAAAAAATATTGAATACAAGAAACCTGGAGAATTGTGCTCTTTGGATCCTGTCAATGTATGCAGATATTTCAATCATAGATTTGAAGCTATGATGTCTTTCATCCGCAATAAAAAGAATCCTCCTCTTGGAGAAGTTGTGGATTTCTGTTGGATAAAGGAGTATCAAGCAAGAGGTGCTCCTCAATTACATATGTTGTTATGGGTCAAGGACGCCCCCAAATTTGGAACAGATTCAGATGAAACTGTTTTGTCTTTCATTGAAGATTATGATACATGTGCTCTTCCCAATAGCAGAGAAGACAAAAACTTAAAACAACAAGTCTTACGATTTTAAAGCCACAGGTGTGGAAAATACTGTTGACGAAAGTACAAGTCAAAGGATAAGTTCTATACCAAATGTCGTTTTGGATTTCCACGTCCTGTATTATCCAAAGGAAGAGTGAACAGTTTTATGTCAGCTGTACGACATACCATCACAAGAAAGTCTCCGAAAAACACCTACAACTTAAGAAGGAGTGAAGAATCAAAATACATAAATGACTACAATCCAGTTATTTTATCCATGTGGAACGCTAACATGGATATTCAGTATGTTGCGGACAATTCCATTGCTGTTGCTCGCTATGTAACGTCTTACATTACTAAACCAGAAAAGACTGAATTGAAAGAAATGTGGGAAGAGATTTCTCACGAGAAGACTCTAAGTAAGAAATTGTACAGTTTCAGTTTGAAGATGTTATCGCATCGTGAAATTGGAGCATATGAATGTTCAGATAGGTTATCATCTGCAAGTCTATATTCCAAAAGTAGAAGAATCATTTGGGTGAGTCTAGGTCTTGCAGGAATGCAAAATCGGGTACTGAGATCTGTTCAAGAAATTGAATATTTAGCAGAAAATGATCCTGAAAGTACAGATATTTTGAAAACCAATATGTTGGACACATACTATCCAAATAGAAGTCATCATCTTGAGAACATGTGTCTCTATGAAGTGCTGCAAAACTACACTTTTAAACGGAATACTACAGAGAACATCAACGATGGAAAATATGCAGTGATTGGTTGCGAAGGATGTCTGGTGAAACAAAGGAAAGTAAATTTAATTAATCACAGAAAATTGAGTTGCAACATTGCTGACAAAAGGGAATTTTACTATTTAGCCCTTTTACAAATGTTCAAACCATGGCGTTCAGAACTGGAATTACTTGGAGATTTTGACAGCTATGAAGATTCATTTAATGCTTCTAAAGATAGCATACAATGTAGTGCTTTCGCAAATTATGTCAAAATGTTGAATGATGAAATTGATCAAGAAGCTATAATTGCAGCTGAGATTGCTAGAGACAGTTCTCAAGACAGTCAAAGTTCTGCTGCACTGAGTCACGTTCCACTAGGACAACCAATTGTTGAAAATGAAGCAGCGATTGCAATGAATGAGGTGGAAACAGCAATGTATCAAGCACAAGAAGATGCAATACAGTTAGGAAACTTGGAAGAACAACTAAATGTTGAACAGAAACAAATATATCAGCAAGTAAAAGAGCAGATTGACCATGGATTACTTCATGAAAAGAGAGGGTGCTCATGTACATCATTTCAACCTATCCGAATGTATGTGAGTGGTCAAGCTGGAACAGGAAAAAGTTTCTTAATTAAAGTAATTACAAGTTATCTGCAAAAAACAACTCGCATTTGTCTTGTGTTGTCACTGCTCCAACTGGGTTGGCAGCACATAACATTAAAGGAATTACTTTACATCGTTTACTAATGCTACCAGTAGAGCATGAGAACAAATTGGAATACCACAAGTTATCTGGAGAAGCTTGTTGTGAAGTTTCAAGAGTCCTGAAGAAAATGAAACTTCTCATTATTGATGAGGTGAGCATGGTTTCAAACTTGATGCTTGCCTTTGTGCATTTAAGAATGCAGCAAATTCTTAAAACAGAGTATGACATGTTATTTGGAGGAAAACACATCATAGTTTTTGGAGATCTACTGCAACTGACTCCGGTAAAAGGACAACCGGTATTTAAAACACTTGCTCATGAAGATACCAGAAAGTCTCTTGGCAGTGTTGCTAATGTGAACATTTGGAGTAATTTTGAATACAAAGAACTGACAACAAATATGCAACAGGCAAATGATGCTAAATATGGAAGTATTCTTCAAGATATAAGAATTGGAGTTCTTTCAAAAAAAGGGGAAGAAGCTTTGGAGAGTCTCATTCAAAAAGGTTCAGCACCGTTCAGGAATAGTCAATAAATATTCAAAGAAATGTTCAAGACGTCAGTCAGTTTCTTGAGAAGATTCTTTTTCTTTATTGTGCAATCACATGGAAATGAAGAATCAGAATCACATTGGACATGAAGGATCTTAGCCGACGCGTTTCGTCTCTTACAAGGAGACTTCTTCAGGGCTAATAGAAAAACATACATAACATACAATTATCACCACGAAAAAAAGAACAACGTGTGCACAGGTACAATTATCAAACTACACATACCTAGAGTACCAAAGCTAATGAAACAATTATAATATAAGAACAACAGAGCCAAGGATGTATCTGCGTCGTGAATCAGGCCTTTGAGATAACAAACCCAAGTTAGAAATGTATACCATTTGAATGCAAATGCTCAATTCAGCATGTCCATAACAAGTATGATAAAAGATGTTAATCACTTTAAGCACAGACATATTTATATTCCATCATGTAAGTATTGAATTTTATACCTTTTTTTTCAACATTTAACTGATGCAGACTGCAAATTATTTGAAAATAGAGCCAGCAACCCAAGTTTTTCACGCTGGCAAAGGGATTTCAATGACGATTGTTAGTCTATAAAAGTCAATGTTTAAAACAAATCAGATGTCAAGAATGTATATATAAACAACATCAGTATGCATATATCATGTGCTTCATGTTGTCATGGGTTTGTTAAAATAAAACAGGTTGTGGTAAACACCAGAGTTAGCTTTAGAGCATGTAGCAGCTATCAACAATCTGGATAAACATTCAATCAAGTAGGAGATCATTGCTGATTATCCAAATGACTTTTTATAGAAGAAATGTATCAATCAATGAGAGCAAAGCTTAATACATCATATCCTGGTTATTATTCTAGAGAAATTGATGGCATAGCAGCTGTAGCCTCATGCTACCAATGAAGCAACAGTTATCACCATCTTGTTCAAGTGAAAAAGTTTCACCCATTACAAAAAGATTTTTTGTTTATATAAAACAATGTTGTATAAAATTCACAAAAAGCAACCCATATCAGTGAGCTGGATATTTCCAATAATTATAATATAAACAATTGCTAGTCATACACACCAATTCAAGGAAAATCAAACAAGTGAGTATCTATGAACAAATCAACAAAAGGAAAAGATTAGTATTTATTTTTGTAAGTCCTAAAATTTAACAAGCAGCTAGCAAGAGCCCGAGCAATAGACATCTAAAAACTTTCTGTTTACAACATAGAAGCTGCTCTGTATTTAAGCAGCTGCCCTTAATAAAGACGCTGTCAAAGAACGAGAGTTCACTCGCTCTCTCAATAATTACAAGAGGTTCTATGCTTCTGTGGATAAAACGCTATGGCCAATCGATACTGCATGAGCTGTGTATAGCGTATTGTAAATGGGCTCAATGAAGAGAAATTTATATATTATCTAAAATTACTAACGATCGCATTGGATTTTATTAAGCTGTCAAAATTAGGTGAAAATTACTTGGGTTGCATATAAATCTAATGCACAACCACACCCAAAGAACGCTGCAATACATTTAAAAAGAATTATGTTTTTTTAAAAAAGGAAGCTCCACTATTTAGTTACTCTTAGTAAAGGAAGACATATCTGAGCAGCAAATAAGTGGCATTTTATCATTTATCAAAAGCTTACCTATAGGGGTATGATAACCCGTGTCTTCTGGTCTTGTTCTTTTCAGTGGAGGAACAGAGTTACCAGAAGCCAGCGTTTTTAAATCATCCGCTCTAAAATCTCCTTCACCTGTGTGAGCATCATAATCAACGACGGCCCAATTGATTAGGGATTCATAGTTTTCGTGTCGGCCATTTGTAAAAGGTAAAACGTAATATTGATATAGTGTAAAGACAATAGTTTCTGGTTCAAGCCCAGGAATCTTGCAAAAAGTTAAACAAATATAAGTTTTTTGTTGACATGTCAGAAAACCGTTGTCATAATATCCAATTGGTATCCTGTTTAAAGAGTGTTAAGTTTAAGCGCAATGTGTTCCATCACGCTATATGACGATGACGTACCGGCACACGCATGGCAGCCATCTTAGAAGAGTGATCATTTTTCCCTCAACATGGTGCTAAATATAAACATAGTTAAATAGGACACTCGGATCATAAAGATTATAATGATACAATGTATCTCACAAAAAATTCATATACAAGGATCAGTGTTTGTCAGCTGTCAATTAAACAAAAAAATCAATCGCAACTGTAGCAACCTTCTTGGTACGATGTATTTATATTAATCTAGATGAAACACGTTGTTAAATGCAGAATTTGAAATTTATATAAGTATAAAAGACATATAGGTAATGTCTGGATGTGCTATCGTTAATTCTTAAAGCGATGTTTCAATTATTCAGATGTTCCCTAAATAGTAAATCTTGTTATTGCGGCGGCCATCTTAGTGCAGTATACATCAATATAACAGTCACAGGCTGCTAACGAAATATCGTTAAGGACAACACTATGCGGAGTACTGTCGTATATATTCAGCGAACGGTTTCAGTGTGTATCTAAACTCCTAAAGTAATGAGCACAGAGAGGATCTTAAACAGCTAAAGAACAATAAATAAAATGCCAGTGACCAATAACAAAAATACGACAAAATTGCATGTAAGTCAGAAGGAAAGCACAGTGAACAATTTCAGGATCAGGTACTAAGACATATAAAGAATACAGTGAAAATTCATTAATCCAGTAATTTGCAAGTTTGTATAAGCGTTTTTAAACAAAATTATGGCAACAATTAGATGATATAAGCTGAGTATCCGTAGCCATGGCTGATGAGTTTTCACTACAGGCACATATAATCCAGCTGGCCTATAGAAAATGATGTAATTCATCATTAAAGTTTAAACCAAACTTATTTGTTCTCAAGCGGCATATCCAGCTCGCTTCCCGTTGTCTAAGCAATAATTCTCTGTTCCCTCCTCTCCTTGGCATTTTAACATGGTCAATCCCACAGAAGGATATATTCTTTTCTCCTGAATGTTCCTGGTGTATATGCTGGGCCATAGGGTATTTTGAGTCACAGTTTCTGATTGCTCGCACATGCTCCTGAATTTGCAGTTTCAAACTGCGAATACTGCTACCAATGTATATCTTATTGCAAGAACATGTGATCATATAAACTGTGAAGGTGGTGTTACAGTTGATGAAACAGTTTATATTGAACTCCCTTGATTGATTGCTCTTAAATTTCTTAAGCTTGTTCTGCCCCAATTTGCATACACAGCAATCATTGCATGTGTAGAAGCCTGAAGGTTTTTCAGGCAGCCATGTTTTGGTAGACGTTTTATTGTTAGTGACATAACTTGGACTAAGTATGTCCTTGAGAGTTTTACTCTTGGAATAGACCACCTTGGGTTTATTTGAGATGATATGGCACATACGATCTTCTTTCTCTAGTAGATGCCAATTTTTTCTCAAGATGTTGTATATATGATTGCTGAATATGTTATATTCAGTGATAAATAGAACTTCAGAATTATGTTTAGTAACAGGTCGCTTGTTGTATGTTCTAGGAGTCAGTGCTTCCTTCCTATCTAGAGAAAGAGCTCTTCTCTCTGCATTATCCAAATATGTCTGATTGTATCCTCTCTTTGAGAAATTAGATTTGATGTGGTGTATGTTCTTTATTAAATCCTTCTCCATGCTACAGTTTCTTCTGGCTCGCACCATTTCACCATACGGTATGGCTCTAATGGTGGATTGAGGATGAGCGCTGGTAGCATGCAAGTAACTGTTGCAAGAAGTTTTCTTCTTGTACATGTCACTTTCTATTCTTGTTCCATTTATGAAAAGTCTTAGGTCAAGAAACTCCATGTGGGTGCTGGAGTATTGAATGGTCAATTTGACATTAAAAATGTTAAGATTCAAATAGCTGTAGTACATATTTAAACTCTCAACTGTGCCATGCCAGATCATGATAATATCGTCTATGTATCGTCCATAGAAGATAATGTTGTTATTCCAGTTCTGAGCTCCCGGGCCCCAGACATGCTCCAGCTCATACAGCCCCATGAAGAGGTTGGCGTATGAGGGAGCAAATCTGGAGCCCATAGCTGTCCCTTGTATCTGAAGGAACCAGTCGTCATTATGCATAAAAGCATTTTTTGTCAAAATGATCTCTGTCATATCAAGCAGCATGTTGGTATGCTCAAGATGTTGAGCACCACGCTTGTACAGAAAGTGTTTGAGAGCTCTCATTCCCTCACGCCTCCGAATACAGGTATAGAGACTTTCTACGTCCATGGACACACAAAGAGTAGATTATCCAAATCCCATTGAAAATCTTCCAATTTGCATAGAAGATCAGAACTATCTCTTAGATAGGATGGTATGGTTGCAAAAAGTGGTCAACATACTGGGCAATATGCTCTGTTGGTCCACCATTCCCAGAGATTATTGGTCTACCAGGGGGGAAAGAGCCCCCCTTGTGAATTTTAGGTAGAACATATATGCACGGTAATCTAGAATGATGAGACTGTAGAAACTTGTATTCTTGATCTGAAATCAGACAAGATTCATGCCAATCCCAAAGTTTAGAATTGATATCCTTTTCTATTTGTGAGATAGGATTGGTGGCCAACTTCTCATAGCACAAGGTGTCATTCAACTGTCTATCTATTTCTTTCAAATAGTCGATGGTATTCATGAGAACTATGTTGCCACCCTTATCCGCTTCTCTAATAATCAGATCCTTATCTTCTCTGAGATTCTGTAGAAGTTTATACTCATCAGCATTCAGGTTATCAGGATGCATACAGCCTCTTTTTTTGTGATGTAAGTCTTCTAGTTCATAAAGGTCACTTGTGACTTGTTTATGAAAGCTATCAATGGCTGAATTGTGTGTTTGAGGTGGTATAAACTTAGAGTTGGAACGTAGTCCACTGTCTAAAGTGTAGTCCTGTATAACACCTAAATTATTTGCTACCTGCATGATATTGCCAACATCTTCTTCATCATACAGTGATGCCAACAAATGAGTGTTATATATGTCAGAGATAGAGAATTCACAATAAACATTGCTATTCAAAGAGGGAACACATTGAGCACTGGGTCTGTCTTAAAAAAAAAAAATTATTTTCAATTTGCGAGTGAATTTAAATAGGTCCGTATGTACATTGACAAAATCACATTTGTTCGTAGGGCAAAAGTTGAGGCCTTTGCTAAGAACAGACTCCTCCTGAGAGGACAAGCATTTCAATGACAGATTTACAATGGTCAGTGCATTACAAGGGGGGAGAATATCCGAGTTTATAGTTTCATTCAGTATTAAACAGTTTACTTGTTGTTTCCCATGTTCTGTTCCCTTGCCCTCATGCCTGATCTTGTGTTTTTTGCCACCCCTCCGCCTGCCTCTTCGTTGTAGGTTTTTGTACGGTTCCCCAAACGGTACCGCCGTACTTCTTGTAAAAAAACAGAGGGGGGATCTGTGGATGGAACACAACTCGTTCCCTCACCAGGATCACTTCCTAAGGAGGAGATTGAGGTGTTACTTGAAGAAATACTGACAGGTTGCTCACATGTTTTTTCTTTTTCTTGAGGTTTGGAAACAAAGTCATCAAACTTTCTAGCAAAGGTAAAGATACGTCCCCTCTTATAGTCTCCCTCATCTCTCAGTATTTTTTTCTGTTTTTTATCCTTAAGATAGAGTTGGTAGCTATTCAGTTCCTTTTTTAGGATTTCCATATTTCTTACAATGACATCCTTTAAGCCGCTCTCATTAATCTCAATTTCTAAGATCTTAATTTCTTCCTTAATTTTCACAACTTTTCTTTCTGAATTAACAATTAGTGTACCCATCATTGTGTATGATGCTTCATAAAGACCATCCTCCCATTCCTTTAGAAGATCCGAATCTAGATCCTCAAAGTTTGGGAAGATGAGAATCCTAAGGCCTCTAGGGATGCGTCTATTTTCAATGTATTTTTTAAGAGTCGCTCCATCCCACCATTTGCTTAATTCACATTTTTTTAGTTTTTCCAAACGCATAAATTTACTTTTCAGGCCCTCGTTCTTATTCAGAATTGGGTTGGAATGTGTTTCATTGGATTGTATTTTATCATTAAAGAGATCACCCAACATTTCCTCTCGTTTATCATCATAGTCCATGATTTGACCTGAATATGTGCAGGAGTATAAAATATATACAGGAAAGAATTCTTTATGTAAATAATATATAAACCTCAAATGACAGTGCTGGTAGCCCACACAATTGATGCACACAGAATGGGGGTAGAGGCTATAAATATCGCACTTGGCAAGTGAAAAAGTGTTTCCTTTAAGTATAGTTCTTACAGTGCAGAGAACCAAGGAACACTGCCCTCTATGTTTCTTATCAGGACAAAAGCCCTGTTACAAAATTTCATTCAAAAAGGTTCAGCACCGTTCAGGAATAGTCAATAAATATTCAAAGAAATGTTCAAGACGTCAGTCAGTTTCTTGAGAAGATTCTTTTTCTTTATTGTGCAATCACATGGAAATGAAGAATCAGAATCACATTGGACATGAAGGATCTTAGCCGACGCGTTTCGTCTCTTACAAGGAGACTTCTTCAGGGCTAATAGAAAAACATACATAACATACAATTATCACCACGAAAAATAGAACAACGTGTGCACAGGTACAATTATCAAACTACACATACCTAGAGTACCAAAGCTAATGAAACAATTATAATATAAGAACAACAGAGCCAAGGATGTATCTGCGTCGTGAATCAGGCCTTTGAGATAACAAACCCAAGTTAGAAATGTATACCATTTGAATGCAAATGCTCAATTCAGCATGTCCATAACAAGTATGATAAAAGATGTTAATCACTTTAAGCACAGACATATTTATATTCCATCATGTAAGTATTGAATTTCATACCTTTTTTTCAACATTTAACTGATGCAGACTGCAAATTATTTGAAAATAGAGCCAGCAAGTAGGCCTGGGCGGTAAAATCCGTCCCACTCGCGGAATTTGCGGAATTTGGGTAATTTCATGTTCCGCGGAGAACGCGAAATGGACCAAAAATCTGCATTCCGCAACTTCGCGAAATTTTTGGCTTGTTCGCGTTCTCAATATGCGTGTTCGCGAGATATTTCACCCCAAGCACGCAAACAGCGATCGCGAACAGGAAAAAAGTATCGCGAACAAGCAATTCCACGTGTTCGCGGAGATTTTTTACCGTTTCGCGGAGATTTGCGTAACGCGATTACGCAAATTCCGCCCACCCCTACCAGCAACCCAAGTTTTTCATGCTGGCAAAGGGATTTCAATGACGATTGTTAGTCTATAACAGTCAATGTTTAAAACAAATCAGATGTCAAGAATGTATATATAAACAACATCAGTATGCATATATCATGTGCTTCATGTTGTCATGGGTTTGTTAAAATAAAACAGGTTGTGGTAAACACCAGAGTTAGCTTTAGAGCATGTAGCAGCTATCAACAATCTGGATAAACATTCAATCAAGTAGGAGATCATTGCTGATTATCCAAATGACTTTTTATAGAAGAAATTTATCAATCAATGAGAGCAAAGCTTAATACATCATATCCTGGTTATTATTCTAGAGAAATTGATGGCATAGCAAACACTTTTTCACTTGCCAAGTGCGTTATTTATAGCCTCTACCCTCATTCTGTGTGCATCAAGCTTTGGAGAGTCGATTACTTTGCAATGTCTTTCCAAATGAAAATGCAGTTCCTGCAAAAGTGTACGTGGAAATTGCTAAAAATAAGTCAGTGATTTCCCTAATGCCAACACTGCATGAGTGTTCAATATTCAACGAAGAATTATTAAAACTGGAAAATGAAGAAATTGTAAAAATGGAAGCCATTGATAAAATACTGCATGAAGGAATCACTATTATTTTGACGGGTAAGTTGAGATCAAAACTGGATTGTCTAGAAAAAAAAATATCTAAAACTGCTGGTTTAGAAAAGACACTATATGCGTGTGTAAACTGTCGGGTAATTTTAAGGCGTAATTTGGATGTAGAGAAAGGTTTAGTTAATGGTGCAATGGGCAAAGTGGTGGATTTTGTGAATTATCAGAAAAAAGAAGGAATTGAATTTTTAAAAATTAAATTTGATCAGATTAAAGAAGTTAAAGAAATTGGTCGTTGTTCAGTTCATTTTTTGCTTGTTAAAGATTTATATGTCCGTAGGAAACAATTTCCATTTTCTCTAGCATATGCAGTGACTATTCATAAATCTCAAGGATTAAGTGTAGACAGTGCATTGGTGAACATTGGATCTACCGTATTTAAAGAGGGTATGGCATATGTTGCTTTTACGCGAGTCAGAACATTATCTGGTTTGTTTTTGATTGATTTTGATGAGACAAAGGTTACTGCAGATGCAAACTGTGTAAAAGAGTATAATAGGTTAAGATGGGTGCATGCTCCAAATTTAGGTCAATATCCTGTATTTGAAAAGCGTGTGGTTGGTCGAAAAAGAAGGTTAGAGAATATCTGTTCTGAAGGTGTTTATGAAAAATTGACAACAGATAGAAGTAAAATACAATCTGTTTCAGATGTTCGTAGTCTTTTGGATGTGTGTTCCGGTTCTACACAATTTACACAAAATATCCAACAAGATGATCAGGAATTTTTAATGTATATGCTTACCATTTTTGAAAAGGAAGGTGTAGAAATAGAAAATATTTTTGGCCTTTCTTACAAATGGGAACATTATTGTGAATGGCATTATTGTGAAAATTGCATGTATACATGTAACACGAATGTAGACACTGAGAGATTTCTGTATTTAACATTACCAGACTGTAAATCAGTGTCTTTCAATAAATTAGTGAAAGGTGCAATTCAAAACATGGAGTGTAGCCAATGTAAATCAGAAATGTTATCCACATTATTCTTAACAAAATATGGAAAATACATCATTTTAACGGAAGAAAATTGGATATTTTAATAAAACAATTTGTAGCAGCACAACTATCAATATCAGGAAGGACTTTTGTAGCAATTGCAATAATTTTCCATGACGGTCCTTCCACCACATCTGGACATTACACTGCCTATCTAAAATGTGACAAAGGGTGGACACTTTGTAATGATGCCCAGTTGGTTTTCAAACAATGTTTGCCTAGTGAATTACCAAATTCCTACCTAATATTTTTAAAGCCAAAGTTTTAGGAAGATAATTCACTCTCTGAGGAATTTATTATTATAATTTGATAGAACTACCATTGGACAATTTACAGAAAGAAGAAGTGTAAAAATACCATTTGGCCTCAAGGAAAGGTATATTTTTCAATTATGGACTTTTTGGTGGTCATTTATTCGGTGATTATTAATGCGGCAACATTTACAGTTTTTTTTAATTTAAAGTTATAAAATTTTGTAATCTGTGAGCATTTCATATATGTGTGATTTGTATTTTCTGGTATTTTACTGAGAATAGTATGTTGTGTTTTTTTTAACAATCTTTCGGATTGTTTTTTTTTTCCCACTGTTAAGTGATGAGTACGATTGAAATCACTATTTTTAGTGAAATTCAATATATTCTGAGAACAGCGAAAAAGGTAAACAAATTACTTTGTGGAAATTATGCTGTTTTATAAAAAATGTATTATTACATGTTATAATCTTTTTTTTTCTTTCACAGATCCACATTTTTAAAACAAGCAATTTATATGAATTTAGATTGCAATGAATATATGAAGAAAATGTATACCATTTTTTATTCCTATTATTGTGAAGGTAAGTTTAAGTAAGTCTCAATATGCAGAATGACGAGGTCTGCAAGAAGCTGCAAAGTTGAAACATGTTTCTAAAAACACTCTGTTTATTCATATGTAGTTTTCAAATCTGACCATAATCAGATATCATGTGACCTGCAAAAAAAGAGATTTGAGGGGTTCATAATATTTCCCATTGTACCTATTGAAGGACCGCAATCATTTCAATCATTCTTCTTTGAACATCTTTGGAGACAAAACTCTGTGCTTACCTTCTATCATTCGCAAGGAATTTTGAAACCGGAAATATATCACTTTTTGTAACATAGTTATAGCGCAAGACACTTTCATATGTACAAAGAGAGGAAAAGGCACTGTGCACTTTTTATACTCCATGTAAATACAACCTCATCATACACACCACTTTGCGTTGAAAGGGTGTTCTATAAGTGTTGTTGTGCATGATTGCACTGAATACTCATAGAACAAGACATATGTCTAGATTTATCAGAAATCATGAATCTCGATATGTGTGTGAATGGCGCACCATTCTAAAATTGGTGTAGGAAAGCACAAGAAAGAGAATTGTTTTAATTTCTCCACATTTTTATATCTTCAATGCATGCTAAAATGTTCAGCATACATTGAAGGAGAAAAATGTGTTTTCTGATTGTTTTTGTGCAGGAAGGTGTGTCTTCCTGCACAAAAACAAACAGCACATGACACAGATATCCTTGCACTATGGTGCAAGGGTGCCTGTGTCACCACATGGCTGCAGTTTAAGCAGCCGTGCAGAGAGAAGCATAGATTTGCAACATATTTATGTACATATGTTGCATCCCTGTGCTTCGGAAGTACTACAGCACACTGCAGTTAAAGAGGTTACTGTGTGATGCTGCAGCACTTCCTCATAGTTCTGCACTTATACATTCACCATACGCTACTAATGCATTCATTCAGTCAATTACGTACTACACATACATTCATTTAAACTTTCACACACTAACAAAGAAATTTAGCTCTCTTTTTAAACCAGGAAAGTTAGTTCTTACAAGAACTTTTTTTTTCTTCTTTCTTCTTTTATAATTTTTTTTGAGTTTTCTGAACAATTAAAAAAAAAAAATGGTTTTTCTGCAAAAAAAAAAACAAAAAACAAAACAGGAGAAACCAAACAATGAACTTCAGGGAACAATAAAAAAAAATTTTAAAAAATAGCAAATGTGACTCTCTTGCCGGCGGCAGATCAGATCGATCGACTGCTCACCATAGCACAAAGTCGCATTGAACTTAGTGCAGAGCACTTTTAAAAATTGAGGACGGATGTCCAAGGTTTGGGCTGATGGATGCACTCTTGATGTGCTCAGCTGCGATGAGGTGGATGGCGCAGGAGCAGGAGTGTTTCTCATCCGTCGGCACTCTTCTCGTGCAAGATTGTTTGGATGAAGGGTCCTCATGTGCTTCATCATACTTGCCGTGCCGCACGAGTATTTCTTGTTAGGATTCCCTCGCGACAGGACTCTTTTGCAAATCTTGCACGTGACCAAGGTGGCATTGGACTTATTCTGCCCCTCGGGAAAAGTAAAGAATTTCCACACCACTGAAGAAAAACACTCTTTGGGTGGTGCCTCCGCCAAAAATCCATCCTCAGAAGTATGAGGTGATGCAGGTGATGCCTGCTGCCCTGAAGCCATTTTTGGTTGAAAAACGTTAGAGCTAAGTGTAAACTTAGTCTAAAAAATCTTCTTCTCTCCAAAGAGATGGTGCTCTAAAGAAGGTCAAAGAAGAATGATTGAAAGGGGTGGGGTCTTTCAATAGTTAGAAGAGGAAGTGTAATGAACCAATCAAATCTCTTTTTTTGCAGGTCACATGGGATCCGCGCACCCTGCGCTGACGCAGCACGCACCCAGCGCGCATCCGCGAAATTGAATTAAAAAAAATTATAGGATTAGATGTAAAAATATATTAGTTTTAAGACTAGTTTAGAGCTTGTCTTCAATTAATATTCACATGAAATACATATATATATGTTTTTTTAAATGTTAAATATTTTGCGGGATCCGCGTACCTACCGCGTCATAGACGCAGATGACGCATCGCAGAAGCGCGTAAACATCGCGTTACGTACATCGAACGTGTCCCGTATAGGCTGGGAGTCGCATACCGGTCGCATTGCAATCGCGCACTAAACACGTACCCAACGCATACCATGCACGGATGCTATCGCGTAGGGATCGAGAATGGTTCACGTAGGGTGCGCGGATCCAAAAACAGTGAAAAAATATATATAAAATAAAGTTTTGAACATATAGTTAAAAAAATATGTTTGAAAAACCCATTAAGTTCAAATAATATTTTTTAATTTTTAAAAGAATTAATTGAAAAAATAAGTTTAAAAAATGGTGATAAAAAAGTCTTTTAAAAAAAACGTAATTAATGAAATTGACACACTGAATTTGAAAAATATACAAATCCAATCAAAATCATTAAACATGATGTCTTCAGAGATAAGTTATAGATAGGAATTAGCATTTAAAAAACCTTTGAAATTCACTGAAAAAACCATAGGTTTCACGCACGTTATAGTTAGGAATTGGCATTTAAAAAAACCTTTGAAATTCACTGAAAAAACCAAAGGTTTCTGGGGTGTTATAGTTAGAAATTGGCATTTAAAGAACCTTAGAAATTCACTGAAAAAACCATAGGTTTCAGGGGTGTTATAGTTAGCTGGACATTTCCCTTGTAAAAAACCCTAGAAATTCCCCTGTTATAGTTAGTTCAGCTAACTATAACTCGCGCCCCCGTAATGCACTTCTGATGATGTCACATATTACATCACTCATGACATGGTCAGTGACATCACTGATGACATCTCAAATGACATCACTGATGACATCACTGATGACATCATCCATGTGATAAATTACTGCATCTTCTCACACCCTAATTTAACCGTTGATACACCAACTCAAAATATCAGACGTCCATTCTGAAAACCATAGATACTCCAATACCAATAACTACATACCCACTCATTAACTCTTAGGTCTACATACACCTCCACTCACTCACCTGTACAGTCACTCATACTTACAGTCACTCCGTACAAGACTATCATATGCATTTATACACCTACATAGACACTCACACACCACCAATCATCCATAGAGGTACTCTCACACCTAGTCAGTCATGCAAATAATTAATCACACTCCCATTTACTCACCTATGAAGTTCTACACACTCAAGTTCACTTACTCATAAGAATGGTACCACATTCTTATGCTCTTATACAATCATCCGGGTAATTGCCGCGCTCTACAAATTTCAATAACATAACATAACATAACATACAAGCACACACTCATCCATACAGCCACTCTCACAATCACACACTCTCAGATATACCCACTTATATACTCTTACACGCATATATATTGCCTTTCACATATGTAGTTACTGACACATGTACAACTGAGATATACATTCAATCCCTAACACACCCATACATACACTCACTCAACCATACAGTTCATCACAGATGTACTCTTAAAACCATGCACCCATAGAATCACCCAGTCACACATCTATGCACAGAGTCACACACACCCTACCCACACAAACACTCAGGCACCCATACAGATACTCAGACAACCAATAAATATCCCATACAGACACTCATATAGCTATTCACAAAACCATGCAGCCACTTATACACCAACAGACAGACACATACAGACCTTCACACAGTTTAGTCACTAGTCTACAGTAAGATATATTTAATGACTCACTTATAGAATCAGTTACGCACCTAGAAAATCATCCATTCACACACGTGTACACCCACTCATTCTTCCACAGGCCTTTCACTATAAATATATAAAACATATTTAAACTTTTCAGAAAAACACACAGTCACTGGATGACGTCATCAGTGATGTCATCAGTGATGTCATTTGAGATGTCGTCAGTGATGTCATCAGTGATGTCACTGACCATGTCATGAGTGATGTAATATGTGACGTCATCAGCAGTGCATTGCGGTTGCGTGAGTTATAGTTAGCTGAACTAACTATAACAGGGGAATTTCTAGGGTTTTGTACGAGGGACATGTCCAGCTAACTATAACACCCCTGAAACCTATGGTTTTTTCAGTGAATATATATATATATATATATGTATATATATATATATATATTCACTTAAAAAACCATAGGTTTCACACATGTTATAGTTAGGTGGATATTTCACTCGTAAAACCAATGAAACTCCCCCGTTATCGTTAGTTCAGATAACTATAACTCGCGCGCCCGCAATCCAATTGGTTTTTCACCATGCGCGCACGGTGCGGCACCCCCGTGATTTAAAAAAAAAAAAAAAATTAAAAAAATGTTTCTGTCTTCGGGGTCCTTCAGGGACCCCCTGACAAAGGCTAGGGGGTCAGGAACTCTCTACCCTGCCCCCTTTTCACGTTCGCCACCTTCCTTTTTCACTCTCGCACTGAAAACAAACAAAATGGCAGCCGACATTTCCTGATTTCGACCGATTCGAACGTTGATTAACATGTAACCACCAATCAGAATTACGCTCGCGCACGTTGCGCGGCTATAGATATGTATGTGCTTTTAACTGCAATTTTCTCAGGAACTACTGAACAGATTGACTCCGTATATGCAAAAGGCACATCCCTGAGCTGAGGACTACCTCTCTGCCAAATTTCAAGTAATTCTGTTCAGCCGTTCTGGCTGTACCTTGGACTAAAGGTCCCTATGGAAAATTGCATGCGGAAAACGCGTTTTATGAGCCCCTTTTTTCTCAGCCCCCGCTTGACGAATCCCCCCGAGACTTTCAGGGTAGGAGCGGAGCGCCCCACTTATTTTGAAAATTTCGTGAGGATTCGTCATCCGGCGCCAAAGTTATTCCAAATAGAATGTTGCGGATTTCCTATGGAAACACGGTCCTAACTATAACTATCTACTGGCGACCGCCAATAGATAATATATATATATATTATCTACTGGCGGTCGCCAGTAGATAGTTATAGTTAGGACCCTGTTTCCATAGGAAAACCACAACATTCTATTTGGAATAACTTTGGCGCCGGTCGACGAATCCTCGCGAAATTTTCAAAATAGGTGGGGCGCTACGCTCCGCTCCTACCCTGAAAGTCTCGGGGGGATTCGTCAAGCGGGGGCTGAGAAAAAAGGGGGGTCCCAAAACGCGTTTTTCCAATGCATTTTTCCATAGGACCTTTAGACACAGCTACAGCCCGAACGGCTGAACAGAGTTACTTGAAATTTGGCAGAGAGGTAGTCTACAGGTCAAGGAAGTGCCTTTTGTAGGTTTGGTGTAAATCTGTTCAGTAGATCCTGAGAAAATAGCATTTAAATCAATATATATATCTGTGGCAGCTTACGGTGCGCTTACCGTGCGCTTACGGTAAGCTTACCGTACGCGTACGGTGACGTGCGCGAGCGCGATTATGATTGGCTGTTAGATCTTAGTAAACATTCGAATCGGTCGAAACCAGGATGCGGCGGCCGCCATTTTCTCTCTCGCACTCTGAGGGGGGGAGGAAAAACAAAGGCCAAAAACATGTAAAGGGGCTGTTTAGACAGCTCCCAACCAGCTACCCTTGATGAAAACAATGAAATTCCCCCATTATAGTTAGTGCAGGCAACTATAACTCACGCGACCGCAATCCTCTGCTGATGCTAATACTGTATTTAGACACTTATTTGCCCATGTCTTCTTCCATTAAATTTTAGCTATACATATATTACAAATATTTTTTTTTCATAAAGACACATATGTCATCAGCAGAGGATTGCGGTCACGTGAGTTATAGTTGCCTGCACTAACTATAACGGGGGAATTTCATTGGTTTTTTATCAGTAAAATGTCCAGCTAACTATAACATGTGTGAAACCTATGGTTTTTTCAGTGAATTTGCAAGGTTTTTTAAATGCTAATTCCTAACTATAACGTGTGTGAAACCTATGGTTTTTTCAGTGAATATATATATATATATTACCTACTGACAGTTGCCAGTAGGTAGTTATAGTTAGGACCTATTTTCTATAGGAAATCCGCAACATTCTATTTGGAATAACTTTGGCGCCCGTGATGAATCTTCGCGAAATTTTCAAAACTTTTGGCCAGCTCCAGTCCGCTCCTATCCTAAAAGTCTTGGGATGATCGTGTAGCGGGGACTGAGAAAAAATGGGGGTCTCAAAACATGTTTTCCCCATGCAATTTCCCATAGGACCTTTAGCCGCAGCTACAGCCCGAACTGCTGAACGGAATTACACCAAATTTGGCAGAAATGTAGACCTTGGTTCAGAGTCGTGCCTTTTGCTTAAATGGTATAAATCCGTTTAGTAGTTCCTGAGAAAATCAAAAGTAAAATCACATATATATCTGGGCGGAGCCTAACCACACATCTCATCGTGAGATCTGATTGGCTGTCAGCACTTCATCCAAGAAGTGTTGGCAGCCATCTTGGGACCAATATACATGAGAGCACCTCATTAAAAAGCATTGCAGTTAATAGAAGGTTTTAAGACTTTAGTTACATTATAAATCGTTTGTTGATGGTACCATACTCATTTTAGGAATTGTGGTATGTTCTAAGGTGATTTTACCATGTGAAAAAGCCTTCTGCTGGGATATCATGAATTATGTTTGAGAGAAAACTATTTTCTCATGCTTTTCCCACAGAGGTTTGGAAGGTGATCTATACGCTAAACTGAGAGCATATTTTCTGTAAATTCCAATTATCTTTCTCAGTCATGTGATAATGAAGTCTGACATTCTCAGTAAAACATGTACATCCAACAAGGGCAGAGACTGCCAGTTGATTCCTTTGTGTTCTACTGCAGCTTCCCTGAGTGTTCCAAAGAACAACTAGAGCGCTAACAGTCCTACTTATGACAAACGTATGGCACACCAGAAGCCATCTTGATTGGAATAAAGTGGTAACACTTAAAACATTTAATTTGCAAAGGAACAAAATGAGGGGGTTCATTTTGCCATAGAAATTATGATTGGTGCTGCAGAAAGAAAAATTAGGGCACATTTTGACTTCTCAAGATCCTCTTCTATTTCATTAAAAAATTCTGACATACAGACTGAAACATGCACTTTGAATACCAGCAGCAGACTTCCCTGGTGAGCAGTAGCTTCACTACAGTGATCTAATGAGGAACTAGAGTGCTACCATTCAGAATGTATGGCAAATGTGTGACACATCTGAATGCCTTCTTGATGGAACCCAAGTAAAAAACTGAAAGTATTTCCTACTGAGGAGACTGCAGTAAATGAGGAAATTAGGAAACTTCATAACAAATAAGTCTCCCAAGATGGCCACCAGAGACAAAAGAGCCCAAAGGTAGCCCAAATATCACCCAGATGTAGCCCAAGTATAGCCCAATGACATAAGTGTGCAAAACACTTATTTTTTGTGTTTTTGCCGTTTTATTTAGTGCAGACTTGTCAGGTATTGGAGTGCTTTACATGATCATTGATTACATCACACAAGAACAAATTCATTTTGGTTGTAGACATGGGGAGATTAAGTGATTTGACCAGAATCACAGAATGTCGAGCTGAAGCAGAAACTCCAACCTGGTTCCCCAGTTGCAAAGTCTGCAGCTCTGGAAGTAACACCACATCCTCTCCCCTAAGTGCAACATTTAATCAAGAAGTCAACTGGATAAAAACATAAAGATAACAAATAATTTAAAAGTGCTTTGTCGCTATTTGAACACTCAGATAATATGTCCTCATATTAGTTTTTTAGAGCACTAACCATAGTTTTGATGCAAATAAGACCCTCTCATATATGTAATATGTATATGTAATTTCTAAAGGAAATGCTCTAGGTATTACAGTTTTGATTACATCAACGTCAGGCGTTTCACACTTTTGTAATAAATATAGAATGTTAGCAATCTAGTTGTTCATTAGGATACTGTTGAGAGGCAGAGGCCAGGGGCACGGACTCTGAAAATTGAAGGCAGGTAGGAGGGTGCAGAGGCAACAATTTGACCACACTGGGCAGGCAGGAAGGGCCGTGGCAGCACAGCAGAGCAGGGCAGTGGAAAGGGGGGTAGGGGCAACAAACTAACAATACAGGACTGGCAAGAGAGGCTGTGGCAATATAATAGACCATTGTGGGCAGAAGGAAGAGGCAGTGGTAGTACAACCATGCATGCCAACAGACCCGAGTTAGCCAGGAAACATCCAATGTTTTTAAGCTCAAATGGGCTTTATTTGATCTGTCTCCTGTCTACAATCCCCTCTTTTTCAATGTAACTCAAAGGGGAAAATCAATACTCCAGTTTTTTTTCAAAATCTCCCTCTTACCAAGTTCAAAATGTTCGCAAGTATGGTACATTGGATCATGGAAGGCAAGAGGAATTGGGGTAGGGACCTGGACTTGGATAACAGAGGACAGGAGGTACATGAAGAGGTGCAACAAACTGACCCTGCAGTTCAGGCATCAGAGTTTGCAGCAGCACAATACACCACACAGGGCATGCGGGAAGGGAGTGCAGCACAACAATCCATAGAAAGCAATAGGGAGGGGACAGGACCATGCACATGGACAACAGAGAACAGAGGGGAAAGAGGCAATGGTAGCTAGCTGACCATAATAGACAGAGAGGAAAGAAAGCTGCAGCTTAACAGACCATAAAGGGCAGGAGGGACGGATCAGGGGCATTACAATGGAACAGACAAGCCAGGAGGGAGGGAATAGGGGTCTGCACATAGGAACAGAGGGCTGGGGGCAAGGGGGCAGGGCAGGAGCAGCAAGATGACCATGGAGGTCAGGCAGGATGGGCACTAGAAGCAAGACACACCATGGAGAGCAACAGTGAGACTATGATGGCATACACACAGACCATGGAGGGAAGGTGGGAGGGGATCAGGGGCAGCTAGCTGACCACACAGGGAAGGTGGGAGGGACCGTGGCAGCACGGAAGACCATGCATGGCAAGCGCAGCACAATGGCTCTGATGGGCAAGAAGGAGGGTGCAGGGGCATGCACAAAGGACCATGGAGGATAGAAGGGAGGGTCAGGACCTGGGCACAGACAAGAGAGTTCAGGGGAAGGGGCCTCACAACAGACCACGCGGGGCAGGCAGGAGGAACAGTTGCAGCACAACAGACCAGGGAGGGCAGAAGGGTGTGGCAGTAAAATGGACCATGGAGGACAGGAGGAAGGGGATAGGGGCATGGCATGTGGACAGGCAAGGTGGAGGTGGCAAGGATAGGTTACAGTCATCTGACAATGCTAGGCAGGTGGGAGGGGAGTGGCAGCTCAACATAACACTCAGAGTAGATAGGAGTGGCAGGTCCATGGAACATGGTGGGCAAAAAGGATGGAGCAGGTGCATGCACAAAGACATTGGAGGGCAGGGGGAAGGAGAATAGGGGCAGCAAGCTAAGCACAGAGGCTAAGCAGGAGGTCAATGATGGGGCATAGAATTGGGCAATGGAGGGCAGGAGTAGTGGACTGGTACATCATGCTAAATTGAGGGCAGTGGCAGCACATCAGACCATTCATGGCAGGAGGGAGGAGGCTAGTCCATGGGTTCAGACAACAGAGGACAGGGAGGAGGGGGATGGGGCAGCAAGTTAACTGTTCAGAGAAGGTGGGTATTAGGAACTTTATTGTTTTTAAAATGTGTGTCTGTGCGAACTACTTAAAATATGAACAAGTATGCAGCATAATCTCACTTTTATTCAGGAAGAAGAGGACGCTTGTGACTGTTACTCCGGGCTCACTTGGCAGAAACACCCCCTGACCCTCCACCCCTATCGCAAAATGTAATGCCTGTGAAAAGGGTAGGTGAACGCAGTGTTATATAGAACATAGTCCTGAGAGCATGATTGAAAATGAAAACTAGATATAGTGTATGGTATAAACTATGCACCAAAAAGTGTAATATAAGATGAACTGGGTGTGAAATATAATATGCAATACATTGTGCGCAATGACAGATTAATTGGAGAGCGCGAGATAGCACAGGCACTAGCGCGTGCTATTCGATATGCACCTTGGAGTGTAATATGCACAGGGCAGTGTTGTGTAACCTAACTAGTCTCTAAAGTTGTAATATAAAGTATGTGCTGGGGAGTGTAACGTTGCATATGCACTGTGACAAAGATATGGATCCCAGATTGTAATATATATGGCATAGCGCTGTGCGTTATAACATAGGCATCAAGGAACGTTAGATGGGGCAATATAACCCGTGCGAAGGCAAGTGTGGCATGACATATTCATGGGGTGGTGTTACAGTGCACGTGGGCTAGAGAGTGTCATAGCATACGCACTAGCTGGTGGAATACAACACAGAGGTGTGTGGCACTCGGCGGGCACTGGTGTGTGTGTAACACAGCATTGGGCTCAGCCAGGAGCACGCTGTGACTCTCAAGTGAGGTTCGTCTTCTTTCCAGAGAGTAAAATAAAAAGTATTACACATCTGGCGATGGATGTGTGTTTTATTAACCGTGAGGGGGGTTTCTTGCATATTTTTGGTCGAATTGTTGTCGAATCCCCTTTGAATGGCTTGGTGTGCGTGTGTATTAAATGTGCCCGTCAATAGCTACCCATGTTTGTATAAATAAACGACAAGGGTGTCTACTTGGAGAGTACCCACCAGCGGGGGCGCCGGAATTAGGCACGGTAGGGCGTCAGACACGTCAGAGCTTCACTAGCGGTGTAAATACATTCCACGTGGATTCATTGCATGCATAGAGTGGATGTGTATGTGGATCTTAGAATTACTGAATAGGTTGTTGTAACTGGTATTGGTATGTACATTCTTTTGAAAATTTTAGTTTCTATTTTTGAATGTGTGTATCAAAGGTTATATTAGGGTGAGAGGAGGTCTGCCACTCTATCACAAGGATGATGTCATCAGTGATATCATTAGTGATGTAATTTGAAATGTCATCAGTGATGTCATCAGTGATGTCACTGACCATGTCATGAGTGATGTAATATGTGACGTTATCAGCAGTGCTTTGCGGGCGCGCGAGTTATAGTTAGCTGAACTAACTATAACAGGGGAATTTCAATGGTTTTGTACGAGTGAAAAGTCCAGCTAACTATAACACCCCTGAAACCTATGGTTTTTTCAGTGAATATATATATAAATATGTGTATATACATATATATATATATATATATATTTATATAACTGATGCTAGCCCTTTGTGTTTGTGGGGACACGTGTCCTACCCCCACATCTGGTTCTGGAATGTTCATCCTTCCCCTGTCAAGGCGCCACACTGTCCCGGGTGACAATAGACTTAGGTTCCTCTGTGTGTGCTAGAGGCAAGCCTTTTGAAGTTTAAGTTGGGCAGTGCACAGCTCTGCCCTCAGCCATTCTAGCTGGATGGTTCATCCTGACCACTCGATGTCTCCTTTGTGTCACTGTTTGAGAGGAATACACAAACCCCAATGGCAGTGCCATTCACGGTCATTGACCCAGGACACTTGCAGAAGGCACAAATAGTGAGGAAAAAAGCAGCTTTCTAAAAGTGACATTTTTAGAACTGTGACTTAAAATCCAGCTTTACCATTAAAGAGGACTGTAAATTACTTTGAGTCTAAATATCATATCTCTATCTGTTCCCAACCCAGAGTTAGCACCTATTAAATTTAATAAGGTAGCCCAGTGTTAGCCAGTGGGAGAGATAGGCCGTACAGTAGTGAAAGAAGACATTAGAAGTTTTTTACTAACAGGATATGTATACCTGAAGTCTACATGTCCTACTTTTTAAATACAATGCACCCTGCTCTATGGGCTTTTAGGGCCTTCCTTAGGGGTGATTTATATGTGATAAAAAGGTAGGTTTAGGCCTGGTGAAGGGTTTATTTTGCCAGACTAAAATGGCAATTTCAAACTGCACCACAGGCTGTAGTGGCATGCCTGAGACAGGTTTTAAAGTGCTGCTTTAGTGGGTGGCACAAGGAGGGCAGCAGGCCCACTAGTAGCATTTAATTTACTGGCCTTCAGTACATGTAGTATCATATACACGTGTAGGCCAATTTTACGGTATTTTAGGGATGGAGCCCAAGCACTTTGGACCTGGTTAGCAATGGTAAAATGCACAGAGTCCTAATTCCAACAAAAATAAATTCAGAAAACAGAAAGGGTGAAGGCAAAAACGTTAGGGGGGAATCCCACACCAAGGAGCTCAGGTCTAACACTTACTTTGGCTTAAGGGTAGAAAACATATTTTTCACCACACGTTGATTAGTGTCTCCAAATGAAAGTGGAAATAATATGGCTTGCTCAGTTAATATGAATATTTAGGTAGCAAAATTGTTTGCAATTTGAGCATGCCATCTGAGATAGGCACCTCGTTGCACTATTAAAAAAATATTTTTAAAGGCCTGTTAACGTTGTATAAACCATATAATCCTACCCTCTTTTCTTCTTTTACTGTAAGAGGAGCCTGCTGTGAGGGACTTGCTTCAGTCCCAGGTGAGACGGACAACCATCTGCTTCTGTGGACATTTTCCCACCAGAACCTTTTGGCATGTGTACTGCAGCAGCAGATGCCTCACTGTATAGGTGTGACTATTACCATGAGACTGAAAATCCTTGAGCTTAAAGCATATTCCTCTCTGCCTGAACTCTGTGGACAACCTCCTCCTGGGAGTGCATCAGATGATCGACTGGGTGTCTCGTCCCATTGATGGTGTGGGAGCAGGCTGACGATGGGGATGCTCTGCAAGTCCATCCTTCTATGTATGCTTTCCTTACTAGGGCAACAAGAATTGAGTTGATTTGATTGGTATATTTGTACAGCGCAACAAATGCCCCAGGGCGTCTTGGCGCTAGAATTGGTAGATCTGAGCAGTGCTGGCGGGATATACAGGATGGATTAGTTGTTAAAGAGACAGGTTTTTAGCGCCTTTCTGAAGGAAAGAAGTGATGAGATGCTCTTTATGGAGATGGAAAGCTGGTTCCAGATCTTAAATGTCCCTACCAGGAAGCTTCTTCCACCCCAGCGGGCCTTCTTAAACTTAGGTGTCTGCAGAAGTTTTGTATGAGCAGATCTTACGCTTCTGGCTGACACATACCATTTCAGGTGCGTCCTCAAGAATTGCGGCCCTGTGCCATGTGGAGCTTTGAAGGCCAGACATTGGGATTTAAACTCAATCCTTTTTTTCACAGGGAGCCAGTGGAGGGCACTTAAACCGTGGGAGACTGATTTGAACCTCGAAATATATAGTACTAATCTGGCTGCAGCGTTCTGCAAGAGCTATAGTCTTAGTAGGTGCTGGGATTCGATCCCCATGTATAGGGCATTCCCATAGTCCAATCTCGAAAGGGCCGATACTGTAACCAGCGTTTTGATTGCGTCGGAAGGGATAAATGGACAGATTTTTCTAATAATAATTTTTAGAATTAACTAGATGGTAGAGGAGAGCCTATTGATGTGACTATTGAATGTTAGTTTGTCATCAAAGATGACTCCAAGATTTTTGATGTTGGGCACTGGGGTTGGGCAATTGCCCAGATTGGCAGACCACCATCTGGGTGACCAGAAGGCTGAGTCAGAGCCCACCAGCAGGACTTCAGTCTGTCTACCGTTCAATTTTAGGCAGTTGGACTGCATCCATTGGTTGACTTGCGACATTCAGCCATTGAAACGGTCGGCGGTCTCCTCTACGTTGCTTGAGACTGACACCACCAACTGGGTGTTGTCTGCATAGGAGCCAACTGAGAACCCAAACTGCCTAATAATCAAGGTCAGGGGAGCCACGTATACATTAAATAATGTGGGGCTCAAAGACGAGCCCTGAGGCACCCCACAAGGCAGTTTGAAAGATTTGGATGAGAAGGCTCCTAGTTTGATGGAGAAGATTCTGTCGGCTTGGTAGGACAATAACAGTGAGAGGGCAGAGTCTCGGATACCCTGCTCCATCAGTCTACTGGCTAGTATTTCGTGGTTCACTGTATCAAAGGCCACTGATAGGTCTAACAAGATCAAGGCGGCCTTGCCCCCTGAATCTAGTATTGTCCTAAGTTCTTCAGCCGCCATGACCAAAGCTGTCGCCATTCCATGTCCTTCCCGAAACCCATATTGTGATCTATGAGGTTCCTGGAAGAAATGTGTGCAGTGAGTTATGCATTGAGAAGTTTCTTGAGAACTTTAGCTGGAAATGGAATTTTGGAAATAGGACGATACTTTTAGTGACTACCTCCTCTTCCTAACTCTATACGCCCTGTGTCTTCAACTTGTGTGCTTCTTTCTCCAGTCCCTCAAGGTATGGTTTCTGATCTTGATGCTTACTTGCAGGTTTTGTGCTCCCTGATGATCAGCTATTGATTACCTGCCTGAGGACCACTCATTCAAGTGTCCTAGGCTAGATCGCGAAGACTCCGTTGTCCCTAGGTAAGGAAAACTTTGCTGGTGTGGGGGAGGTGATGTCTGCAGGAAGATACATAAGGAGAAAGGTGTTGGATAAGGAAGTGGCACACCTTTAAGAGAACTTGGGGTACCAGGTAGCTCCCTTCTCTATCATGTCTTTTGAGATGAATTGCAATGGTGAAATATTTAACCAGTATTACATTCTTTCATCAGTAGAGTAGCCACTCAAACAGGACATTAATGACATATCAGATTAGGAAAGGCTCCTTAAGAGTTTCTCAGTTCCCTACTGATGGCCATTCTGGCTCCTCTTTTTGCATAGTTTGAAGGCTGGGTTTCAGGAAATTCATTCCCTACTTGCTAGCTTTGCTACCCATACCCTTGTTGCCTAATACAACTCTTTTATTAATGACTAGGTAGACAAAATGGTTGCATCTGTCATTAAATGAGCCCATGCTGTTTGTTCTTTGGCTCTCTGTGTTTAAATGCACAGAGTCTATAGGGCACAGTCTCTCCTGAAAGACTACCATGGTTTTCTTGGTGGCTTTGAGGAATGTGCTGACTGCCCCACACAGTTTGATGTGACTTAGAAGCAAATTCTGTTTACTCTAACTATTGTTTCTCTTGTCTTAAAGGCTAGCGCTATCACCTTGTTCCCTGCAGTGTCTACTCAGAGGCAATATTGAATGAGATCATGGAAAAGTGACATCCATGTGGATGAAGCATCCTTTCAAGGGACAGGGGTTAGTGGGTAGCACCTGGATTAGACAGTTAAACAAGCTTTTAAGTGGTGACATCTTGATCTATAATGTTGCTTCCTCTGGTCTACTTTACGAATACCTACTTTCTAGGGAATGGGACCCCTTGGGTAACTGTTGCATCTTTAAGACATAACTTTGAAATGCTTGTTCTTAATGTTCTGATGTTTATTCCTGAAGCGTTGGGTTCCGCCTAAGACAATTACCAGCTGTGGTTGGGTCTGGGAGGTAACACTAGGGCAGGCTGAATAACAATTCTCCTATTTGTAACTGCTTGCTGTCCGGACCAAATTATTACCACATTCTGGCAATGAGCTGCCAGCCCATTCAGCTTGCCAGGTAACATTGTACCCCATTGTGTGTGACTGGCCGCACTGCGATACATAAGGAGAAAGGTGTTGGATAAGGAAGTGGCACACCTTTAAGAGAACTTGGGGTACCAGGTAGCTCCCTTCTCTATCATGTCTTTTGAGATGAATTGCAATGGTGAAATATTTAACCAGTATTACATTCTTTCATCAGTAGAGTAGCCACTCAAACAGGACATTAATGACATATCAGATTAGGAAAGGCTCCTTAAGAGTTTCTCAGTTCCCTACTGATGGCCATTCTGGCTCCTCTTTTTGCATAGTTTGAAGGCTGGGTTTCAGGAAATTCATTCCCTACTTGCTAGCTTTGCTACCCATACCCTTGTTGCCTAATACAACTCTTTTATTAATGACTAGGTAGACAAAATGGTTGCATCTGTCATTAAATGAGCCCATGCTGTTTGTTCTTTGGCTCTCTGTGTTTAAATGCACAGAGTCTATAGGGCACAGTCTCTCCTGAAAGACTACCATGGTTTTCTTGGTGGCTTTGAGGAATGTGCTGACTGCCCCACACAGTTTGATGTGACTTAGAAGCAAATTCTGTTTACTCTAACTATTGTTTCTCTTGTCTTAAAGGCTAGCGCTATCACCTTGTTCCCTGCAGTGTCTACTCAGAGGCAATATTGTTCTTAATGCTTGTTCTTAATGTTCTGATGTTTATTCCTGAAGCGTTGGGTTCCGCCTAAGACAATTACCAGCTGTGGTTGGGTCTGGGAGGTAACACTAGGGCAGGCTGAATAACAATTCTCCTATTTGTAACTGCTTGCTGTCCGGACCAAATTATTACCACATTCTGGCAATGAGCTGCCAGCCCATTCAGCTTGCCAGGTAACATTGTACCCCATTGTGTGTGACTGGCCGCACTGCGACAGCCCAGAAAGCAAGAAGAAGTGAAGCGGGGTAATCGTTTAATGACCATACCTTCTGTTCCATGCTATTGAAAGGTACTTTGCAGGCGGTATCTTAGTGGTGGATTGAAATATGTTAAAAGTGCACTCTAAATGCGCAGCTGACCAGTGCAAGCCTTGCGCATCATACACATGCGGTATCCCCCATTGACCAGCGCAGCATTGGAAACTTACTGCTCACACTATCTATGTGACCGAAGGCTTCTGTAGACCTGCGCTCCTTACCTCCCACAGGTGCTGTAGGACTTGGCCCTTTTTGGCTAAAGTCCCTAAACCTTTTGCTTCCCCCCTAGACCTGTTTCTGACATAGTGTTGCCAACCTAGATGCTTTGGACACTTTGCCACTGCCAAACAGTGTCAAAGTGTAAGTGTTCCCTGTATAAAGTAATGGTAATTGGTTGTCCATGATTGGTATATTTGCCTTACTAAGGGAAGTCCCTGGTCAAGTGCACTATGTGTGCCAGGGCTGGTAATGCAACTGCTACTAGTGGGCCTGCAGCACTATTTGTGCCACCAACACAAGTAGCCTTAAAAAAGGGAACTCAGGCCACCCATTGCAGGGCCTGCGCGCAGTTTGTTAAACTGCCATGTTGTTCTGTCAAGTGCATTCACTTGCCAGACCTTACCCTTCCCTTTCTGTGTAAATCAGACACCCCTATGGTAGGTCTAGGGCACCCCTGGACAGGGTGCAGTGCATGTGAAAGGTAGGACATGTACTAAGGTGCGTGTCATGTCCTGACAATGAAATAATCTCCATTTTCGTTTTTCTCTGTTCAAAGCTCATCTTGCCCATAGGATAGAATGGGAAGGCTGTGTAATATGTTTTCCAACCTATTTTCCCAAGGGCCTTAAGATGGAAAGGTGAAGTTTAGTATGCCTGAACTCACAATGTAATAACACATCTTTTTATGTAAGTGGTTTTTGCATTGTGTGTTAAGAAGCCACTCTTTTAGAAGTGGCTGAGTTTTGTGCTCTAACATTTCTGTGTGTCTCTGCCTGGCTGTGGATTGACTGTCTGGATTTGAAAGCAAAAGGATCTGGGGAATGTCTTGACCCAGGGGAGGACGTGCGACAACAACAGGCTGACCTGCATTTGGAGTGTAGAGGGAGGAGGAGCCCTTAGAGGTGAAGAGGCCTGGGTTGCTGCTATAAAACAATTGGCTCACCTCCTGCTGAGTGATTGAGAATCAAGACCCCCACTAATCAAAGGAAGAAAGGTGTCACTGGCAGGGAGGCACCCAGAACTGGTCTGAACAGGGGTCAGTGCCCCCTGAAGCACAAATACTTCAAAGCCATTGAGGGGTATAACTATGAAAGCTGGAGCCCCTGAACTTTGGAGAATGGCTTGATCAAGTGTGAACAAGACTGGAGCTACTTCATGGTCAAGAGGACCTTTGCCAAGGAAGAAACAACTGAAGAGACTGAAGGATAGGACTGACCCTTGCTGTGTGATCTGGGGCTGGCCTGCAGTTTGCTGTTTCAACCAAGGAAAGGCTAAAGAGACTTTGCTGTGTGCTGGGTCCCCCTGCTTGAAGGACTTTGCTGTGTGCTGTGTCCTGAAGTAACTATCCCCAGGGGCCTGAGGTGAGCTGGCTCCCTATTTGGAAACACAGGAACATAAAAATTTCCAGGAGAGTCTCAGCGGTGCTATGGGAGCATGCCTGTTGCAGGCTGAGAACCTCGTAAGTACTGACTGTGATCGTGGGCGCCTAGTGCCCAAGTGAGTCTCAGTGACACTGTGTGCGTGTGCTTTGTGCAGCACTGAGACCTTCAGGAGGATTGTTCAAAATACAGGAGAACAGCCCCTATTAAAAGGATAACCTCTCAACAAGCCACAGAAAAGCATCCGTATTCTATAACATTTTTTTCATTTTTTTATTATAAAAATATAAAGTTATTAGTCGATTTTTCTATTTTCACATGAATCATCCAATTTTTTGTTCAAAAATATTCTTGTAAAGCCCGCTATTCATCAGGCTACGATCAACGAGGCAGTACAAATTACAAAAAAGCAACAGAATAACATATAAACAGTGAATCTGTGCAATGTATAAAACAAAATACCGTACAATTGTATAGACAATACAGTGTATAAACATAAAAAAAAAACAAGCAGGTTCGCCAGTCGACAGGTATGCCAAATACCGTACAATTGTATAGACCATACAGTGTATAAACATGAAAAACAAGCAAGTAGATTCGCCAATCAACAGGTATGCCGACGCACGTTTCGGAGCCTTCCTTCCTCAGGGCGTTGATGGCATTTCAAAAGGCGAGAATAAATTCATTCATTCATTCAGAAAGTCTTTATTTATGATTATTCATCTTAAAAGACATACTATACAAATCAATTTAAAATACAACAATCAGGATTAATAACATCGTAGTTACAATATAGTAATCAGAATCCCGGTAGCAGAGACGCTACGTGTCGAACACGAAGTCTTGAAGCGTTTGGCACACGGACTTGCCTATTGGACCCGGGAACACGCAGCGTTTGGCACACGGACTTGCCTATTGGACCCGGGAACTACAGAGACCAGAGGGACCTGAGGCAGCGAGGGGCAGCGTCATCACCAGCAGCCCCTCCCCTTCTACCGGCAGGACTTGAAATTGACCTCGCGCCTCCCGCTTCGCGGGACGCGCAGCGTTTGGCACACGGACTTGCCTATTGGACCCGGGAACTACAGAGACCAGAGGGACCTGAGGCAGCGAGGGGCAGCGTCATCACCAGCAGCCCCTCCCCTTCTACCGGCAGGACTTGAAATTGACCTCGCGCCTCCCGCTTCGCGGGACGCGCAGCGTTTGGCACACGGACTTGCCTATTGGACCCGGGAACTACAGAGACCAGAGGGACCTGAGGCAGCGAGGGGCAGCATCATCACCAGCAGCCCCTCCCCTTCTACCGGCAGGACTTGAAATTGACCTCGCGGGACACGCCGGGCTAAGCCCGGGCAAAGGGCGGGCCGTCTACGGCCGTCCAAGGCCGACCGAGGCTGGGCTGGGCCTCCCCCTTGTTCCTGCACACTCTAACGCTGTCAACTTTCCCTGACCCAGGTGACTGACTTGTGTTTTGTCTCCCCCTTGGTATACTGGGGCTGCTTACTACAGACCTCCGCTTGGCCTATGTGTCCTATTCTTTATATTGTATGACTGTATTCGTTTTCACTTTACCTGCGTTTTGATCTCATCAAGTTATCCAACATGGCCAATCACACGCCTAAACCAAGATTTTCTTTGGTTGGGGGTTCAGTGAGGGGGACACTTGATCATTTTATTACTAGGGCCGCTTCCGTGCTGGAAAAAGAGATCGCCATCACGGAACGTCGATTATCATTGGACCCTGCCCTCCTGAAACGCTCCTCATTGGGCCATATCCAACAGGTCGTCTCACCGCCACCTAGGGCCTCTGACCTTGACTTAATCTCCGACTCTGGCCCACTGGCGCTTCACTCTGACACAATAGACACAGAGTCTATTTTAATCGAGCCTGACATCCGCCCTTCTAACTCTCATCCCACTGCAGGCACTCCCATTGTGGACCTATCAGCCACTCACACTGCAAAGATTCCCAAGCGAATACTGGTAAATAATAGACCCAGCTGCTCGAAGGCAACAGCAAAAACTACTCGGACTGCTCCAACAAAAAAAAGGAGAAAGGATGGCTCCCCGGACGTGCCTAAAACCAAGCCCCAACCAATACGGTCTCCTATACAAACCAGGCCCCTAGTATCCCCAACGCAGCCTCCTATTTCGCCTTATTCCAACTTACTTACCGACATAGAGCATCTGGTAAGATCTTCACTCTCACCTTTAATAGAGAGAGTTAAGAATATCGCAACACAGCTAGCATGTCTGGAAGCCTCGCACGCTTCTCTCCTCGCATTAAACACTGAATTGAATTCCCATTTATGTAAAAATCCCACGGCCACCCATTCTTTTCCTCCCACCCAAGCGATTATTCAGTCTAACACATTAAATCACATCCAGAACACACAAGCTTCCCCGCCTACCCCAGAGGTACAACCCACTGCCAAAGGAGCATCCAGAGTAGACCAAATTCCCATTATCACAGCGCCCCAGGGTACTAACATCATTAGGCAGCCTTCTCCAGTCCACAAGTCAGATAAAAGCCTACATATTGATCTGCCCCCTGAAGCGGCACCTTACGTAGTCACCCTTATTAGTGTCCCAGTTCTTCCTCAGGGTAAAACGGAGAGCTACCAGGAACTCAAAAATAAAGTAGTACACTGGCTGACTCAGAATAGACCGCTCCCCCCTGAAATTAACGGCGAAATCTTACACGTCAGGAGACTGAACTGGCTGGGCCCTAGACCCAAGGACAAACAGGGTGATGTCATCATTATTAACTTCCGAGATCGTAGAGTCCTACCTCACATAGTGGACTGGTTCACCTCGGGCAGGGGCTCTGGAATTCTAACGACCGATCTAAGTTATTTTTACCCCCGTTCCCTTCTGACAAACCCCACACCCCCACACCTATTACCAAGGGTCACCCCAGAGCCATCCCACTTCACTATTCCTACCTCTAATAGTTTTGCCACCCTCTCGGAACTGAATGATCAGGATTGACTCTCCCACCCGGGACCTACGGCTGACAATCCACCTGCCATGAGCATTATGTCACCTACTTTATTATTAGATAACTCTAACATCACGACTCATACCCTGCTCAATAGCACTGCGGGGTGGAAACCATTTCCTGTCAACGTTCCCCATTTTCCATCTTCAGATTTACCGTCTTCGCCGGCGGGCCTGACTACCAATCTTTCTTTTCCCTACCCGGCCCTTAGTGACTTTCCTTCTTCGATAAATTCCCCGCATCCTCCAGAAACTGTTAAGGCCGTAACAGACCCGCCGACTAGTTTAATCCGCACGACTGAGCCCCTGCAGGGTGACAGCCTCTTGTCTTGGAACGTGGCAGGTCTCCTCGACAAGTTGTCTAACCTCGCATGGACCCAAATCGTTTCCCGATACAGTATTATCTGCCTCCAGGAAACCTGGACCCCTATAGAGCTCCATCTCCTAGGATATCAGAACTTCCACACCCCAGCCTCCCCCAGTCCTCACGGCAGATACAAGGGAGGACTCACGACCTACATTTCTGTAGATTCCCGACTAAAACCTACCTACATTACAGGATCCTCCTATTACCAGTTAATTAGTTTGACCGGCGGTTCCATTTATAACATCGTCCTGGTCAATTTCTATAACAATATCCCTAATGCATATCTGGACTCGGTGATTAATGGTTTAAAATCCGACCTAATGAACAAAGAGTCCCAAAACAACTCTGATGCCCTAATCATTTTGGTAGGTGACTTCAATTGCCCGCTTTGTTTTCAGAACATCAGTGGCTCCTGTGGCCGGATGACTGAAATGGATGATTCACCCAACCATTTCTGCCACACTAAATTGGGTGATTTGTTAAACGGATTATTATTTCATTTTAATTTATCCTTTGTTAATGATTTATGTCTTCCCCCTAAGTCCTTCAAACCTACTTATAATGGGAGAGGTTGTCACTCTACGATTGACTACTCACTTATATCCACAAGGTATTCAGGTTTGATAACTAATTGGGAGACCCTTGACATTCCCATCAGTGACCACTACCCCATCGAGGTCACTTTAAAGCTAACCCCGAGCACCAATGGCACGGTCAGGCAGAACACCTTCTATTCCCCTCCCCTGCAGTTGGTCACCACCATGGGCCTTTTTCTTAAATGGGACAAAGTAGTCCCCTCTATTTTTCTTAAAAGGTTAGTTACTAATACCTATGATCATTTTCAAATATGCCTGTCACCTACGGAGAATCCACAGATAATATCTAGTTCTTTCTCCGTAATTATGTCAGAAATTAAATCTCTCCTTGCGTGTGTGCCAAAGAAATCTGCTCCTTCCCCCCATGGTTGGTTTGACAGGGACTGCTCCAAAGCCCTGCGTTTGCTGAAAGCAGCTCTGAAATCCAACCCCAGAAACCGTCAAGAGATCCAGTATGCTAGACACAATTACCGCACCAAGCGCCAGGCGAGGAAAAAACAACTGAAGCTGCTGGCCTGGGCAGCTCTGGTGGAAGCTTCCGAAAAGAGAGATAATACTGCTTTCTGGAGGGCAGTCAATGCCCCCTTCTTCCGATCCTCTCAGCTTTCGACCCTGGACTCAGCCATTACCCCTGATACCTGGGTTACTCATTTTAGTAACTTATACAATCCTATTAATTTGGATAATCCCCCAACTGAGTTTGATTCTGTATCCAATCCCTTTCCCGACCCAACTACCCCTACTTCTTTTCCCCTAAATATTAATTTTGATCCCGTTGAAGTACTAATGGCTCTGAAAGATAGCCCCTCCGGGAAAGCTCCAGGCCCAGATTGCGTCCCTATAGACGTTTTTAAGTCACAGCCTGATTTATGGGCCCCCCTGCTCACTAACGCACTGAACTCTCTGAACACCACTGGCTTCATCCCCACCTGGCCAGAGGCAATTGTTGTCCCGATTTTTAAAAAAGGCGCGAGGGATAATCCCGCCAACTATCGCCCTATTTCACTTTTAGACTCCCTTATGAAGGTTGCCGGGCGAATTATTTTAAACAGACTTCACGACTGGCTAAGTACCCAAGACATTATCTCTGACATGCAATATGGTTTTAGACAAGGCAAAGGAACCATCGAACAGGGCCTAAATTTGTCCCTTATAATAGCCAAGTATACTCAGGCGAAAAAAGGAAACCTCTTTATAACTTTTGTTGACCTTAGTTCAGCATTTGACTGTGTTGACCATGGGCAGTTATGGGATTCCCTCACAGAGATTGGCTTAGACCCTACTATTATATTATTTATCAAAGAGTTGTATAGGGATGCATCGGCCCGCGTGAGATATGGCAACAACGGAGAATGTTCTGACAGTTTTCCTATTAGACGAGGTGTAAGACAGGGTTGTATTCTAGCTCCCTTACTTTTCACCCTTTATATCAACTCTGTCAGTCACCACCTGTCTAGAACTTTCCACGACTACCCAACAATCAATGGTAAATCGATCCCCATTTTGCTCTACGCAGACGATGCGGCCATTATGTCCCAGACTCCCATGGGGCTCCAGAGGGCAGTTACTGAATTCACTGACTTTATGTCAAAGAGAGGCCTAAATGTCAATACCTCCAAAACTCACACTATGTCCTGTGGCCTAGGGATTGGAAAAAAGCCATGTACCATCTTCTTGAATGGTAATAAATTAACCAACGTTGATAGTTTCCCTTACTTGGGCATCACCTTCAATAAGAGGGGTACCTGGAGAGCTGCGGTCCAAGCTCGAGGTTTAGCAATGTCTAAAGCAATAGGTGCACTGACAAATTTTTCAAAGAAGCTAGGGGGTCGCCCAATACGCCCTTTGCTCCAGATCTATCGGGCGAAGTGCACTTCAACTGGCACTTATGGGTCAGGGATCTGGGGGATCGAACCCGCCGAACAAATCCAGCGCCTTGAGAATGCTTTTCTACGCTACCTCTTGGCTGTTCCCCCAGGCACTTCTACCCATATGGTGCACACAGAATTGGGCCTCACACACATTGCAGACACAATTAATTCCTCCCCCCTTATCCTATGGCACAAAGTCTGGATCAACGAAGAAACCCCATTCAATAGGGAAATTATCACAGATTGTCTAAAATTGACAGAGGTCAGGAACAGTAAGTGGCTGAATTACGTAAAAGGGTTGTCCACTGACATCGGGCACCCGGAATTTTTTGCTGACCCATCAACCTTAACTCACATATCCAAAGCCGAGCTAAAGCGACTTGTCTTAAATCATCTTTGTCGTAAACGCTGGCTCCTAGAAATACAGAAGACCACTATTGTTGACTATCAAAACCTGATCACTGTGACTGGTATTCAGCAATATTTACTACTAGAACCATCCCCATTTACCCGCATGCTCCTGACCCGTTTCCGCACCAACACGTTTTTTAGACTCCTAACCTTTCCCAACCCAAATTGCTGGGCCACCGACTTACAAAAATGCCCTTGTGACGGCCTCTCGTCTCAATCTAATATTCACTGCATCCTCTTCTGCAGATTTTATCAACTGCCAAGGACTACTTTTCTAAAACTATTGCTGAAATCCTGGGGCATACGCTCATGTAAATTGGCATACTTCAAATTAAAAACCCTGGAAACCCCCTTAGTCTTGGCAGCTATGTCATCCTATCTGAAATTGACGATGAGGCTGAGGTCATCAATGCAACCCTAAATGGCCCTACACTTTGTTGCCTGTCTGTACTTATCTTTTTAATTTCTGTGATTTTAATCATGTTATTAATTGCATGTAATTTTACCCGTTTTAAAGGATTTTCATATGTATGTACTTTTTTGATATTGTTTTTACATATCGAATAAAGTTCTATCTATCTATCTATCTAGTAACACAATTCATTAAAATATAAAATAGTCATAAAATCAGCTTATAGATAAAAATGGAAGGAAGCTATGTTGTGCTGCGATCCTCCGCTCCTTTCCCTGATAGCCCAAGACCAACTAAGGAATTTGGCTACTCCAACAATAATTAAGTCTTTGTCACCAATTTTTAACAACCTTTTAGCAGTCAGGGCAGAGGCTGTGCCCAGTGAACGACACACAGGTTTAAGCCATGTGTTTCTAGGTAATTGATAAGCTGGGCAAACATAAAGGAGATGGCTTATGTTTTCAGTATGTTCAGGGCAGAACAGACACCTGTCTCCCAAGCCTGTTTTCCATTTTCTGGTAAAATCCCTTAGAGGGAGCGTTTCCACCCTGAACTGGTGAAACAGCCTACGATCTCTGGGCTTGGTAATCAAGTCCCAATAAGCTTCAAGAGAAGGTTCGTCTTTAAAGTTCAAAAAGGCTCTGGTCAAAGGAGAGTCCAGTAGTGTGGTATGCCTTCTTGATTTGACCAAACACCAAAAAGCCACTCTTAAATCTGTTTTTGTTGGAATAACAGTAGATGCCGGAAAAAACCAGAGGTCTCTCATGCCCATATCAATAAGGAGGTTTTTGATGGTTTTTAGCCATGAGATCTTATTATGATAATCCAACCCCCTTACTTCAAGAAGGGCCTTAGAAAAGTGGACTAATTCCTGGTTCGACCACAACCTTCTCCAGAAATATAACATGTTTAGCTTAACAACATCCTCAATTGGATTACAGCCAAGATCAAACAGTAAGGGAATTCGTGGGGTCGATTGTGGGAGGCCTACTAGTGATCTGAAAAATTTATTCTGGGCCAGTATTAGGTCGGACAAGTTACAATTCCCCCAAATTTCTGCACCGTATAGAACGGCTGGAGCTATTTTCGTTGAGTACAACTTGATTACTGGGGCTATAGGTTTGCCGAGGGATAACCTGTGTTCTCTTAATAGAGCTCCCGCCAGCTGTGAATGTTTCAAAGCCAAGAGCTTCATCTGGGGGGCCCAGCTCATTTTCTCGCCAATGGTAATGCCCAAGTATGTAAAGACCTTGGCCTGTTCTAGTGGCTTCCCCCCCATAGAAACTTTTGCTGAAACATCACCTGCCCCATGAAGGACCATAAATTTTGTTTTGTCCACATTAATCTCTAACTCATGTTCGCTGCAAAAAGCCTCAAAGCGATATAACGCCCGTTGTAATCCCTGACGAGTTTTGGATATTATCAGGGTGTCATCAGCGAACATGAGTAGAGGTACCCTTTGTCCGTCTAATTTTGGTGCGTCGGTGGGGTGGTCCTCAAAGTAGTGTACTACCCCATTAATAAACAACGAAAACAGTGTAGGTGCCAGGACACACCCCTGCCGGACTCCCTTCTCGACCTTAAATCTTTTAGTGACTTCGCCTGGTTTCCCCCACCGGACCTGGGCATAGTTGGAACTGTGGAGCTTAACCACAAAGTCAACTAACTCCCTGGGCATCCCTAGCCTTAGTAAAACTTCCCATAATTTGAGTCTTGGGACAAGATCGAATGCGGATTTTAGGTCCACAAAAGCTGCAAAAATGAGGCCCTTACCCAACAGGACCTCCTTCCAGTAGATTAAAACAAATTTAAAAACCTGATCCAGTGTCCCCATGCGTGCCCGGAACCCAACTTGGAGGATAGATAAAATCTTGTTATCCTCAATCCAGCTGTGTATTCTACCTAAAATGACACGAGCAATAATTTTTTGCAATGCGTCAATAAGGCTAATTGGCCTGTAATTCCCTGGTGCAGCACGGTCTCCTTTTTTAAAGATCGGTATTATTTCAGCGCCCGACCAGGATTCGGGGAAGGGAGTTCCCCCAGCCAGGGAATTCATTAGGTTAGTAATGTAGGGAACCCAAAGTTCCTTATCCTGTCTAAACAGGTCTGCGGGAATGCAGTCTGGACCGGGGGCTTTGCCACTGGGTAGGTTTTTCAGAACCGCTTCAATCTCCTTGGTGCTAAATCTTAATGGGACCTCTACATTTATTTGTAAGATAGTGGGACTAGGAGTTTGTACTGGGCCCTGTTGATATTGTGCCTTGAAGTGGGCAACCCAACTATCAGGTTCCACATTGTTGTTTGGGGCTAGAGGCCTTCGTCCATCTCCCCGCCTTATTAAGTCCCAAAAATGGGACATATTCCTGCCTTTACAGGCTTCCAGCAGGTCCTTCCAGCGACCCTCATCCCACTCTTTTTTTGCTTGTTTTAAGGTGGATTTATACTTTATCCGTGCCTGCTTGATCAGTACATAGGACCTAGATTTAATAGCAGACAAGAGGGCTTTATGGGTGGACCTACAGTGAGCGTTGTACCATGTAATGGGCTCATGTTTCTTATTACACCCCATGGGTTTTGTGTTGATAAAGTAGGTCTTAAGCCTATTTATAAGGTCCGAGTGGATTTTTGGCAATTTATCATTAAGGGACTCTTGTGTGTTACAGGTGTTTATTTTGCCCAATGCACTTGTTATCAAAGCCCTTACTCCTAGCACCTTGGACTCGTCCAGTGCCACCTTGTCCCATTTGACCCGCCTAAGGTCATTGCCAATTATTAATGGGACACCACTTTTTGTTAAATTTTCTCTAATCAGTTGTGCGTATCTCTGGATATCCACTGTCAAAATCAGTGGATTATGATCGCTTTCAGGCCTAGCTTGTATAACCATGTCAGACACGATGTACCAGATTTCCAAGTTGACTAGAATGTGGTCAATTCTGCTTTTCGTTCGACCATTATTAAAGGTCGGTGCTCCCTGGGCATCAGATTTTGTTCTGCCGTTCACTGCCCTGAGACCCCGTTCCAGGCACATCCCTTTGAGCTGTAGCGCTACCTCTGTCCATTTGTTTATGGGTTGGGAGGTTAGCAAGGGGACGCCCCAAAGGGCATCCTCCTCCTCGCTCAGCCTATCATCATCGCCATCCAGGGGTTCGAAACATGTATTGAAATCCCCCAGGATGATCAGATTGTTTTTGATGGAGCCTTCCGCAAGAAGGGATTCCAGTACTGTAATGGTCTGGGAGCTCTTTCCACCCCCTTGTCCCCTAGCATATACATTAACTAAGGATAGTGTTGGCCCATTCTGGAATTTAAGTTTGATTCCCAGGATGTCCGGGTTGTCAATAGGAATTTCTTCGATAGAAACCCCATGAGTTTGTCTGACCCAAAACGTCAGGCCCCCTACCGGTCTACCCCTAGGCCCCTTTCTCGCGGGTCTTGAGAAATTCAGGTAGCCAACATTATATATATTCTCTACGGCCCATGTTTCCTGGAAAGCCCATATATCCACTTCATTAACTAGGGTTACCCAGTCAACTATGGCAACCTTGGATTCCAGGCCGGCAATATTCCAAGAGGCAATGGCCATGGAATCACTTGGGACTAGGTTAGTTGAAATCCCGGCAGCATTTGGATGCACAACAGGGTGTCTATCAGGGCTTATTTGTGATGAATGAGTTGCCCTAGGATGAGCATCAGGCTTTGGGCGTGGAGGATGGTTGCTTATTAGAGCCTCTACGGTGGTGATAACTACACCTTCCATATGAACTCCTGAGCCACCCTTTCTTTGTCAATCTATGTCTTCGAGGGAAGACAGTGCCTCGAAGCGATTTTTGGATACAAATCGATGCTCAGGGCCTGAAGTGGCTCCCCTAGGGGTTTGGTCATTTATGTGATGTCTTACTGTGTCCTGTTTATAGAAATACCCTAATGGCAATACACGGATTGATGACCAATCGCTTGATACATATCCAGCGGAGTCGAGGATATCATAAACCAGTTCCGGTGACCTAAAGCTTAGAACCACACAGTCCCCAGCGATAGATTTTTCAGAGTGACCAACCCAATCTATCCTTCTAACCATTTTAAAGTCCCTGTATAGCCTATTGTCTATATTTGTCATTTTGTTCAAATAGTGCAGGGCTTTGTTCTTAAGAGACGTCCAGTGCTCTTGTGAATTGTGTGGTAATATGGGCACGTTTGCCAAGATAACAGTATATGGGGTTGCTTGGGGTGGCAGGTGAAGAAAGGGGCACCTAGGACGGTCACCTGTCATGTTATTGATAGCCTGTCCTCGAGTCTTCATAAGAGTCGAAGTTCCGTTGTTCGATGATGCTACCATGATGGGTATGGATGGCGGTATTTTTGCCCTAACTACCCCCTCTTGATCTCCCACACCCCCCATTCGGTCTAGAGAAGGAGTGGCCCTAATCTGATTATCACAATTTTCCTTGGCAGGTGGCAAGGATAAGGGCGACCCTGCAGCTGCCTGGGTGCGAGATTTAAGCGTAGCCGCTTATGCTGCACAAGCACAGGCCTCCTCTATTTTATCTAACCTATGGACTACCGTGTCAAGGCGTTTGCATAGTGGCCCCAGAATGGTAGCTAACTTTTCTTCTAAGATGGAGGTAAAATCCCTAATAGTTAATAAGGGATTTGCCACTGCTGGGTCGCTAGCTATCACTTCATTAAAGGAGATATTTGAATCATCTAGGGCAGGAGTGTTGGCCAGATCGTTAGTAGCGGATGTGGCAGAGGCTTTAGTTTTAGATCTAGTGATTTTAGGTGTATAGCAGCCCTTCTTAGCCTTTTTGTGTTGGTCCTTGACAATTTTCCCTGAAACTTTCGTTCCCCTTGTTTTGGCCCTTACAGAGCTGCTCTGGTTGCTCTGGATGGTAATGGCGGGGGGAGATACAGACAAGGTTGGAGCAGCGCTGTTAGCAGGAGTCAGGGACTGGTCAAGGGAGTCATTTGTTGTCCTTAACGGGCTGGGGGCGTAAAGTGGGGTATTGGAAGTGGCCCCCCCTCCCAACAGCCTAGGATCCAATGATAATCTTCTCTCTGTGGCCTCAATTTCATGTATCAACACTGATTCAGCACGTACTAAGAAAGCGTCCAGAGTGCCCACTACCTTGTCTCCAGATTTCCATTTTGGCATGATGACGTCAGTGGAGTTGTTGTCTTGGAAGCTCTGAAAGGCTCAATATCGTAACACCGGGCCAGTGTCTGAAGACAAGTCTTAGCAAGGGTAAACGAGGGGTGGCCCAGCCCGGCCTCCTCCGGCCCCGGACTGCCACAGACGGTCCCGCCCTTGTCCCGGGCTTCTCCCGGCGCCGACCCGCGCGCGTTCCCGCGACGCGGAGGAAGCGTCTGTCTTTTAAACGCCTCCGGGCGCTGTGTGACGTCTAGGGCGCTAAGGCGCCTGGGAGCAGTAGTCTCCCCACACCGGGCCGCAAGATGGGCTGGCGGCGGCGGCGGGGAAACGCACAGCGGAACACCAACGGTGCGTGAAGGAAGCGAAGAATGGCAGGACACCAGCAGTACACCAGCAATTCCCCTTGGAGCTCAGGTCAGGTCTCGGTGCACACACCTCCCGCTCCACCGAGGGAGCGTCTGTCTTTTAAACGCCTCCGGGCGCTGTGTGACGTCTAGGGCGCTAAGGCGCCTGGGAGCAGTAGTCTCCCCACACCGGGCCGCAAGATGGGCTGGCGGCGGCGGTGGGGAAACGCACAGCGGAACACCAACGGTGCGTGAAGGAAGCGAAGAATGGCAGGACACCAGGAGTACACCAGCAATTCCCCTTGGAGCTCAGGTCAGGTCTCGGTGCACACACCTCCCCAATTCAATTTATGGTAATCAGATCGATAAATAAATCAATAGTGGCTAACAAGAATAAACTTTTATGCCTCGTGAGTCTTATTTGTTAACCTCAATGGAGGTCTCACGATCAAAGTGACCAAAGGGTGGGGTAGGCGAAGTATATCCCAAGATAACGATACACCCGGGTACAAGATGGGGAGCTATGAATTCCCAGAGTGAATTCCTGCTCGACAGAATAATTCCAAGGGATGAAACACTAGAATGGTTCACAGGATGGTAGCGGCTCCTGCTCACAGGGTCCAGAACCTAATGGCATAGATAGAAGCCATATTGTTATGAATATGATCCAAGGTCAGTCTTTATTCGAAGTGATTTGGCAACGTAAGATTCAATCCTGTATAGGAAGTTCTACAGCAGTGGCCTCTCGGTATCCCCATCACCGGATCTGCCTGTGATCGGGATCACCTGGAATCCAAGTGAAGATCAGCGGCGCTGTGTGCGTGTGCTTTTTGCAACCTGAACCCCGTTGTGAGGAGTGTCCAGTGATCATGTGCACCGGAATCCAAGTGAGTCTCATCGACACTGTGTGCATGTGCGTTGTGCACTGTGAGACCTTCGGGAGGATTTGCTTTGTTATCGTGTCCACAGGAATCCAAGTGAGTCTAATCGACGCTGTGAGCATGTGCGTTGTGCACTGTGAGACCTTGTGAGGATTTGCCTTGCTATCGTGTTCACCGGAATCCACGTGAGTCTCATCACCTCTGTGTGCGGGTGCGCTGTGCACCGGGAGACTTTCATGAGGATTCACCCTGTTATTATGTGCACCGGAGTAAAGGGAGTCTCAGCGACGCTGCACGTGTGATCTTCGTGCAGCCTGAGACCAGTGAGTTGAATGCCCAGTGATAGTGCACCCAGAGTGAAGGAAGACTCAATGTCGCTGTGTGCGTGTGCTTTGTGGCAGCCTGAGATCTTCATAAGTGAAGTGGCCTGACAGTCCCGGAGGAGCTGAGTTGCCAACCCGAGCCACTGTTGCCATTTCACAAAGCTGCTTGAAGGCCAAGCTGCTGGATGAGGAGAGTGGGTTCGCGCCCCCCAGGTAACGTGTGTCGACTTGTGGTAAATTTAAATTACCTAGACTTAATTTATGCGGTAAAATTCAATAAGAATAACTCAGTAAAAATAAGAGGCAGAATCCGTGGTATTTGAGGTTATAAAAGGGAATTTATTCCTTACAAAGGAATTATGGTTCGAACCAGGCAATCGGGTTCCGTCACCACGAAGGTTCAGGAAGGGATCAGCAATACATTATTGACAGGTTATCATATTTATAGTAAATGCATTACAGTAAAGACATATGCAGAAGGCGTTACAGCTGAGAAGAGAGATAAGAATACACATACGTAATGAAAAAGGCGTTACAATAGGCGTGCATAAAGGCGTATACTAGAAACGTCATTATGATGATGACACAAGTGGGTGGATCCATAAGAGAATCCTGCAAAGTCAGCAGAAATACATGGCAGAGATGCGCGTGCAGCCGCATGACGTGTGATTGACGTGTAACTAGAGGGTGAAGGGGACTTGACATTTAGCCCTACATGAGGAGACAGAAGTCTGGGATGTCAGGACAACCTAATCCCAAATCGTATCTAATATCTTGTGTTTAAGGAACTATATTATCTGGAAGGAAAGGTCTTTCGGACAGAGCCTATTCTATACTGACTGCTAGTGCGTGTACAAGCATCTAAGTGTCTACATGAGATGCGAGGGGGCATGGGCCTACCATGGCAACAGAAGTCATGAATTACTTGCTCGGAGACAGTAAGGCCGGGCCCTTTGCTCTGTAGCTGGAAGAATGTTTACCTAAGCTACTAGACAGGAATGCATTTCTCGAGGAGCAGATAACTTGAAGGCTGAATACAGTTTTGGCAGGCAACAGGCCGGGCTAGGCACCGTTAGCCGCGCAGGGAGTAAGACAAAGTTCATGGATACAGATACAGGTCCAGGCTGGAGCATTCAGAGGCAGAAGCAGGAAAAGCTCGATGGCAGAATTCAGGGCCTACCTTGCCAGAGCTGGAAAACGTGAAAAACGTGAAAAGTATACCATATAAAGACGGTGGCAAGGCATACTTAGGAACGGAATATCTGACCCATTCATGGCAGATCTGAAAGAGGACATATTAACGTTGGACACAATTGTATTTGCGTCTTCATAGCTTGAAGTGGAGGGAACATACATGTACTTGTAGCATGTACATGGAGCCGTTGGGGTCTAGATAGGGGACACAATTGATCATAAAAATTCATATTTCCTCATTCCCTCCTTGTCCCCTACGGACCCTTCATGAAATATCGATCTTCAGGAATCCATCAATCTGTTCATGTAACATCATTTGCTCTTCTTTCTTCTTCCGGGATTTTGAATGAGAACTTGAACGTGGAATACACGATGTGGCACACAGGCCGCAAATCGCTGGTCCACATTGTAGACACAGGCAACAACTGAATACTATGAGAAGGCCAATACCTAGGAAGGATAGGACTTTCCATCCCCAGGCTGACAACACGCTCCAGAACCAACCGGACCATGTCCAAGTGCCTGGATTCTGATGTATCTGGTTTGCAATCTTGTGAAGACGAGTTATGGCTTTATATACGGATGGCGCGTTTTCTGGAATGAAAACACAGCAACTTGATCCGATGACCCTACAGGCTCCGCCCCTATCGGCTAGGATGACGTCAAGGACAAGACGATTTTGGAGAACAACAATCCGCATCGCAGACTGCTCCTCTGTTAAGTTGCCTAGGGCGGAAGTAGTTTCATTCACTACTGCTTCAAGGGTTCTGGTTAATCTACGTATCAGTTTACTATTTGAGACAACACCTATGTAAGGAAAGAGACCTTTATTGAAGTCTGTATATTGTTCCCATGCTGTTTCAGTGTAGTCAACAATCGGGATATCTCTCTGGGGTCTATGGTGTACTAGATTGGTATTTCTATGATAATCAGGAGGGGCTAGGAAAACAGGTGGCAGAAGGAATGCAATGTAACAGGTACCATCCCAATCTAGAGGTAAACGTATATATGCGGTATGACCACATATGAAGTAGGAATGACGGGAAGCTCTAAATGTAGACTTGCCTTGATCACTGAATTCGATCACAGTAGTACATTTACTATGACCCAAGTGTACTGAACCATTCTTTCTTACACATAATTCACCTTTGACTGGTAATACTGACATAGCAGGCAAGACTAGTGCAGCTTCAGATTCAACATTCAGAATCATGAGGTTAAGTGTAAAATTACCTAATCCATATACTTCATTTTCTAGGTCAGTTCCTGTTCTTTTGGGAAGTCCCTCCTTGTTAGGGTAACAGGCTTTAAGCAAAACTAAGTTCAGGTTTCCCCATACCCAGTTGCTCTGGTAAACTACAGTGTTTGAATTTAAAGAGTTAATCAAACTAAACCATGCTCCACAGGAGCCATTGTGTGTGAACGGGTACGGAAAGAGAGGCAGAACTCCTTTGTATTTCTGATAGGGAGGGAGTCGGCCACATATCCAACAATTTGTAGCATTGCTGGTCTGATGGGAATGATGTAACATACTAATGAATGTGTTGTTGCGCAGCGCAAATCTGTAGGACAACTCATGTGGAGGTAGTTCACTAAAAGAATGTTCGGCAGTAACATTGTAAGCAGAATGAACACGCTTGAAAATAGGATAGTACATGTGCAACAGTATACTTGCAGCAATAATCAAAAGACTTAGAAAAAACATAATCAACAATGTCACTATACAGTGACTATGAAGTGATTTACAATATGCACGTTTCTTGAGCTGTTTCTGTCTATCTCTCTCTCGATTTTGGTCTAGAGGATACATGTCAGAGACTAATTCAACCGATTCACCTTGGAGAGGACTTAAACAATCAAATTGTCTGACTAGTTAGACCTTAATTTCAGTTTGTATTCCTGTGATTCGGTTTTCTCAACCAGGGGGAGTTTTGAGTCAGTCTGTGGGGGAAGGCAGGGCTGAGAGTTCAAATCAGATGGTAGTCCATGAAATTTCTTGATATGGCTCGAGTGTAGCCAACCCTTGCGACCCTCGACCTTCACTGCTGTCCTCGTGGTCAGAAGTACCAGTTTTGGCGTTTGCCAGCGAGGCTCCAGCGGGCTCCTCCTGTCGAAATTTCTTATGAAAACAAAGTTTCCAGGAACCACTTCATGGGGCTTCACCTCGGTGTTGTCGGGAAAGGCTGCAGCTACCTGTGAACGGCAAGATTGTAGTGCAGACATCAAGGAAGCAAGGTAATCTGTCAGCATATTACAATCAACATCAGTGATTTTACGAGGTATAGGCGTCCCCCACATATTTGGTGGCCTACCGAAGACCACCTCGTACGGGGATAGCCCTGTGCGAGAATGTGCTACCATTCTCATGTAAAAGAGTGCAACTGGTAAGGCTACTATCCAGTCGACACCTTTCTCTTTACAGATTTTTGAAAGTCGAATTTTCAGGGTCTGATTATGACGTTCCACGAGACCTGCTGCCTCGGGATGTCGGACACAGTGGAATTTCCATTGATAGCCTAACAAGAGTGAAATGTGTTTCATTAGCTCGGATGAGAACGGCTGGCCATTATCTGAGTACACGATACGGGGCAAACCATACCGTGGGAAGAATTCACGAACTAACTGTTTGGCAGTAGTCGGGGCAGTGTAATCTGAGACGGGATATGCCTCTGTCCAACGGGAAAGAGCACATACAACTACGAGGACATATTTGAATCCTCGACAACGTTCCATCTGGATATAATCCATCTGGAGGACTTCAAAAGGGTGATAAGGAGGTTGAAATCCACCCTGCTCTACAGGTACGCCTTTACCTGGGTTGAACTGACAACAAATCATACAAGTTCGGACTTTCTGTTTGGCTGCAGCTCGTAAGTGTTTGTTGAACCAAATGCGTTGAATACTGTCCAACATAGCTTTTTCTCCTAGATGTGCTGGACTATGTATTGTGTTAATGATAACTTGAACCATTGAGTCGGGGAGAAACCATATAGATTTTCCCTTCGTCATCCATCCCTGATCTGTTTGGATCCCTCCTAGTTCAGTCCATTTCTTTATTTCCTCTGGTGTAGCATGTGTCTGTATGTCAATTACATCAAGGGCGGGATCCCTAACTGTCATGCAGTGTGTCGGGACTATTGTCTTTGTCAAGTCAGTTGCATGATTCCTATTCTGTGCTGTTTGCTTAGCCGTTCGGTCTGCTAGGTCGTTACCCTGGGAAATAATATCGGTGACTTTTGTATGGGCCTTACACTTCATGATAGATATCGCAGTAGGTAGATGTATTGCATATAACAGAGCTTGAATGAGGGGACCGTGTTGAATGTTGGCACCGTGAGAAGTCAAATAACCTCTCTCTTGCCAAAGGACTCCGAAGTCGTGTACAACTCCGAATGCATAACGTGAATCTGTATATATGTTGACTCTTTTATTTTTGGCTTGAATACAGGCTTGTGTCAGAGCAATGAGCTCTGCTGCTTGAGCTGATAATGTGTCAATACAATTTGTTTCAATGACTTCGGTGTCTGTCGTGACTGCATAAGCGGCCACTAACTCTCCTGTACTTGTTCTCATACATGAACCATCCACATAAAGTGTCAGGTCTGGGTCTGGTAATGGGATGTCTGTCAAGTCTTGTCTGGGTTTTGTCGTAATAGTAATGACTTCAATACAATCATGTGCCAATGGGTCTGTTCCACTTAATGGCAAAAGTGTGGCAGGATTTAATGTACTACAACGTCTGATTTCTATGTGTGGCTGAAACACTGTTAGTTCGTAACCTGTCAGCCGTGCTATAGTCAAGTGTTGTGTTTGTGTCCGGTTCAAGAGAACCTCTACTGCGTGTGGTACTTGTACTGTCAATTGATGTCCTAATACTATGGAATCGCTTTGTCTGATCGCTAGAGCTGTCGCTGCGACTGATTTCAGGCACGCAGGAAGAGCCTGAGCTACGGGATCTAATGTGCTAGAAAAGTAAGCACATGGTTTGTGTGATCCTGCTTGTTCCTGAGTGAGTACTGACAAGGCAGTACCTTCACGTTCTGTAACAAAGAGTGTAATAGGCTTACTGTAACATGGTGTCGCTAAAACAGGTGCTTGGCATAAGGCTTTCTTTAAGTCTTCAAAAGCTTGTGTATGTTCTGGAGTCCAAGGGAGGACAGTCGATGTCGCTGCCTCCTGGGTTGTCAACTGAATGAGTGGTTTTGCTAGAAATGCGTACTGGGGGATCCACTGCCTACAGTACGAAGTGAGGCCTATGAAGGCCCGTACCTCCTTTTGTGTCTTGGGTGGTGGCATGTTTACAATTAACTGGACGCGGTCAGGTGTGAGCTGTCTCCCCCCCTTGGACAGCAAGTGCCCAAGGTACACAACTTGCTGAACACAGAATTGTAGCTTCGAAGGGGACACCTTGTGCCCCTTGTCGGCCAGAAAATGTAAAACCGTCAGTGATGCTTTTTCACATTCGGGTTCGCTTCGTGCGGTGATCAGCAGATCATCGACATACTGAAGCAGTGCAGTGTTAACTGGCATGTGGATACTGTCAAGTTGTCTTTTCAGTGCTTGGCTGTAGATGCTAGGACTTTCTGTAAATCCTTGAGGTGCGCGTGCGAATTTAAAACTTCGTCCATTTAAACTAAATCCGAACAAATATTGGCTTTCCGGATCGATTGGGACGCTAAAGAAGGCGTTCTTGAGGTCAATTACAGTAAAGAACGTTGCTTCTGAATCAATAGCTGTTAGTAATGAAGAGATATCTGGGACCACGGGATATTGTGGTGCAATGCATTTATTCAATTCGCGCAGATCAATAACTAATCGATATACTGGGGGTGCTTTTGGATCAGTTCGTTTAAGAATCGGAATGATCGGAGAATTACATACATTGGAGTCGGTTTCCACAACCACTCCTTGTGCAATGAGCTCGTCAATGATTTGCAGTAAAGCCACTACAGCATCTGGAGGTAACTTGTATTGTCGCATTCGTGGTAATACCACTCCTGCTTTGAGTGTGACTCGATATGGTGTAATGTGCATATAACCTACATCAGTGGGGCCTTGTGCCCATAAATGTGCAGGTAGATTCTGTAACCGGTGATCCATGTCTCTTGACACGTAGTGACCTTTAAAGTCACGCAAAAATAGTCGTACTCCGTCCGGAGAACAACATATTATAGCTCCTAGAGCTTTCAATGTTTTTATACCTAACAAGTTTTCTGGACATGATTTAGTAAGCAATAAATCTGTAGTCCGTGTCAATGGACCAACTGTAAGAGGAAGCGGTTGCGATACTTCGTTAATAGTAGGCTTTCCTGAAAAACCAAGGGAAATATTTTGTGAGCCTGAGAGGGGTGCCCCTGGGACTTCGTCGTGACTTATAGTTGTTCTGCTTGCCCCTGTATCAAGTAAAAACTTTCTGTCTTTCTGTCTTTCTGTCTTTAGATCAAGGTACCCTCTTGATCTACAGGAACCACAATAAGGGGTAAGCCAACTTCCCTCTCTAGGCTATTTCATGTGTAGCGCTGATAATCTGGATAGTCGTTTTGTGCATACTGGTACATCTGTTGTGTCGTGTTTTGTGTTGCGGCAATAGGCTGTGGCTGTGGTACCACTACGGTCTGTTGTGGAACCGGCATAGGTTGTACATGCGGAGGTGCTGGTTGTTGGATCTGATCCTGTCTAGGCGGACGTGGTCTCTCCTTGGTTTTACCCGTAGAGATATTGTGTTTCAGAACTGCACAATCGTTTATATAATGACCTGGCTGTTTACAATACTTGCATGTCCCTTTAACGGGAACCGCTGAATTACTGGACTGTGTCGCACCCTTTTTATGACCGTCAGCTGGAACTGACTGAGCGACGAGCATTTTCATTTTCGTGTCTTTCATACGTCTTTGTTCGTGTTCTTGTTCTTCTCTAATTCTATTCTGGTGATACTGTAACATTTGTAACATTTGTGAAGGAGTGTTAGCTTGCCAAGTGCTCTCAACTTTCAATACTCTGTTTTTAACCTGTGGCAGGGAATTCTCGACTAGTTTTGTTACAAAAAGATGTGGATATGAATCGCTACTTGCTTTCAGGCCGCTATTAATACCAAAACATTTTTCAAATCGGGAATAAAAATCACTAGTGTCTTCATCGGGTTTCTGTTTGCAAGCTGAGATTGCTCCCCAGTCTTCCTTTTTCGTAGTTAATAAACGTGGTAATACTTGTACTAATAATCCTGGTAATGCTTTAGTTTTGTCCCCAAGCCCTACGCCTGCAGTTCGGGCATTTTCTTCGTTTTCTAATGCGGTCCAATCAATCTTTTGGTCTCCCACTTCCCACTCTTTTTCTTTGAGTTTCTCGTAAATACCGGCAGGCAATAATACTTTCAATATTTTCATAATGTCAGGATAGGTATAATCACCCATGAGTAACATGTCTTTTAGTTCACGGTGAAAACCTGCTGGATCTTTGTCATGGCTGGGCACTAATTTTTTTCATTTCCAATAGTTCTATTTTAGTTATGGGCGTGTACACGAACACGCGTCTAAACGTATTATCATCATTTCTAACTGGGTGTACTTCGCGTAAGGGATTCTGTCTGTCTATGTAATACGTTTTTCTTTCCATGGAGGGAGCTGGGTCATGTTCTGGACACAAAAAGGCACTATATCTGTGTCGGTATTCTAGAATTACTTTAATTAGATCGGTACCTAGACCTCTCCATTTATTCATGAGTAGTTCTATCAGTATATCAGGTAGGGGACCAGGATCGGAGTGTTGGCCTTTATATAATATAAGGAGATGTTGTATCATGTATATACCAGCTAAACGCTGTTCATCTGGGGTGAGATTCAGAAACGTGTGTGCTAGCGCATCATCACTGTATTTTTCAGAACTGTCAGCCCATTGTACTGCTGACCTGGCTAATTCTTGTTCATCCATAGAATCGAGCACATGGTACCCCCTTCGTTCTCGAAGTAATTTATCAGTAGCCTGGAATAAGTGTTCAGGGGTCCTTGGATTTGAGATAGCTGTTTGAAAAATTCTGTTACATTCTGGACGCATCGGACGCATTGTATTATTAAAAGATCTTCCTTTTCCTACATAAGCTATCGTTTGTCTAGCTGGTAATTCTAATTGTCCTGTGTTCATTTCTGACTGTTCCTCCTCCTCTTCCTCTGATTCAGTTTTATCTGCCTCTAATCTTCTTTCATGTATTCGTTCTACTTCTTTTCTGATCTTTCGGTACATAACTTCTATATTCTTCTGTTTATCATGTTTTCCGTCTGCTATATTCTGACCCCATCTGGTAAGTACTTGCATTTCCTCCGGATCTACCTCAGGCCTATCTCTGTTTCTGATCAAGCAGTTTATGAAAAAGCGTAACAATAATTTTTGCATGTCCACCTTCTGGTATTCCATGGCCTCGCCAATACTTTCAGGACCTTGCCCCGTTTGGACAAAGCGATATATTTTGTCTAGATGTTCAACCATTCCTGGTAATGTCATTAAATAGTTTGCAACTCGTCGTAAACGTACTGAAGATAGCAACATTCTGTCGTGTTTACCTGGCACTGGATCATATCTACAATCTGTAAGAGGCTCATTAAATATATTGTGATTAGCTGTTTGGGGTGTACGTTGGTGTGCTAAATCCCTATAAGTCAATCTAGTTGCTGGCGGTGGCGTGGAAAAACCTCCTGTCGCACCTCCTGAGGTGCCAAGTCCAAAAGGATTTGTTGGGTGTAGGGTAGAGAGTGTAGATGCAGGAAGGACTGTAGAAACAGGTGGAACGTTTAGAACGTGAGGAGGAGTTTGTTGCTGCGGAGGTGGGGGCAGCTGATCTTGGGGTTGAGCGTCGTTAACAGGTGGTGTGCGTGGCTGCGCACCATTAGCATATTCGGGGGCTGCATCATCTAAATAGGAAGAAAGGAAAATGTCCTTTGCGGTCTTGGGATGTACTTTAATCGGGAGTAATGGAGGTGGCAGATCTTTTGGTACTTCCAGGGTGGCCTTAGGCAAACCCTCGGCCAGAAGAGGATACATACCATTCATAAGAGTGTTTCGTTGTCTGTCTACTTGTTCTGTTTTTACTCGGATACCTTCGTCAATTAATATGTTTTCTCGGGCTCTTTCTGAATCTTCCCTACTTTTCTCTTCTTTTCTGAGCGCTTTCTCTGTGCGTCTATGCGATTCTTTACGCCATAGTTCAATGGCATCTTTCTGTGACTGTCTGGCTTTCTTTTTCCATAATACTTCTTCTACTCTCATGATGCAATCTGCATCCCATGTCCCAGCAGCGGGCCATCTCTGACTCTCTGCTAAATCCTTCGTGTAGTCCACCCATAGATCAAGATATAATACGGCATCTAGGCCATGTTTATGGTACATAAAGTACCCTGGAGTGTCCCTAGGTGGAATAGGAACAGCTTCCTCGAGTATCCCTTTTCTAGTTTTTATCTGTCTTAATTTTGAAAATAACGGCATCTTGAACCTTGCTACTTAATTCTTACTCGGTCTTGAACATAATAATTACAATAAACACAATAATGAAGATCGAACAATCACTCATACCACGACATTTAAAACATATCAAAAACTTTTTAGAAACGAACAATAATAATTAGAATAAAACTAGTTAACTGCATAATACTAAATATACTGGATGTACTGCTAAACAGTACAGATACACTGCTGAAACAGTGCAGACCAGGTCTGTGTACCCAAACCCGTCTTGACCGGCACAAACTGATGTGCACGTCTAGATGCGTCCCCAGCAACGGTACTCACCGGGAAGCACGGAACGGAAGGCCTCGGAAGTCTGGACTGGACTAGACCAAACTGGACTGGACTCGACTCGTGACTTAGATGCTTCGGAACTTCGGAATCTGGTGGGCCTCTGTATACCTCGGATCCTGCTCTCTCAGCTAGGCTCTGGTCGGGATTCTCCGCACTCCTCACCGCCTCGTCTGGGTGTTGATCGCAGCCTCAGTCGCCCCCGTTGGCCTGAGGGAGATACAGGAAATCCTGCGGGTACGCGTAATTGTCCGTCCGGCTGTGGCAGGAGACCGGGTCTGCAACGCACCTCCGGCGCGTGGGGTGTGAGAGGTGTCCCTATTCGGGCGCCAATTATGTGGTAAATTTAAATTACCTAGACTTAATTTATGCGGTAAAATTCAATAAGAATAACTCAGTAAAAATAAGAGGCAGAATCCGTGGTATTTGAGGTTATAAAAGGGAATTTATTCCTTACAAAGGAATTATGGTTCGAACCAGGCAATCGGGTTCCGTCACCACGAAGGTTCAGGAAGGGATCAGCAATACATTATTGACAGGTTATCATATTTATAGTAAATGCATTACAGTAAAGACATATGCAGAAGGCGTTACAGCTGAGAAGAGAGATAAGAATACACATACGTAATGAAAAAGGCGTTACAATAGGCGTGCATAAAGGCGTATACTAGAAACGTCATTATGATGATGACACAAGTGGGTGGATCCATAAGAGAATCCTGCAAAGTCAGCAGAAATACATGGCAGAGATGCGCGTGCAGCCGCATGACGTGTGATTGACGTGTAACTAGAGGGTGAAGGGGACTTGACATTTAGCCCTACATGAGGAGACAGAAGTCTGGGATGTCAGGACAACCTAATCCCAAATCGTATCTAATATCTTGTGTTTAAGGAACTATATTATCTGGAAGGAAAGGTCTTTCGGACAGAGCCTATTCTATACTGACTGCTAGTGCGTGTACAAGCGTCTAAGTGTCTACATGAGATGCGAGGGGGCATGGGCCTACCATGGCAACAGAAGTCATGAATTACTTGCTCGGAGACAGTAAGGCCGGGCCCTTTGCTCTGTAGCTGGAAGAATGTTTACCTAAGCTACTAGACAGGAATGCATTTCTCGAGGAGCGGAGCAGATAACTTGAAGGCTGAATACAGTTTTGGCAGGCAACAGGCCGGGCTAGGCACCGTTAGCCGCGCAGGGAGTAAGACAAAGTTCATGGATACAGATACAGGTCCAGGCTGGAGCATTCAGAGGCAGAAGCAGGAAAAGCTCGATGGCAGAATTCAGGGCCTACCTTGCCAGAGCTGGAAAACGTGAAAAACGTGAAAAGTATACCATATAAAGACGGTGGCAAGGCATACTTAGGAACGGAATATCTGACCCATTCATGGCAGATCTGAAAGAGGACATATTAACGTTGGACACAATTGTATTTGCGTCTTCATAGCTTGAAGTGGAGGGAACATACATGTACTTGTAGCATGTACATGGAGCCGTTGGGGTCTAGATAGGGGACACAATTGATCATAAAAATTCATATTTCCTCAGACTCCTGGGCTGGGGCGCGGGCTCAGAGGGAGACACTCTCAGCCTCTCTCTCGTGTTGGCAGCGTGAGCATCTGTTTCGGCTCGTGTCCGGCCCGTATTGCCAAAGGGAGTGGCGGTACAGGGGCCGGAGTGCAAAGCTGCACATTGGAATTACATCGTACTGTGTTGGGAGCAACTGTGAGAGGCTGACTGAAGGTCAGGAGAGGAGGCGGAGAGACCGCCTAAGGCCTGGTGATCGGGGCCTAAGTGTACTACGTAGTATTCCATTTCTGACAGTGGAGTACCTGACTGATGTATTACACATTGCAACATTTCTGTATAGCGAACTACTTGATTGTCGTATGACGCATTGCCTTGTTCCTGCATAACAAACTACCTGATTAGCGTATTGTGCATTGCATTATTCCTGCATAACGAATTACCTGATTAGTGTATACGCATTGCCTTATTATCGCAGAACGACATATCTAGTGGTTGGATTACGCATTGCATTGCTTTACGTTGCAAAGTGTCTGTTTGTTGCATTACGCATTGCATTCTTTTCATTGTAGAGTGTCTGATTGCTACGTTACGTATTACAGTATTTTTACATTGCAAAAGTACCTGATTCTAGCATTACGAACTGTATGACATGTTATTAGGAGTACAGGAGAATGTTTAGAAGTGCTCATTGACATCGCCAGAACTTACAAGGGCTGGCTGGCCTAACAACTGGGCAGGAGAAATATTTCACACCCTCATATGTTGGTTTTATATCGTGTGGTCTTAACGTATATCTTTTTACATAAAGTTTATACTCGTTTTTATAAAACTCATGTGGAGTCTATTTGTGGTGTTATCATTGGATTATTGTGAGCGTGGTTGCGAATACTTTACACATTTGCCTTCAAGATAAGCCTGGCTGCTCATGCCAAGCTACCGAGGGGGTGAGCGGGGCTATCTAAGAAGGTGACTTTCCTTACCCTGACATTGGAACGCGGGTCCCTACTTGGCCTAAGGTACCGACCCCAGCCAACCAGGGATCCCGGGTCTAACAGGCTTGCTGATGCTGGTACCCAGATACAGACATTTGCGAATGTACACAGCATGTACCTGCTTCAGTGCTGTTGCTCAGCCATGGTGGTCAGGAGCATCTTCCTCGGCCCATGAGAGCAATTAGAGGAAAGTCATTAGGAGTGCCAACAGACAGTGGAAACAAGAAGGACTCTTCCACCAACACACTGTAGAAATAAAGGAAGGGCATATTTTTTAACCACATTCACAACTATTTTGGTAGTATAAAAAAGTTTTCTTCCTCATACTTATTCACATACTTAATTTTATAAAAGGACAACATACTTAACAGCAACATGGAAATGGCTGCGCTTATGACCCCATCACAATTGCTTTCTCATCAGCGGCCTCTGTCTATTCAATGGGTAGATTCATTGACCAGCTAGTCCTTGATAGTCACAGTTTCAGTCCAGAAAGGAAAAAAAACATTCTTCTGAGCACTTTAGCATGTGAGGTTCAGCACACAACCAAGTTCCTTCCTGAAATGTTGGATCATAATAATCAAAGAATACCAGACAAGTATAATGAAGTTAAATTGAGAGTGGAGTGTAGATTTGCTACAGAAGATAATGCAGAAATGTCTAGATACAAATGTCTGCACAATCATGAAAAATTTGGGGAGTCAATAGACAACTTTGTGTCAAGATTATAAGAGTTGTCAATAAAATTCAAATTTGGTATCGTGACTGAAGAGTCGATACTTGATCAACTAATTTTTTAGTGTAGAAGTAGGAAGATTCAGGAACGAATATGGGCTGATAAAAAACCCTCCTTAAAGGAAGCAATTAATATTGCTACGGTGGTGGAAGAGTTCGAATTTCGTATGAGGGAAATGTGTATGAAAAGTGGTGATGCAACAGGGGACAAGTAAGAGATAATGGCCATAGAGAATGTGGACTAGTTAGGTAATGTGGTGGGAGCGGTATCCAAAGGTACTATTAAACCACAGAGAAACTTGGGCAATAAGCAGGTTCCCAAAGTTTGTCACAGGTGTGGCAGTAATTTTCATAATGATTCAAAGTGTTGCTATGCCATAGGTAAAGAATGCAGGAAGTGTTGTTGAAAAGGTCATTTTTTCTCGCAAGTGTAAAGAATTTCCAAAATTAAGGGTGGCTGTTACGGAAGAAACACATTGTGCAATGCTGAGTGGTTGGTGTTAAACTTGGGTCAGAAAGAAAGGGGTGAGAGGAGGAAAAATAGACCCAAAGCATTATTCAGTTAGTTAGGGAGGGACATTGAATTGATTCTTGATAGAGAGTCTAGGTATACCATCGTTCCCAAGGACAGGTTTGTGAGGGAATGGGCCTGTGTTAAACTTCTTTCAAAGGATATTTGCTCAGGTGGTTATCAAGGTGAGGAAATTGACTTAGTGGGCTATTTCAACAGGGCAAGATTTATGTTGCTAAGAGTGGGCCACCAGTTCTTAGTTGGATGCATCAGTATGATTTGCACATTATGAATGACCCTATATCCCCAGAACATGTGATGGTGGTTTACAAGATTAGTATGGATGACATCTTGTAGAGTGTGAAAGGAGTGTTTATTGAGGAGCTGGGGGAATTGAAGGGGTATGTACACAAAATTAAAGTCAAGCCTGGACCAATACCTTTTTAAATTAAATGGAGAAGGGTCCCTCTTGTTGTCAGGGACAAAGTCATAAACATGTTGGAGGAAATGATAATGGAGGGACTTATAGAGCTCATGGAGGCTTCAAACTGCACATCATCTGTTGTCATCATGTAAAAGGCTGATGGTCTTTTGAGATTTTGTGTAGACATTAGAAGTGTGAACCAAAGAATTATCACTGACAATTTTCTCTTCCCAAACATCAATAAATTAACATTGTTGTTAAAAGCGGGCACAATGTTTTCAAAGTTGGATTTGAAAAACGCTTATCATCAGATTCGTTTACACAAAAATCCCAAGAGTCTCACAGCATTTGTCAGCATGGAGACCACATTTCAGTCCACTAGACTGCCATTTGGGTAATCTACGGCAGCAAGGGTATTTCAACGGATGATGTCCCAGGTATTCAAATACTTGTTGAGTGTCATTTACTTCCAAGATGATATTATTGTCTATGGTGTGAGAGTTGAGCAGCACAATCACGTATTGAAACAAGGTTTAGACAGATTACTTAAATGTTGATCTCAATCTCCACAAAGAAAAGTTAGTTTTTTTGGAGTAAGGAAATAGAATATTTGGGTCAGGTCTTGGATGACCTATCTTTAAGTGGAAGCAATATTTTGATTAGGGGTGAGAGATATGTTCCCCCCGAAAATTTAAGGAGAAGAATCATACAGTTAGCCCATGAGGGGCATTTGGGTCAATCTATTATAAAGAGGCGAGTTAAAGAAAGTTTTTGGTGGCCAGGAATTTATGTGAAAACTGCCTAGTGGGTTGAAAGGTGCTTGGTAGGCATAGAACGTGAAAAGAGAGTCAAGGTTGGCTCGCAGTCTCGCATAAGTCACATTCAGAACCCAGGAAAAGTGTGGCATAGTGACTGTATGGACTTTATTGGTCCATTAGCTGGGGAGTATAGAAAGTTATGGTTTGCCAGGGATTTGGTAGACGTTTTTTTCAAAATGGATGTATGTTAAGTTAAGTTAAGTTTATGTGTGAAATTTCCACAAGGAGTATGATTTCTGTTCCCTGAAGACATCTTCAGAGTTGAAAGTTTTCCCAACACTCTGGTCACCGATAATGGTACTCAGCTCACTTTGGAGGAAATTAAAAATGTTTGGATAGCAATGGTATCAGGCATCATCTCATAGCCATGTACAACCCTCCGGCCACTGTTATTGCAGAAAGGGCAAACCATTGGGTGAAAGGGGCTATTCAGATGGAAATTCAAGGCAGCAGCAGTGTACACAGTGCTGTTAATGAGTTGTTACGGAAACACCACACTACAGTAAATAGTGCAATGCTTATTTCTCCATTTGGGGTAATGAGAGGTCAAAAACCTAGAGCCAAATTAATTCCTGTGGAGCACTTACCAGCTGTGGTTGGGTCTGAGAAGTCACGCTAGGCCAGGCTGAGTAAATATTCTTGTACTTGTAACCGATTTCGGTCTGGGCCTTATTATTACCACAGTAACCCTTGGGAATGATCAGCCCCTGCATCTTTCAACCAGAGGCTGTATTGATTCTGCCTTCAGTGGGTGTCCATTAGTCTCTTTTTATAGAGGAATCGGAAGACAACATACCTAGGTACTGGAGGTGGCCTGGGGGGGCTTTTAGTATCAGTCTCTAGCTCCTTCTCTGAAACTCAATGGCTCTGGTGGCTCAATGAACATCAGATCCAGTAAAAGCCAGGGTTCTCCAACAAGGTGACCAGGATCCACTGGACAAGGATATCATCTTCGTGGTTCACAAGTTTGAGGATGGGATTAATGTCTTTTCCATCATCTTTCTGTGAAAAAAAAAACCTTGGAAGACTTTTACCGTCATAGACCAAAAATAGTAAACAGCTTTATAAAAATCACTCCATTTCTTATTGAGATTATGAACTGCCATGGCCCTGTTCCCTGGGAGACTTTTTCTTCGTCTAAATGGAGAATGCTGTCACGAACCACCTTGGCCTCCGCAGAACACTGACGACACGCGCAGCCCCAGCGCGACATTCGCGCTAACTAAAAACTTCAATTCCCAGAATTCCAGGGAACAGGACGCCAGCGCGCACGTCCTGACGCTCGTCGAGGAATCCAGAAATACTTCCGGGTTCCCGAGGAGCGGCGCTGCTAATTCCAAGTTTGAGGTCGGAAGGGAGAAGACGCCAAGAGACGGTAGGGGTGCGGTTGCACCGGAATAGATCTTGGGACTCCCTGCTTGTTACTTGTGTTACTTGGTGGTGCCTGTAGATTGGTTGCGTGAAATAGCCACTCTACGAGAGAGTTGCACTACACTTTTGTTCTAAAGGAGATTATCTCCTCCCTGCTGTGTTTCGAACCTTCCCAGGTTGTAAACGGGATTCTAGGTACTCTTTGTGGCATACTGAGGAAGCGACTCGCAGGCCTGTTGGACGAGCCGCATTCGGCTCTTGCAGGCTTGTTAAACGCTCCCCTATTCATCGGACCAGGAAGGTCCAACTGCAGTTGCGGAAACATTCCTTTGTTGAACATATGGTGTGGTCTCTGGAGTTCAGGGCTGTATGAGCTCAATGCCGCCAAAACCCCGAAGACACGCACATTGAAAGTGAAGGGTTGCCAATATCCAGCCACCTGGAATTACGCACCGGTTGGTGTACATGTTTGTTTTGAGTGTGAAACCTGAAAAGACCATTGAAGGTCTGGTAAAATTTGCATAGCTCTTTGGCTGGCTGGTGACGCCCGTGTGCTTCCCTTAAACCCAAGGGAAAGATTCTAATCTCATTTCTACTTCTCGCCTTGTGTCAGGGTCTGATTGAGCTCCGTGGAAGTTAGCTCCTTACCCCAGTAAACTGTGAGGTGGTAATCTACGTACGCACTGTTTGTGACTGTCTTTCTATGCACCTATACCTTGAGCACACAAGTGTCGATAACTCTGTGTAGAACCAGAAGCAATTGTGCTCTCCCATCTATAGCGCAAGATAAATACCGTGGCTTCTCAGAGGCTACTCCCAAGCATAGAGGAATCATTCTTTTTCTTTACAGGTACAAGGGGGCATGGCACATATTATTGTGGGAGACATTAACTGTAGTGCGAGAATAATATGTTGGCTACAGGGTAGTGAGCCTGGTGTGTTTTTTTTCTTCACAGATCTCCCTCCCTGCTGTCCCCATCCTTTCCTTCCCTCACCTGATCACTTGATAGAGTCTGTGTTTACATTCAGGCCTTTTGAGCTATCAGGAGGTGGAACCCATAGAGCATCGTACATCTCTGAGGATCTGCGGACCTGACAAATGCTTATTTCCATGTGCTGATACTGCAGGCACACCAGTGGTTTTTCAAGTTTGCCATCCCATCAGGATTCTTCATTGTTGTACTATTTGAAAACAGCCTCCAGGACTAACACCATGCTCCTAGCTCACCCTGTGAGATCCCTTCTGCACAGGAAATCATGATTTTGCCACTATACGGATGGTTAACTAGTTTGTGCCTTGTTCTTTAAGGAAGAATTGCAAATGTGATCATTTGAATAAAACTATTGGATCATGGTTGGCTGCTGAAACTTTGCTAGTCTTGCATTGTTCTCTCTCAGCAAAGGGAGTTTGTTGGTTGCCAGTATAGACACTGTGTCGCTCAGGAGGTAATGACATTTTATTCATAATGCTCGGTTAACTGGTAGCAGGTCCAAGGGGATATGATCATCTGTGATCTTGGCTTCCTTGGACCAAGTCATCTTGAAACCTTAGGTCCAACACATCTTGACCTACTGGAACCCATTATCACTAGATTTAGTCAAATGACTTACACATTCCTGCCACTCCTGTCATTTCCTGTGCACTCCAGTGGTGGTTGATTATCCATCTCCAGCAGGGTGTGGAACTTCATCTTCAAATTCTTGAGTGTTCATGGTGGATGAAATCCTCAGGGTCTGTTGGACTGTGCTAAATCCCCCCTCTGGACAAATACATTGGTCACTAGAGAGAACACCTACGTCATCCATTAGGGAAGAATACATTTCCACCCTACACTCCACACTTTATAATGGGATAAACATGATAGCGAGGACCAGAATGGAAAGAAAAATCTGGTTTGATGCTCTCTACTCGCTCCTTGATAGCTCCGACCTTCTAAAGTAAATACTGAGGTAGGTAGTTTGACGGAGCCAAGTAATTGCATTACCTCCTCGTCCCTCTCGCTCATTTCCATGACCTGGTGAGGCCCTTTGCGGCATAGACACACACCCTAACCTTATAAAAATGTTCATGCCCCCCTCACATCACCTGTTCTTTTGTGTCTGTAGACACAGATGGGTGAGTGCGGTGCGCTCGCTCCAGCGCATGGGTAATTAGAGCTGGTTCTTTTATCTTACCGGCTCCCTTTCTTCTGCGGCATTTCTTCCGACCTGGATTTGTTCATGTTCTGCCTCACTGCTTCCCTTCTCCGTGAGTAATTTGGGAGGGCTGAGTCTGGGATGTATGCACAGCTTCCTCAAGGCCGGTCTGCACATGTCAGAGCTGTGGTCTGTCTCCGGTGCAGTATAAAGGCGTGGAAATCGGCCAGCCATGAGGCCTGACTCAGAGGCACTCCTTGGGCTATGGAGATCCCGTGGGCGTGTTGGGGCACTTCAGAGCTGTGCTGTCTGTCTGTCTGACAGGATTGTGCAGAGGCATTGATGCTGCATGCTTTCAGCCCTTTCGGTGTGGATTATGGGGGTGCTGTGCCTCTCGGAGTCTGCGGTGCATGTCAGCCTGTTGGGTTTGTGGTGCTCCTTTCTGCTAGCAAAACAGTCACTACAGGTAAGCCAATCATTGTTATACAATGTATAGCTGTGCTGTACTTTTGTGATTGGTTGTTTTCTGACCTATGACCTGGTCCTGTTCTCACTGGTTGTTGATTTTCCTCCATGCCTTCTGATTGGTTTTCAGGGGCCATGTCACTGCTAGTGACGGTATTTAGGCTACCTGCATTCTGGGTTTTCAAATTTCATTCTTAACCATGGAAGGCAACAGTGCAGAGAAGAGGGGGTGAATTGAGTCTGATTCAGGGAGTGAGCTGGAGGCTGGGCAGGCTATGCAGTCTGTTGGTGGCACGGCTTGCTTTCAGCTACGGAGGTGCAGGCCATGATCAATGAGGCAGTTGCCAAGGTGTTGACAGCTAAGAAAAAGTCTAAAGCTAATCATTTGGTCACACCCAGCAAGTCTAACTCAGGCTCTGATTCCTCTTCCTCTGTGCCTACGGCTGCGGGTGGGAAGTATGTTTCCCATGAGGAGTTGTCTCTTATATTGGACCACATAAAGGCAAATCTTGGTTTAGAGCCATCCAGTATTTCACTGGATGGCAGAGGCAAAGCTCAAATGTAATGAAGGAAAATCGGAGGTTCTTCTCTTTGGTAAGTTTCCCTCAAATTTCAAAGAGCAACTCTGGCCTCCTGAATACCCCTGTCCAATTTCCTCTGAGAAATCAGTTAAGAATTTAGGGGTCTGGTTTGATGAGCGTCTATCGTTCGAATCACACATCAAGAAGGTGGCAGGTGGCTGCTTTAGTCTACTTAAATCATTTAGATGCTTCTTTCTCCTGCTGCCTATCTCTGCCAGACAAACACTTATATGTGCACTGATTTTGTCTCGCTTAGACTATGCTAATGCCCTCTTCTCCGGTATTCCGGCATATTTGCTAAAAAAACTTCAGATAGTCCAAAACACTGCTGCCAGATTGCTATCTGGACTATCTTCCAGGGACAGTGTACAGAGCCAGCTTCGATTACTCCACTGGCTACCTGTAGCAGTTAGAGTGAAATTCAAGCTACTGATTCTGGCCTTCCGGGCACTGCATGGGAACGGGCCTCTGTATTTGCAAAAGTGGATTGAATTCTATGTACCGGGGCGGGCTTTGCGCTCCGCGTCTTTGTATTTGGCTCATGTCCCTCGCTTTCAACGACAGAGGATTGGCGGTAGCTCCTTCACTGTGAAGGCAACCACGGTTTGGAATTCCCTTCCACTCAGGCTACGCTCCATCCAGGATTTGGGTTCGTTTAAAAAAAAGCTGAAAACCTTTTTGTTTGTCTAAGGACGCCCTTTCCTATTTTCGTCTCATGTAATTAATACTGATTTCTTGGCACTTGTTTGAGGTCATTCTCCTACCCCCATAGATTCGCGCCGGGACACTCCAGAGTATCTGTGCGCATTATAAATGCATATAACATAACATAACAACATCTGCAGTGCCTGAGCAGGGTGAGATGTTTCATCAGTATTCCAATCCTGCTGGGGTGGCTTTGCCTCTTCATTCTCTGATTAAGGAGTCTATTTTTCGAGGGTGGAAGGATCCTGACCATTTCCAGGTCCCCAGATTCATGATGAAGGCTTATGTCCTAGAACAGGGGAAGGAGTTGACCCACGCGATGAAGGTGAATACTATCCTGGCTCCTCTGATTGGGCATTCTTCATTGAGTGAGGAGGACTGCTTCCCGTCGGATCAAGCAGACAGAAAGATTGATGGAAGCTGGAAGTAATCTTTTTCAGTGGCTAATTTGGCTTTGAGGGCAGTGTCCTATGCAGCCCTGACTTCTCAGTCTTTGGTTAAGGATTTGTGAGATTTTGTCTGATGCCTTGTAGGTGGGCTCGGACACTTCTGATCACTTGGTGAGTATGGAGCTGGAGGCTAAGTTGTTGTCTGATATTTCGGCAGATGTGATTAAAACTGCATCGGCGGCATCCAGTGCTACGGTTATGGCTTGGAGACATTTGTGATTGCAGGATTGGAGAGCTGATTTCGCTGACAAGAGTGCTTTCTTAAAGTTGCCTTTTGATGGGCGCAAGCTGTTCGGTGACCGTCTGGAAGATATTATTAAGAAAGCCTCTAAGGATAAGAAGCAGCCTTTAAATCCTCTGCTTCTAAATCTTCTGGGTCCTGGAATAGGTCTGCCTTGGACCGTAAGAAGGAGTCAAAATTCTATGCGACGAGGAAGAGGAAATATCAACCAAGGAAGGGGAAAGGTCAGGCCTTTCCTGCCAAGGCCGGTTCTTTCAAGCAACGGTCCTGACTATCCTGTGGGTGGTCGGATTATGCACTTTTCCCAAGTCTGGGTGAATTCCTTTTCAGATCTCTGGGTAGTGAACATTGTGCAGAACGGTTATTGTAAAGAGTTCAGTTCTTGGCCTCCAGACTCAGGTTGCATCCATACACACGTCCCTCGGAGGTCGGAAAAAATGAAGGCTTTGCTTGACGGTGTCGCAGCTTTGCTTTCCAAAGAGGCGATTATGTCAGTTTCTCCTCAGGAGCAGGGACAAGGAGTTTATTCTATCCTGTCTCTGGTTCAAAAGCCTTCTGGAGATTATCGACCAGTGCTAGACTTATAGGAACTCAATGGGTGGGTCAAGACCATTCATTTCAGGATGCAGTCCCTTCAACAACTGATTCTGCTGGTGGCCCCAGGGGATTTCCTCTCAACTATAGACGTTCAGGATGCGTACCTGCATGTTCTGGTGCATAAGGACTTTCAGAGATTCCTCCACTTTGTTGTAGGGGGCAGACACTTCCAGTTCCAGGTGCTTCCGTAAAATCAGCTCCTCGGGTCTTTACTAAGGTTCTGTCTCCCTTGGTGGGCCTTCTTCATCTCCAGGTAATAGTGGTTTAGCCTTATCTGGATGATTGGATTGTGGTTGCACCTCGCTTTCTGCGAGCAGAAACTCATGTTCAGATGGTTCTGCAGTTGTTACAGGATCATGGGTTTCTGATCAATTGGGAGAAGTCCAAGCGGGTTCCGGCCCAGGATCAGACGTTCATTGGGGCTTGTTTCTGGACTTCGGAGGGGAAAGTGTTGTTGCCCAGCCCCCGGGTGTTGACCCTTCAGTCACATATCTTGGAGCTCATGTAAAATGTCTCATCCTCCTCTGTCTCTCTGGATGAGGGTTGAAGGGGACTTGGCTGATGCTCTGTTTGTGGTTCCTTGGGTGAGGTGGCATTTAAACATTCTGATGCGTTTTCTCTTAGCTCATTGGAATCCGCAGTCTCAGCATTTGTCTCAGGTGGTGCCATTGACCGAGGACATTCGTCAAGAACTGGGATGGTGGGTGCAGCTGGGGATCTTGGAGAAGGGGGTTTCTCTGTGTCAGGTGGATCCTGCAGTCATAACTACCGGTGCCAGCGAGACAGGTTGGGGAGCTTGGTTGGGGTCCCACCAGGTCCTGGGGTTCTGGCCTCCAGTTCAGGCTTGTCGCTCCTCCAATTGGAAGGAGCTTTAGGCGGTGTGGCTGCCTCTTCTGCATTTTACAGATCTTGTACGGGGGAGGTCAGTGTTGGTAAGTACGGGCAACATGACCGCCAAAGCCAATCTCAATCGACAGGGGGGACGAGAGCCTTGTTTTTATCAGTAATCTCGGATCGGATTTTTGCTTGGGCATAGGAGACGGTTCTTTTTCCTGAAGGCAGTGTACATTCTGGGGTGTCTCAATGCCACTGGAATC